>NC_138075.1:156586637-157056637 GCF_964212035.1 Myotis nattereri
CATCATGCCCTTTGGGACATACCACATGCATGGTCAACTGCATGTAGAGATGGCCCTAATAGTGAAGATCTTCAGCTCTTAGAAGTAGGAGATCAGATGTCAATACTTACATGTTATAAATGGAGAAAACTTAAGTCTGGAAGAGTAGTGTGCTGTGCTAGGTTGCATCATCGCACTGGTAGCAGAACTTAAATGTAGTTTCAGTCCAGCTCCCTTTCTAGTTGACATTGTGATTTCTGTCTTACATGTCCCTGGATATGGCCACATGTGTACCTTGTACCTATCCCTGCCACAGCACTTAAACTGATAGCCACAACATGTGGTAAATTCTTAAGGATAGTAAATCATGTCTCATTCGACTTTATTTTCCTAGGATCTAACATAGTGCTTGCCACAGTGGTATTCAGAAGACACTCAGTGGGTGGGTGGATGGATGGACAGACGGGTGAATGAGTGAGGAGTGAATAAATGAGCATTAGTAGTATTGATTCACTTTAAAGAATTGGTTATAGTAACTATATCTAATAATCCAGACAAGTGGAATGGTATTTTTGAACAAAATATATATTTTAATGTTTTTTAAATTAAATTGATTTTAGAGAGAGAGGAAGGGAGATAGAAACATCAATGAGCGAGAGATATCGGTTGGCTGCCTCCTGCACACACCCCACTGGGGATCGAGCCCACAACCCGGGCATGTGCCCTGAATTGAACTATGACCTCCTGAGCCACACCAGCTGGGCAAAAAATATATATTTTAAATGAATCCTTTCATACTTGTTAATAAAAGAGGACTCTGTTATAAAAACAGTGGGATGCATAAACTAACAGGAAAATAGGAAAATTTGTCATCATTTGCTAGAAATTAATTTCTGCACATGTATTTCAAAAAAATCAGAAGAAACTTTATTTTAAATACACTTAATTTTGAATGAAATATATGCAGATAGCATTTTATTGTCCCAGTATTTAAGGTTTAAAAACACAAGTATATTTGCTGCTTAATTTAAGATCATGCCACTGAATTTTAAAGTTGCACTCATCTGTGCAGTTAATGAGATAAAAAGCTTTCATGCCATATGCAAGCAATTTCTTTTTCCCCCTAATGTCCATGAGCTTTTTAGATTATAGTGTTTCTTTAAAGGCACTTACTATTCTAGTTAAAAAGATATTTTGTTCTAAGTCAATATTTACAGTAGCTTAAAATGAACCCCTAAAACTTTTTGGTGTGTTCAGACCTTATTGCCTTGTTTTGTTTTTGTTCGGGAAGTTTGGCGAAGAAGCATGTTTTTCTCATTACTCCTCTGGGGATATAGCTGTGTGAATATTTATTTTTGTCATTAATGAAGGAAAATTAGAATGGGCTTTGTAGTGTCTCCCCCTCCCATCAACATCTATGAAGTTTTTAAAGGATGTACATTAATATGGATCCATTTCATTTCTTATATGTAATTTTAAAAGAATTGTTCTGCAGTCACACACTAAATGAAAATGTTAATTTGGTGAACCTGGGTGTAGGGTGTTCGTGAGTTCTTGTAGTATTCTTTCTTACACCTTTTTCTATATGCTTGAAATTATGTGAAATTAAAAAGTTAACAAATAATTTTATGATCAAATATTGACTTGGAATCATGGATTGTTTACTTTAGAGATCATCTCTGTCTTCCCCCTCTTTCTTAAGTTATTCTACCTGTGATAAATTTGTGCTCAGTCATTTCTGTTATTGCACATATTTTCCCCTTTTTGACAAATGAGAAAACGTACTATATATGCAAAATCATTTGGCAACGTGAAGTTATTTATTTTAAAAAAAAGAATGAAGTTCTTCTTAATGTAGCAGCATTTTTCTTTTATTGAATTATAACATTCATATTTTAGTTAATTTATATGACAAATAAATTTGTTGATGGTGGACATGAACCTCTACAGGAAGCAGGAAGTTAACATTTTTTTTTTACAGTAGGGGTTCCTACACTGCTTTAAGGTTCTTTGTATGTTTTTGTTTGGTGGTGGAGTCTTCTTTTTCCTCCTAGAAGTAAAGAAGTTACATCATAATTTATGGTATTTATTTATTTATTTATTTATTTATTTATTTATTTATTTATTTTTGGTGAATGACAGTGCTAATAATCACTTATAGCAAATAGAATGTCAAAAGTCTTATCATTGTTAACTTTGGCCAAATTTTAACACAAGCAGAAAAGGTAACACTTTTTGTAAATAATTTCTTACTATACCTTTGGCAGCATGAGCATTAACCCTTATCCAGCTTTCCTTACTACAATGTCTGTTATCCTACACAGTCTCCCAGCAGCTCCGGACTGTTCATCACAGGAGAGTTATTAGGACAGATGGCTAAGGTGATAGCCTCTCCACCTGCAGATGCTAATTCTGGACTTGTGCTCTTTTACTCGGTTTGCAAGAGATTTGAGTTAGGAGAGGGTATTTTTGTTTGTTTTGTTTTTTAGTCTTCTCAAAAAAGGATTCCAAGATTATGTTTATTTTACAATGTGTATCTCTATTATTGACCAGTATTATTTAATAGTTTGAATAGTTGTTGAACTCTACTAATCAATTTTCACTGTACTTTCAAGGTATATGATGCTAATGTGCTCATCTTCTAGATCAATGAAGTAAAGCACTAAGAAGTTGAGACACTTGTTTAAAATTTCACAACTAGTAGTTTTCCTTGAACTTATTTTCCCCCCAACATTTGTTTATGGCATAAATACAGAGGAGTATTTTCCTTCCAGTTTCCAAATATTGAAATAGTAGAAAATGAGTTAGTTCTGTGGAAATAAACACCTTTAAAATACTCATATAAGAATGTCACATTTCTGACTTTGGAACACAGCTTTTATTTTAATATCTATATTTGTGTTAAATTAGAAAGAGCTTATGACCCATATTTTCTTTTTTGGTAATTTTTAAAAATTGTCTTTAATATTGAAAGTATTACAGATGTCCTCTGTGGGTTTTTGTTGTTGTTGTTTTTCCCATTGACCCCCAACTCATATTTTCCTTTTTTTTTTTTTTTTTTTTTTTGCTGATTTGAGTGAAAGATATCAGTTTGTTGTTCCACTTATTTATGCATTCATTGGTTGATTCTTATATCTTCCCTGACTGGGCATTAAACTACAACCCTGGCACACCAACCAACCAAGCCACCTTTATGTAATAATGTATCAAGATCAAATTCTTGTAATATTAAACTTCTGTTAGCCAAATTTTGTGCTTTTTTATAGTAAAACTCTTTTGAGTATAGGAGAATGTTAAAACTTTTAGGATATTTTACAGATTATTGGTAAATGGTGCTTATAATACACATTAACACAAAGAATGCTTTACTATCCTAGTTAAAAAGAATAGTAGCCCTAACTGGTTTGGCTCAGTGGATAGAGCGTCAGCCTGCGGACTGAAAGGTCCCAGGTTCGATTCCGGTCAAGGGCATGTACCTTGGTTGCGGGCACATCCCCAGTAGGGGGTGTGCAGGAGGCAGCTGATTGAGGTTTCTCTCTCATCGATGTTTCTAACTCTCTATCCCTCTCCCTTCCTCTCTGTAAAAAATCAATAAAATATATTTTAAAAATAAAAAATAAATAAAAATAAAAAGAATAGTAAACTGTTATCAAACTGAAACTAACCTTCAAGTTGAGGTTTGGGTGACCATAAAGGATAAATCATTCAATAGTCATCATATGTTTATCTTATTCCAAACTTAGAACATAGAATTAAAATTATTCATGTAATGAAAAGTCAGAAAGGCATTTGTATAATCACCAATTAAGTCTGTTTTTGAGCAGAGTTGTATTCATTTGTTGAAATTTTGTGGTATTTTAAAAATTAAAATATATTCACTCGAATGGAAAACTTTCATACCAAGAGAATGAATTAGTAAGCATAGTATAATTTTACAACAGTGAAAATGTAACTACAGCTACCTGCACCAACATGGGTGAATCTTAGAAACATATGTTGGGTGAAAAAAAGCTAAAGAACATTGTAGTGTGATACCACTTATAAAGAGTTCAAAAAGCAAACTAGATACAAATATGTAAAGGAACAAGGGAATGATGAATATAAAAATCACGTCAGTAGTTATTTGGGGGTGAGAGTGGAAAGTGTAAAGGATGAATCAGAAACCAAAAGAGTTCCAATGACATTGCTACTGTTCTGTTTACAAAGTTAGGTGGCAATGTCACAGGTATTCATTCATTATTATGCTGTATGCCTTCTATGTACATTGCTTCTACTGTCTGGTATGTATCAGATAATTTCTAATTCAGAAATTTGTTGTAAATATCTCCACACTTTTCCTGTTCTTATTAAAGTTTAAGGCTTTCTCTTCCAGCACAATTATTTTTTCATCCTGATGAATTTTGATGCTACAATTGAAGCTTTCTTATAAAATCTTTAAACATAAAAGTAATTGTAAATTAAACTAACCAAAATAAGAAACATTTGTATGTTAAGAATTCCTAAAATCAGCACTTGTAGTAGTTTAGCTTAACAATTCATTTATATTCTTCTAACCATGTAAAGCTTATAGATGCATATAAGTCAGCAGCATGGACTTGAAATAAACAATAAAAGTAATAGAAACAGACTAACCCCTCCTGGCTGGTAGAGACCCACTTTGAATCAAGCTTTATGTTTTGTTTCAGCTTTCTTTTTTCATTTAAATGACAACAACCACCATTCTTTTTTCTGGGGTATGTTAACTCCAAATTCCAAGTGAACCAATCTGTTTTCTGAAGTATTTGCAGGAAAGTGGTACAGTTTTTCCTAGCCCAGACTACATACCTCTTTCAGTTCTAATACCCATCTGGTGGTCATCTTGCCAGTTTCAATTTGAAAGAATCTTACACTAGTAAAATAATACACTGTGTAGAAAACTCAGATTTTCAAGTTGTCCTACCTATAAAACAGACCTTCCATCTGGTAGACCTAGTACTGTCTTACTAGTAGTTCCAGGAGTTCCCTTTCAAGGGACTGATTCTATTAGAGCAGTTTCCTTTTGCTCTCCCAGGCATCCACCATGGAGATCTTTATCCAGATTAGCCTCCAGAGTGAGAAGAACAAGGTGCACTCTAACATATTCTGAAGGTCTGCTATGCTGCCTATTGAAACCTTCCTTCTTCTTCCTGCTCTGTTTATTTTCTGTTTCTGTTAAGGACTGCATTTCTCACTCAACAGGGCTCAAACCTTGAAACTGTGTTTGAATTCTTCCTACGCTCTTACACCTAATCATTTATCAGATTCCATTCATTCCATATTCAAAATATCATCTGCTTCTACTGCTTCCTATTCATTACCACTATTTTATATCAGACCCTTATTGTCACTTACCTGCATCATTTCAGTAATCCCTAACTTACCACTTCTCCATTACTATCTGTTACTTCCCATCCATCATATATGTTCCTGCCAAAATAATTTTGCGAACAGGTACCCTGGTTATTTTTCTCCCTTATCTAAAAATCTTCACTATGTCCAAACTACCAGTAGAATAAAGATTATTTCGTTTTTCTGGAATTCAAAACTTCTGGGATCTAGATACAACCTTAGTAAACTTACTTTCTACTATTCTTCGTCTTGCACCCTTCTTTGCAGACATATTAGTCCCACATACTTCCTAGGTTCGCTTCCATCTGTTTGTCATCTGTTCTGTACTTCATCATTCCCAATAGCCAGAAATCCGAAATGCTGCATGATTAATTAGTTGAGTCTTCCCCAGACCTTTGACATTTCTCCTTTGAACTACTGTAGCACTTCATTGTCTTATGGTACTACTCACTTCTTATTTTTTACTTATTCCAGTAGCTCTTTCAGCCTTTATCATGTATTATGCATGGTATATGCTTAGTTAATAGGTATAGAAAGAAATAATCCAATCTGAAAGCAGCCCAGTCAAGTAGTCAGGGCAAGTAACATTAGCCCCTTTTGAAAGGTCAGGAAACAGGCTCAAAGAGGTTAAGAGATTGCCTAAGGCCTGTGGCTCTGTAGTGCCAGACCACCAGCTGATACACCATTTTTCTGATTCCACAGCCAATATGTATTTCACTGTACCACCCTGCCTCTCAAGGTGGCTAGCATCAAGCAAGCAAAATAGAAGACATAAATAGTATATGAATTCTGTCCAAGTTGGAGGATTGCATTTTCAAAATCCAAGAATTAAACTTTGTTATAAAAGGCCTAAAAAATGTATGCATTTTTATCATTTATGAGGATAGTAGTCATATAATAACCACTATCTTGATTTTTAGAAGTGTTTATGTATGTTTTTGTGTGCATGTGTATGTATGTTTGTGTGTATGTGTACGTGTACATGTACACAAGAGGAAGAGGAAAAGAGAGAAGCAGCATTTACTCAGGTTAGGAAAGAATTAATCAAAGGGAGCAGATGACAAACAG
Organism: Myotis nattereri; assembly: GCF_964212035.1. Lineage (NCBI taxonomy): Eukaryota > Metazoa > Chordata > Mammalia > Chiroptera > Vespertilionidae > Myotis > Myotis nattereri. The sequence continues at coordinate 156,593,052 of NC_138075.1, forward strand.
GAAATACTTAGCAAACACCGGAGTCCAAAAGTAGGGCCAAACGACTTGAAAAGAAAACAACTCTATCTGCTATCACTGATTTCCACTCTTCAAAGAATGACCGCATGCAAGTTTGGAAGATCCTTGAAAATGCAATCACTTTACTCTCTAAACAGTCAAAAATTTTTCTTCAAATCATGTTTATTTTTTGCCTAGAAATCATTACTTTTATTTGTTACAGGTTTTGGGTTGTTTTTTTTTAATAATCCACTAACACTTTTTTTTTTCTCTCCCTTTACCAGAAGAAGAAGAAGAGCAGGTTCCCACTGATGGGGGAACATCAGCAGAAGCCATGCAAGTTCCCTTGGAAGAAGACGATGAACTGGAGGAGGAGGAAATTATTAATGATGAGAATTTCTTGGGTAAGAGACCATTAGATAGCCCTGAAGTTGAAGAAATGCCTGCCATGAAGCGACCACGACTAATAAGCGCTAAAGGAGACACCCTGGATGTAGTATTATTGGAAGCTCGAGAACCACTCAGCTCAATCAATACCCAAAAAATTCCACCGATGCTTTCTCCAGTCCATGTACCGGACAGCGCAGACCTCGCTCCTCCATCGCCAGAGCCACCAATGTTAGCTCCAGTTGCAAAATCACAAATGCCAACCACAAAACCCTTAGAAACAAAGTCATATACACCCAAAACAAAGACTAAAACTAGTTCTCCAGGACAGAAGACTAAATCACCTAAAATGACTCAGTCACCAGCAATGGTCGGAAGTCCTATTAGGTCACCAAAAACTGTACCCAAAGAAAAGAAATCTCCTGGACGTTCTAAGAGCCCCAAAAGCCCCAAGAGTCCCAAGGTTATAACCAATATTCCCCAAGCACCAGTCAGACCTGAAACACCAAATAGGACTCCTTCAGCTACAATATGTGAAAAAATTAGTAAAGAGACCCTTCAGGTAAAACAAATACAAACACCCCCTGAGGCTGGGAAGCTGAACAATGAGAATCTGCCAAGAAAAGCTGTTGTGATCGACAAAACAATTGATGACTCTATTGATGCTGTGATTGCACGAGCTTGTGCCGAACGAGAGCCAGATCCTTTTGAGTTTTCTTCTGGATCAGAATCAGAAGGAGACATTTTTACCAGCCCTAAGCGAATTTCAAGTTCAGAATGTACAACTCCAAAAGCTTCAACTTCCTTGAATAATTTCTCTAAGTTAGGGTCCACTCCTCTGCCTCTTTCAGGTGGAACATCAAGTTCTGATAATTCCTGGACAATGGATGCCTCCATCGATGAAGTTGTACGGAAAGCAAAAATGGGAACAGCTTCCAATGTGCCCCCCAGCTTTCCTTACCTCTCCTCTCCCTCAGTCTCTCCTCCCACACCCGAACCTCTGCACAAGCTGTATGAGGAGAAAACCAAATTGCCTTCCTCAGTGGACATCAAAAAGAAGTTGAAAAAGGAACTGAGGACGAAAATGAAAAAGAAAGAGAAGCAGAGAGATAGGGAACGGGAAAGAGACAAAAGCAAGGACAAGAGTAAAGAGAAGGATAAAGTTAAAGACAAAGAGAAAGAAAAGGAGGCAAATAAGGAAGCCAAGTATCCATGGAAGGAATTCCTGAAAGATGAAGAATCAGATCCCTATAAGTTTAAAATAAAAGAATTTGAAGAGGTTGATTCCAAAGTGAGATTGAAAGATGGACTTGTGAGAAAGGAGAAAGAAAAGCATAAAGATAAGAAGAAAGATAGAGAAAAGGGCAAAAAAGATAAAGATAAGCGAGACAAAGACAAAGTTAAAGATAAAGGTCGTGAAGAGAAAGTGAAAGTGGCACCAGCCCCCCTGGTACTGCCGCCCAAGGACATGGCTCTGCCCTTGTTCAGCCCCACGGGGGCCGTGAGGATCCCAGCCATGCTGCCCTCTTTGTCACCCATGCTTCCTGAAAAATTGTTTGAAGAAAAAGAGAAGCCTAAGGAGAAAGAAAGAAAAAGGGACAAAAAGGAGAAGAAGAAAAAGAAAGAGAAAGAGAAGGAAAAGGAGAAGAAAGAGAAGGAAAGGGAAAAAGAGAAGAGAGAGAGAGAGAAGAGAGAAAAAGAAAAGGAGAAACACAAGCATGAAAAAGTAAGCTGTTTCTCATTTTCAGCACTATCTGAACAAAGTCATATTGAAAAATACAGGTAAACAAAGCCAGCCATTTTATCTGTAATTTGGATGCAAATCACCCATAACTTAACTGGAAATATGTTTGTAATGGGGTTACAAAATTTATATTTAATTTTAAAACCCATAAACTTGTAATCAAGCTCCCTGTGCACTGGAAAGTGTTAAAAATTCATAGCCTAAAAGGACTCTAATTACAGAGTATAAACTCTATTAACTGTACTATTCTCTGTCCATTTTTAAGAAAAATCGGTAATCTTAAACTGTGAATAATATTTTTGTAATTATCAAGGCTACTACATACTATTTTGTACCCAAATATTAGGTACCAAAAAAAACAACAACCCAGCATTCGTTTTTCTAAGAGCATGAGAAACTATGGCGCTATTTTAAGAGGATAGCAAGGCCTGAGGAGTCCTTTCTTACTCACTAATTTTCTTTTTCATGAGCCATTTTTGTAAGTATTTAAGGTTATGGCTGCCCACTACTTTCTGTAAAATCTATTATCCTTCTATTTTCTGCTTTAATACGATTAGGGCATGTTTCTTAGTATCAAGGCTATCTAGTAGCCTGGATGGTGGGCAGAAAATAATTCCAAATATTTTATGATGTAAGTAAAGCAGGCTTTCATAGAGTATAGCCCAAGAAACTGATATACAACCTGTAGTTTTGTAGAAACTAGGACCTCAATTCTTTAGGCTCAGAATATGACCTTTAATGGCTTTGATTTTCAGCCCATGGTTGTTTGGATTATAGTAGTTGGTTGATTTGAAAAAAAAAATTTTAACTTTCTTAAAAAGTATTCAAGTATTCATGGTACCAGATCCTTGGAGATCTTTTCCCTGCCTTCTAGAAGCAATCCTTCTTGAGGTTGACTACAAAATAATACACAGTGTTTTTTTTTTTCCACATAATAAAATATGATGTATTTGACCTACAGCAGATCTATTACTAACACTTTTGCAATATTTTAAATTTCAAACTTACCTAGGAAAATTAGTTTAGCTAACATGAAGTAGGAACTCTCACATTTTTCTGCCTAACTTTATTCTTTCTCTAATAAATAGTCCTTCGCTATTATCTATATATATAAAAGGCTAAGCGACTGTCCAACTGGTAGCTATAATGCACAATGACCACCAGGGGGCAGACACTCAACACAGGAGCTGCCAAGCTGCAGTGACTTGGCAGCGGTGGTGCTCGAGTGACACACCCTGGAACCAGCCCGGAGGGAGCCCGATTCCATAGTGCATCACCATAGAACCGCCCTCTCACAATCCAGGACCCCTCAGGGGATGTCAGAGAGCCAGTTTCGGCCCGATCCCCGCAAGCCAGGCCAAGGGACCCCACCTTCCGGAGGGACCTCGAAGGGCATCACTCCACAGATGCCCTTCACGCTACAGCACCACCCCAGGTGCAGCTGGCCGGCCGGGGGGAGGTGAGGTACCCTGGGAGGTTGACTCCAGGGCCCATCATGCCCAGTCTCTCCCCGCCGGCCACTTTCTAATTAATTTTCTTTCAGTGTGCACGAATCTGTGCTCTGGGGCACTAGTAAAATACAAAGAAATAGAATGGACATTTTGATAATAATTGAACATTGGCAAATTAATAAAGCACAGAAATTCAACTTTAATTTCCATTTTAAAAATCATTTTATCATCATGTTATTTTATGTAGTACCTGGCACTTCCACATACCTCTTTTCTTCTAACACACCTCTGACATAGGTTCAGCAGGTATTGCTGTCAAACATTTACCAATGAGAAGCTGAGAGAGTGACTTGCCCAAGTCACAGTCACACAACCATCAAGAGCCAGGTTATGTACCAGGTACATGCAAATATACCTCACCTTTCCGAATATTTACTAGTGGAGATCTTGCCTGGCAGCAATTAGTCACTTTCCATCATATACCTAGTAACTTGGCACCTGAGCCCCCAGCAAATCAAATAGGATACTGTTGCTTTCCTTGCCATCTTAACTTTGGAAAGTCAATGGAGTTGTTTCAATGGCCATCACCATCTTAACTTTGAAAAGTCAGTGAAGTTGTTTCAACACAATTTGAGTTCAGCCCGTCAGATTAGGTTTGTAGCAGTAGTCTGTGCCTTTCCTCAGCATCTGCCTGACTTTAGAAAGGGAAAGTCCCTCAGACAGCCTCGGTTGGAGGCAAAGGCTCAGTTACGAGTTGCACAGATTTCACCTAACAGAAGCCTACAAATCCTTTTGTCAGTTTTGATGGATATGGATCAGATAAATGCCAAATATAAGAAGTTATAAAGTCAGCTATCTTATGGTCTTTAAAAATAATAAACAGTATTGTCTCTAGAGTTAAACCTGAATTGAAATTCTGACTTTTTAGCTGAGTGAAATTAGGCAAGTTGCTTTTGTGAGGATTAAATGAAATGACATCTGAGATGTGCTTAGTGCTCTGTCTGGCACATAAGTGCTCAGTAAATGGGACATGAAAGTAATAGTGGCGGTGAGTGTTATTATTCCATTCTGAATCAATCACAGAAAGGTAGAAATATAGAGTTTGCCACTCATTGGACTGTATGAGCTATGGTTATAATATTTATTCTGCTTTCTACGCATGTTTTTTTTTTTTTTATTTTAGCTCTTTATACAGATAGTAAAGGATAAAAGCTATTACAGCCCATGGAAATGCCATTGACAACGAGAAGAAATTGAGATATTAACTTAAACATTGACTTCTTTTTGAACTTCATTTAATTCCCCCACAAGTCATATGAGTTAATACAACTCAAGCCATATGACTTAATGAAAGTAGACCTGAAATTGGGTTACATATAGTCTAAGAAATCTCTTACATATCCATAAAAGAAAGACAACAAAGGTAAATAAAAATGAAGGATATCTATGCTGCCCCAGGAAATGTCTTCTGTCAAAAGAATGAGGGACAATAATCTCATTTCTTCTCATCCCAACCAACTCACAGAAGCAACTCACATTGACCCAGAGCCGCAAGCAAGAGCATTGTTTTAATAAAGAAAATGATCTTTTATATAGTTATTTTACCTACCTGTAAAGTTTTTATCATCCATACCCATGTGGTTATCAATATAAAAGCAATAAAGATACCATTAATTAAACGGGGATCTGCATGGTAGGTAGAAGGAACCATGGGCTTTGGAATCCAGCAGATCTGAGAAAAGAGCCAGGATAAGTTTCTTAGTTTCTTTAATCCTTAGGTGCTTCATCTTTAAAGTAGGGATATGATAATCACATTTTTTAAAAAACAGCAATAGTTATAATTTATGAGTAATTATATGCTAAACACTATGTATGTTTAATTCCCTAACACAACTCTGTAAGGTAGTTACTACAATTATCACTTTAAGATGAGAAATAGAGTCCTGGACAGGTAGCTCAGTTGGTTAGAACATCATCCCCATATGCCAAGGTTGCATTCCCATATGCCATCAGGGCACATAAAAGAATCAACCAATGAATGCATAAATAAGTGGAACAATGGGTCTTGGCTCTCTTCTCCCCCCGCCCCTCTTTTCTTCTCTGTCTAAAATCAATAAAAAAAACAAATAAAAATTTTAAGATGAAAAATGGAGACTTAGAGAGATTAGTAAACCTGCCCAAGATCACACATATAGAAAGTGATTTAAGAGGAGCCACAATTTCAACCCAGGCCATCAGGTGCTATAATTGATGTTCTTAACCACTGTACTCTAATTGAATTACAAATGGATTAAGTGAAATAATATATGCAAGGCACCTGGCTCAGTGACGCACTATCAGAAAAATAGTTTTTCTAGCAGTGGTAATAATACAAAGTATGGTGATTTATGTACAATCTTTCAGTTCCCCTTTATAGGCAGTAATATGCATTAGTCAAGGTTAGGAGTGCAGTCTTTCACCTTTTTACAATAGATTCAAACTGACTTTTTATGGAAAACATTTAAAGAGCAGTTATGTTGAGCAGCCACAAACCTAGCCACAATGGCTTTAGCAGTGATAAACCTAACAGTACATTTCAGAGCAGTTTAAAAATCTTGTTTCAATTTGTGTCGGTGTATGTATTGCATAAGTATTTTTTTTAAGGGGGATCATTGTGAAAAAATAAAATGGCTTATTTTTTATATTAGTGGAATTAAATAGTTGTATATTTCACCTTATAAGCCAAAATTTGTCAAGCTTGTAAATATGTTTTTATGCTCTTATTTGAATACTAGAGACCCGATGCACAAAATTCGTGCAAGGGGCTCAGCCCTCACAGCCATGTCGGCTTACTTCAGACCCAACTTCGTCCGGAAGGTCGTTCCGCTGTTCAGACTAATTAGCATATTACACTTTTATTATTATAGATGATCTAAAAAGTCACCGTAGAGTTTCACCACCCCCCAAAATGATGTCATAGTCTGTAAGTAAATAGGCCCAGTGCTAGCCCACAAAGAGCATGGGCTTCAGAGCAGGCTGACTTGTGGATACCACTCACTAGTTATTCACCAGTTTCTTCTAACCTCTCTGATCCTCTGCTTCCTTCTCTCCATCTCCTTCCTCCTGTTCAATACTGGGAAAAGACAGCAGCATCATAAAGTATGGTTTACCTCTGCTTAAGAACAATAGTTTCATACCTTCTCTAAGCATATTTTGGCTTGAAAGGCCTCTTCTCTGCCTTCTCATAGAAAACAAGACTAATTTGTGTCACTTAAGATGAGTAAGTAGATGACTGTGACAATTCAGAATGTTCTTACAACTAACCAATAATGTTGATAATCAACCCACAGGTAATTGAATTTGCTTATAATGGAAAGCTCATCAGTTCTCCAAAAATTTTAAAGGATTCTCCAAAATTTTTATCCTATCAATTAATAAATTGTATGTTTTTTGGTTTGGGGGCTTTTTGTTTTTTTGAGCTAACATCAGCTATTGAATGAACTAACACAGCTAGTAAATGCCACTAGCAGCTGCTACTTTACTGAGTGCATGGACACTTGGTACTTGCCAGACCTGGCCAGATTTAATTAGTTAATTCTCCAAGAGCTCTGAGAGTTTGGTACTGTTGCTCTTGTTTTATAGTTGAGAAAAACAGATGTGTCTCATGAGTGGCAGAATTGTGACTTGGCCCAAGTATGTCCAAGCAAAGCCTGTGTTCTTTGTTACCCAAAATAGCTTTCTCAGGCCAGTCACCTATAGAAGCTGATGAGAGGGATGAGCATGGCTTCATACTCCAGAGCAGGGTAGGAAACCCTTTTTCTGCCAAGGCCCATTTGGATATTTATAACATCATTTGCTTCATATAATCCACTTAACATAAATTTACGTTGCTATGAAAAAAGCTCCTAGATTTATTGAATTTTGAGTCCCGCCTGTGGTTGCCTTGGCAGGGCCAGACCAAATTATTTCTCGGGCCTTATACAGCCCGTGGGCCAGATGTTCCCCACCCCTGCTCTAGAGTATGCTGACATTATGATTTTAGAAAATTTTAGTCCCTGAAGAGGTCTTAGAGACCTCCTGTTCAACTGACTTATTTTAAAGAACAGACAGTAAAAGCTTTAATAACTTCAGTAATCAAAGTTAAAATGTTGACTATTTCTTTATTCCCAAATCCCTTAGTATGTTTCCCCAGATAATCTTTTATTGAACTTAAACAGTTTCTTTTTCAGAGACTGATAATCTTACTGATTCGTGCCTTTAACCAACGATTGTCACCATTTTTTTTTCTACTTAAAGTAATACCTCATTTCTAGTCTTTTCTCATCAGCTCTTATAATTAACTAGTGAAATGAAGGGTTTTGGTAAATAAAATAACCCAGTAAAAAGGAGGAAACATTCCTTTCCTGTTTCTTACAACAGTCTGTTGCAAGAGGAATCCAGTAACTGATGTTTAAATGAATATGTCTGAATTTATAGAAATTTACCAAAGGCCATCTCCAAGTCTTCATATGAATGAACTCTGAGTGCTTAATGATGGTCTGAGTTCTATTTCATTTGTCCTTGCTGTATTGCACTTGTTATACTTGACCACAATAGTAGATCTTCTTCTGACTGCCTTTTTAATATTTTAAACAGGTTATCAATGTTTAGTTAAACTATGTTTTCAAATGGAAATAATGTAAAGACCTTAATTGCTAAGGAAGACCAGAAGATGGTTACCAGTGTCATAGTTTAGCATCCAAAATGTTAAGTTATTAAATTTGGCTTTTATCACTACGATTTCTGGGTATTTTTCTGACATACTAGCATAGATGGGAATCTGAATTAGCATTGGGTGAACTTGTTGCCACCCTACCTAGCACTCATAAATGGGGTGTTTTTTTTTTAAATGAAAGAAGTTTAATATTAAAAAAAGTAGAAAATAAAAACTTGGCCAGATTATATTGACAAAGCTACCCATTACCTTTGCAGAAAGTCCCTGTCAGAAGATAAACTTTAAAGCTGGAATGCATGAAAGAGTTCCAAGATAGAATTTAAATTTAAACTGATTCTTTATAGATAAGCTTTTTAAAAATCCACCTCTTTGCTTCAAGTCAGGATTTTAAAAATAAATTTCTCCTTTAAATCTCTTGAGCGATTTTCATTTTTTGCAAGGCCGCACTGCTGGTGTCCTGGAAAAATGGAGAGTTAGAGCTTTATCAGTTGGTGCCCTGAGGTATGTGGCAAAGAAGCTAAATCCTTGAAGATTAGCAAAAAAAATGCAGCACATGGCAATAAGGGGCTTATATGACTACTAGTATTAGTTCAGGTGAAAGAAGTATTGCTTATACATAAAACTGGACAAATCCACTGACAATGTATTTTTAGTTAGCTACAAAGAAGTCTTATATTACTGGACTTTGCCTCTTTGGTGAATTGGGAAGCTTAGTAATCCACTGTAAATGCTCTTCTGCGTGCCCCAATTCTCAGCAACACTCTAAAGGGCTGTTCTTTTATTTTAACCCTTAGGTGCTCATGTCTTCTCACATTTTTGGCTTAGTCATATTGTTTAAGTAACTGAAGTAGTTACCATTTAGTTTGTTGATTCCTGAGAAGGACACATGAGAAATTATTTTACTATTGTAGGAAACATCTCTTATTTTGGTAGGCATTTGGGTAAAGTTATTGTAAATAAAAGTCTGGTAAGAAATTTTTATTTAGAAATTGTACTTTCTATATATTATTAGAATCCTTATTAATCTTTCTCAATACTTGCTTGAATTTTATATTTAGGTTAATCTGATTTAGCTTCTTTAAGAATGAAGTTTAGGTCTGTAAGTATTTTTAAGTAGGGTAACCAGATGTTCTGGTTTGCCTGGGACAGCCCAGTTTACACCTGTTATGTTATATAATGCCCACTTTCACCTCAAAGGGGTCTCTGTTTGGATGATGTCTTCATCCTCATTATAGCTAAAACTGAGCTAAGGTAGCAGGTTCTAAGTCATTCATCAACCCAACAGGTTTACTAAATATCTGTCGTCTTCAGAGCACATTTTTACCCTTTTTAATTTTACTTACAAAATTTATCTCCATTTTTGTTTGCTAATTTTTTTACACACAGTATCATTTTACTTTTTTTTTATAGTAGATCATAAATAAACCATGTCTGGATTCTTTTGCCCTGTCACACCATTTAAGACAGCATCAAAAATCCATCCACTTTAGTTGAATGGAAGTAAAGCCAAAGTTAATCTCAATTTCATATAAACTAGTTAGCCTTCCATAGAGAAAAGAAGTATTTTACAACCAACCCTTGCCGTCTCACAAGTACATTCATCAAAAAAGACATTGACAGAGAACGTGAACAGCTCTATGCAAGACATCAGCATTACCAGAAAAAAAGAACTCAAAGTGTATGGCAAAGAGTCAAGGAGCTGTATGGTAGAGCAGGAGATGAATGTGGTGTCAGGAAACCTAGATTTAACTAGCTTTTTTAAAAATTAAAGCTTAAGAAAGTGTTATGTAATAATTGTATTGTGGGTTGAAGAAATAAGGAATGTTACTCCTAATACCTCATCACTTAGGAGTTTGTGACCCTAAATTTTTTTTAGAATTGAAGAAATCTAGGAATTTTATGTAATTTTTTATTCTTTGAATCAAAATAACTATTCAGTCCTACTTTTGCTATTTGTGTGACTTAAAAATGGAAAAGGGAAAGGAAATGGAAAAGAAAGGAAAAATGGTGACTTCGTATATGATCCCTGTAAAATGAAAACCATAATATGTATCCCACTTACTCATTTAAAAACCTAAAGGAGAACATCTGAAAAGTAACCAAGCGCAATGGCTGGCAAATAGTATGTGGTTTATAAATGTTTGGTTTTAATATATTTGCTTATTCTCCCACAGATCACACAGGAAGGTGAGAAAAATACAGAAGCCTTAATAGTTTACAGAGTATACTGGACCATTGGTTTTCTGATTGGTTAGATATGGAACATTTTTGCAGCGACGGGGAGGAAGAAAGTGAAAGTGAATGTACATGGATATCGCCCTGCCCCAGGGACCTTGATCCCTGAGAGCCTTTAAGAAAACCACTGGACTGGTCTGTCCAAGAAACTGGGCAAATGAAGGAGCCATCTGTCCAAAATGGGACCATTAAGAGGAGCAGGGTTTTATGGGGACGTTGATAAGTTAAAGTTTAGATATGATGAGATGAAATATTCATAGGTTATTTAGTTGAAAATGTTCAGTAGACAACATTATATTTTAGTCTTAGGTTCATCATTGCTAATCTAGAGGGGATGAGTTTAAAGACATGGCATATTTAAAACTTAAGATTAAAACCATGGACATGGATGAGATCACTGAACAAACTGTAGAATGACAAGAGGAAAGGACCAAGTAAAGTCAGGCACAAGTAGAGAGCTTTGTAAAGGAGAAGAGAGGAGATTGATAATATCTATAATAGAAAAACATACTGGGACATTAGGAAATAATTCATGTCTAGAAATAGTGGTTTCTGTAGTATTATTTCAGGGCCTGAAAGTAGATTGGAATGGCTGAGAAACTAATGAATTGAAAACTGAGAGATATGTGAGGTTGTTAGCCAGTGATTGAAGAGAAGGTAATAAAAAAAAAAAGTCAAGCACATTTAAAAGTTAGATGAAAATAATGAATAGAACTGAGAAGTTGAATATGCTATAAATAAGCTAATTGATGGAGGAGGTTTCTTTAGAAGACAAAAGGAGATGGGCTCTAGTGTATTTGTGGATATAGAGAAGTTTGTAGGGAGTTGAAGAAGTTCCCTAGCGGCCAAAGTCATAGATCTTGATGTAACAATGGATTAAAAATAAATTTTAGAAAGGGACAGTTAAAAACATGAAAAAATAGTAGATTGGGCCCATATGCGCGCTCTCTCTCTCTCTCTCTCTCTCTCTCTCTCTCTCTCTCTCTCTATATATATATATATATATATATATATATATATATATATATAATCAGTTATAGGATGATAGTATATTGATTATTGTGTTATACTAGAGGCCCAATGCATGAAATTCGTGCAAGAGTAGGCCTTCCCCTGGCTGCCAGCACCAGCTTCCCTCAGGCACCCAGGACCCGGGCTTCCCTCACAGTCCCAGCTTCATCCGGAAGATCGTCCAGAAGGACATCTGGTCTAATTAGCATATTATGCTTTTTTATTATGGTCATTTTTAGAACCACCAGACTGTTTCATCATTATTTAATTCTTGCGCTTAAAATATATAATCAGTGATTTGCAATTAGTTGTCACAGTGACTGGCAGTGTGTATAGTAGTATCCAAGATGGGGATATTAAACACCTGGCAGTGCCTAGGACAAATTTAGTCAAAGAACTATCCAACCAAAAATGGCAATAAAGCCCTATTGAAAGATTTTGATACAGATAATAATTTGGAACTGCAGAGCTTTTGTTCAGTTTGTTCATTCAAAATATTTATTACACCATAGGACCTTCAAACTAAAAATTGTGAAGAACCCTTTTAACATATTTAATTTGTATACGTATTATCTTTCTATTAGTGAGAAAGAATAGTTTCAAAATTTGTGAGATCTTTCAACTTCTTCAGCAGTTGCTTTCACCAAAAATCTTTTGCAAAAATACATTTTCTTTATATTACAGTATTTCAGGTCTTTGTACTACTAGCCAAAAAATTGAATGGTTTAATGCTATAAATTATACTTGGTGTTTCAGATTTTCATATGATAATGCAAACTTAAGATGAGTTTAATATTTTTGAACTCCCGTAGACAAATGCCTTTTATAATAGCGAAATCATTGTTTGCTTTTTCTATTCTTGGTAGGTCTGGTGACTACTTAAATGCTCTACCAAATGGTTTGGATAACAAGTTTTGTTTAAATAATTCCAATAGTATAATCCAAGAAATGAACCAGCACTAAGAAAATACAGAGATGCCAAAACCGGTTTGGCTCAGTGAATAGAGCATCAGCCTGCGGACTGAAAGGTCCCAGGTTCGATTCCGGTCAAGGGCATGTACCTTGGTTGCAGGCACATTCCTAGTAGGAGGTGTGCAGGAGGCAGCTGGTCGATGTTTCTCTCTCATCGATGTTTCTAACTCTCTATCCCTCTCCCTTCCTCTCTGTAAAAAAATCAATAAAAATATATATATATATATATAAAAAAAGAATATACAGAGTTAACTGCCACATTTACCTAAAGCAATTAAAGTTTATAGAATTTCTCATGATACCAGGTAGCCTTTAGTTGTTGAGAAACTAAAACATTGGATAGCCCAGATTATCTCTGTATCTGGTATGTTAGCCACATTTAAGGCTTACATCTGCTTGTCAAGTTTGTGGAGATGGGGAAGTAGGAGAAGAGGTAGGAGGTACTTTTGTTGGGGGGGTGGTGAAATATACACACACACACACCACACACACCCCCCACACACACATACACACATACACATACATACACATTAGAGGCCCGGTGCACGAAATTCGTGCACTCGGGGTGGGAGGGTTCCTCAGCCTAGCCTGCACCCTCTTGCAGTCTGGGAGCCTTCAGACATCCTTAGCACTGCCGTGGAGGCGGGAGAGGGTCCCAATATTGCCACTGTGCTTGCCAGCCTGCGCTCACCAGCCGTGAGCCAGTCTCAGGGCTTCTGGCTGAGCAGCACTCCCCCTGTGTAAGCGCACTGACCACCAGGGGGCAGCTCCTGCATTGAGCGTCTTCCCCCTGGTGGTCAGTGCGCATCATAGTGACTGGTCGTTCAGTCAATTTGCATAATAGCCTTTTATTATATAGGAGATATATAAATATATATATTAACACTTAATGTCCTAACTTTAACAGATAAAAGTGGAGCCAATTGTCCCAGCCCCAAGTCCAGTCATCCCCAGATTGACTCTCCGAGTTGGTGCAGGCCAAGACAAGATGTAAGTAAAAATGTTTTGAATTAGAGCGAAATAATTTCAATTGAATCTTCTCTACTCTTTCCTAGTGGATTTAGAACTCTGCAAACCTTTTCCAAATATGAACATGTGGGGTCAAGCTTTATTTTGAGATTCTTCATTTTCAAATTTTTATTGCTTTCTTCCTCAGAGCATATTGTTTTATTTAACATATAGGATTCTTTTGTTTTTCTTGTTCTTTTTTTTCTTTTTTTAAAGACTAGCACATGACATTGATTCTACCTAGTTTTAAAGGTTCTGGTTATCTGAAAAGTAAGTAACTGTTAATTGAATAGACTAACCACTATATTACACTAAGGAGGATGTAATGTTATACCTTCTCAAGTATATATTCTCTATCACTATAACAAAGAATGAGATTCCCTGCTTGCTCAGATGGCACATGGCTTTATTCTGTGCCTATAAAACAAAGATACTGCCAAAAGCCTGGTGAAACAGTATATAGTAGTAACAACTGTTTGTTTGTTTTTTAAGAGAACTGGAAATGTAAACACATGTGTGCTGTTTATTTGTCTTAATTCTCACAGAATCATCATATCAACCCACCCTTTTTAAAAGTAAATTAGAAAAAATAAATAAATAAATAAAAATAAATAAATGAAAGTAAATTAGCTGTCTATGTTTCTTTCATTCACTTTTGGTGTATGAATTAAGGCCTATATGATAATAAGGTAATAAAACATTGATTTTTATTTTTGTAAATCATGTTAAAATCATTCGTTTTATTCTAAAATCATATTATATATCATTTAAATGAATTTCACAAGCTAAATGTACAAGTTTACAACCTTACTTTAAACCATTAAGCCTGAAAATGGATTCGTTTACATTGCAAACAATCAAATACTGTGAAGAAAATAGGCTTACAAGGCATTTCATTTTTACTCAGTATTAGCATAAAAATGAAAGTAGAACTTATGAGTTTATTAAGTGGTAGAATAGACAACAGAAAATATGTTTTGTGCTCTCAGTGGTTCATTCCATCTTAAAGTTTGTGTTTAGTTTATGCTGTTGCTTTTGTTAATTCCATATGTAATGTATTAAAAAAAGTTCAATATCATGATGATGAATGGTAACATGGACTCCTAGGACCATGGTCTTCTTCTGAAGATTCAAGGAAGAAAATCCAGATAATTCATTCTTTTCTTTCCTAAATTATCTGCGTAATTTCTACGTTCCTTTTTATGGTTGTATCAGTAGAAATCTAGACAGTGGATGGTACTATTGCTGACAAGCTTATAGACAATGTAAGAAAAATACTATAGATGCAGTTCTTTTTAACCAGCCACTGGTATACCTGGTGCCCTCAATTTTACTTACAAAAATTTAAATAAACTTATTCCTATCCCTCAACCAGTAGAGGACAGAAGGCTGATTAGCAAGGAGACCCAACCAAAGTAACTTACTCATACTGTCTTCTTGAAATTCTGTATTTGGGCTCATTTCTTTTGGGAAAAGATCTTATTATTATTTCTCTCCTACCAGTTCATATTTATGCCTATTTTCTCAGTAACTCACCATTACTTAATCTTTACTTCCACACGAAAGTTTGGCTTGTGCATTCCCTTTAGAGAAAGAAGGTTTGTAAAAAAGCATTGATAATAATAATTGTCTCATCCATCCTTATTGACTACTTTTCTCTTCTCAGTAAATCACTCATAATGCCTAAGATATTGGAAGACATGAGAAATAAAATCATGGACATTCTAGACCAGGCGTGGGCAAACTACGGCCCGCGGGCCGGATCCGGCCCGTTTGAAATGAATAAAACTATTCAAAAAAAAGACCGTACCCTTTTATGTAATGATGTTTACTTTGAATTTATATTAGTTCACACAAACACTCCATCCATGCTTTTGTTCCGGCCCTCCGGTCCAGTTTAAGAACCCATTGTGGCCCTCAAGTAAAAAAGTTTGCCCACCCCTGTTCTAGACAAATGTCCATGAAAGTATAACATTATCTAACATGAACTTTCAGACATTTAGGTAAATAAAACCCCTATGCTATATGAATATATAATCATTTAACCAACGTCTGACTCAAGTACTTATAATGAATAAAAGAATATATTAAGTGAAATATATTATATTTTAAATTAAAATAAGACAGGAAAAAGAGGCACAAGTCACATAGTAATAGGATGTTATTACTTAATCAGCAGAGTTTTTTGTTTTTGTTTTTTTAATGTAAAGTATGGGTCAGCAAACTATGGCTCATGGGCCAAATTCATTTCACTGCCTGTTTTTGTATGGTTAACAAGCTAAGAATAGTTGAAAAAATTTAAAGAATAATATTTTATGATACATGAAAATTATATGAAATTAAAAGTTATTTCTTATTGTGGTAGCATAAGGATACATGGGTTATTCCATGGCAGTAATAATGGAAAATAGGCAGTAGATTCGTATAAATGTGCCTTTACTTACTCAGTTTGTATGCACTTGATAGACACTCTTTTGAAGTGAAATTAATGAGCAGACTGGGGTTCAAAAAGGGGGGTTTGAATAGCCAGCGGGGAGTTGTTTATTGCTGAAAAACAGGCAGGGATTTGAAATTATAGGAAAAAGAAAAAGCTTTACAGGGTTCAAATTATACCCTCTCATTGAAAGATCTTTAAGACGATATTTAGTTTCTAAATCTTAAAGAAGTTACATCTTCTGCCCTTGATCCAGGAAAGTACTTTGAGGTTAGATTATTTCCTGTATTCTTCATTATTATTCCTTGAAGCAAGATGGGTCCCTTATTTTTACCTTGAGCTAACGTGCATGGAAACTGTATTCTAAAGGGTCTATGATGAGTCCAGTACCTCCTCCTGGTGGTGTTAAAATTCAAGATGACTTTCTAAGGACCCCAAATTCCTTTAACATGTCCCCCAGTAATGGGTATCCAGAGTTCCCCTTAATACGGGTTGAAGATGAAACTAAAATACTAATCCTGAAATCACAGTCTCAACACCTATAAAGTTTGTTAGAGTAGTATGAATGGTAAGGAACAACACATTCAAATTGCTAAAATATCTGAGTCTGGTCTCCAATCAAGTAGATTTCAGTTTGCTAAGGAAGCACTGCCTGGGATTATATTGGCCAGAATTCTAAAGTCTCAGTTGGACTCAGTGACAGAGTACAGTGAGTCTCCTGTCCACTGTTATGGTGGGGGAGAGTGGCAGCACAGTTACCATGTTATTTGTCATCCCAATCTTCTCATTTTATTGATTTAGTAATTTTGAGCAAATGTAGAAAAAGTGGGCTAGCTTACAGCATTCATTTATTCATTTCTGTGAAGAAAATAGAGCAAAGTAAGGTGATGGAGTATCTTAGGGGCAAGATCTATTTAGATAGGATTGTCAACATATGGCAGAACAGAACTCTTCTAAGTTGAATGTAGGGCTATATTATAAAAAATCAAAATTCTGTTAAAGGAGCTTTTCATTTTAAAAAGATAAATGTAAATATTGGCAAAGTATAAACATTTTGGGGTGAATAGTAGCAATTAGGGCATTAGCATTCTTCCCCCCTCACATTTCTCAAATGTCTCTTTAATCTGTCCTCTTGCTGGTGCTGGAGGAAGCATTTTTTGTCCATGTACTCCTTCCTTTTATCCTTGGGCAGAGTGACTTTTGCCAGGGGTGTTAGACTGATGATCTGGTCCTTCTGCTCTCAGGACATCGCTGCTCTTGTTCCATGACCTCACCAGAGAAAGGGTGTTAACTGGGACCCTCCAAACATGCAATAATGCTCAGTCATTTTTCCAACCTCTCTATATAAAAGCCCAGCGACCAGAATGGCAGAATGACAGGTGTCTATGATGTGCACTGCGGCAGCCAACCAGCCTGATCCGGGCCCTGATCACCCCGTGCCCTCCCACCCCCCGCCCTCCGGCCGGCCCAGCCCCCAATCGGCCTCCAACACCCTGATCAGGGGCAGGGCCAGCTGGCCAACTGCCCGCAGCCCCTCCCCTCCACCGGCCTAGCCCGATGGTCCCCCATTGGGGCAGGCTGGCCAGACCCCAACTGTGCATGAATTCATGCATCAGGCCTCTAGTTAATATATAATAGTGCACTTGATCAAGTGACATGGAATCATTAATGATGCCTTTTTGAGAATATTATTAACTAGAGGCCCGGTGCACAAAAATTTGTGCACTCGGGGGGGGGGGGGTAGGGCGGTCCCTCAGCCCGACTTGTGCTCTCTCACAGTCTGGGACCCCTCAGAGGATGACCACCTGCTGGCTTAGGCCTGCTCCCCGGGGGATTGGGCCTAAGCTGGCAATCAGACATCCCTCTGGCAGCCCGGCAGCCCTCAGGGGATGTCCGCTTGCCAGCGGGGAGCAGACCTAAACTGCAGTCAGACATCCTTAGCGCTGCTGAGGAGGCAGGAGAGGCTGCCACCACCACCCCTGTACTGGCAGCCATCAGCCTGGCTTGTGGCTGAGCAGAGTTCCCCCATGTTGGAGTGCACTGACCACCAGAGGGCAGCTCCTGCATTGAGCATCTGCCCCCTGGTGGTCAGTGTGTGTCATAGTGACCAGTCATTCCCAGTCTTTCTGCTGTTAGGGTCAGTTTGCATATTACCCTTTTACTATATAGGATAGAGGCCTGGTGGAAGCCTGCTGGTTTGCCCTTAAGGGTGTCCCGGATCAGGGTGGGGGTCCTGCTTGGGTGCCTGGCCAGCCTGGGTGAGGGGCTGATGGCTCTTTGCAGCTGGTCACACCCCCTTCAGGGAGGGGGTCCCCACTGGGGTGCCTGGCCAGTCTGGGTGAGGGTCTGAGGGCCGTTTTCAGGCTGGCCAGCGACTGAAGCTCCCAGCCTCTCCTTTTTTTCTTTTCTTTTTTAATTCTGGGATTTATTTACCTTCTGTAATTGAAACTTTGTTGCCGTTACTAGAGCTGAGAGCCGGCTCCTACTCGCTCCAGCTCTGAGGCCACGGCCTGCTGAAAGCAGGTATCTGGGGTTTGCTTAGCTTCTATAATTGAAACTTTGTTGCTTTTGGAGCTCAGAGCCGGGCCACAGCAGGCGGGGAACCTTGACTTCCTCCATCACTGGAACAAGCAAGCCTCCTGCTCGCTTCAGCTGTGTGGCTGCCGGCCGCCATCTTGGTTGGATTAATTTGCATATTGCACTGATTAGCCAATGGGAGCATAGCGAAGGTACGGTCAATTACCATGTTTGTCTATTATTAGATAGGATATCCAAGGTTCAAAAAGTATCATTAGGACTATGCTCCCTTTCTTTTTCTCAATCTTGCCTCTGTGTGGTGGCAAAGATGGTCCAAGTCACTTGAAGCTGATATGGTTCTTAGTGCTCAATATCCCCAGTGGCTCCCCTTCTTCCACAGAATCCATTCTCGGTCCCCATCAAAGACTCCAGCTGGCCAGCCTGGTTCATCATCCCCTGTGATAGGGCAGACAGCCTGTCAAAAGAAGAGATGGTGGGTTCCATAAGGAAAGGAGGACTCACACCACATTATGGGATGAGAGGCAGGCAAAAACAACTGATCTTTTTAAATTGTACTTTATTTTATTTTGGGAAAATGCAGATTTCGTATTTTTGTAAAAGCGTGCTAGAGAAGCAGAGCAAAGAAACTAGTTGGTTTAAAAAGAATGATCCTTAGAAGTAAAGTTAAGGAACATTTCAGAACATTATCCTGTCACTAAAGGAAGGCCCTTTGCTTTTCTATTTTTAATTTGTTTTCTTTCCAGTAAAACTGCTTTTGATTCAAGGGGGAAAGAAAAAATTGAAAAGTGTTGCTAGCTTTGTTTTGCCCGGGTTGACTTGCCACTGGTACTGAAACACATCATAGGTATTTTGTCTATGTTAGAAGCTAAATAACAAAAATATGACTAATAAGCCTTAAGAATGTACATTTAAAGTTTATCGCTATTTTTAATGTTAGTGAAAGATGGTAACATTACAAATGAAATTTCCTAGCAGCTGAACAACTAGAGTACAAGTTGTGGATTGTACCCACTATTCTTACAACTTTATTGCACTTATAAATTTAACAGATCCAAACCTATAATTCTCAGTTATAATTCCGAGAGGAAGCAGATATTAAAAATGTTCTTATTCAGTTCTTCAACCCTTTTCTGATTATTATAGACAAGGAAGTGTTGACCTTCTTATCTTACTCTCTCATTTTTACTGACCTAAAATTATGATGAAATCTCCAAGTATAATTTCTTCTGTTGGTACATTGTAGTTTGTTCATTAACAAAAAGATGCAGTGTGTTTAAGAGAAAAAAATAGTATACTAACAGAAAAACTGTCTTTAGGTTTTGGGAAATGCTTTTACTACACAGTGAAACAAGTGGGAAGATTATAATCAAAGCATTTCCATCTTACTTGTAAACAATTACTGCAGTTCTTACATGGATGCCACATTAGAAGACTTTGGAAAATTTACTGGATTCCATTCTAATGCAATTAGAGCTAATTTTGTTCTTTAAATGAATAAAAGGTCAGCTAGTAAATCTAGCTTATCTTGAGTCCAGACTTCAATAAATTGTTTTATTTAATTTGTTGTAAAAGATCTTATCCTTAATGGGTCTAGGTCTTATTAGTTCACTTAGGTTTTAAAATATTTATGACCACCTTTTTAGATATGATTTGAATGATAGTTGGAAAGTTTCTCTCTGCAGTGTTATCAAGGTCCAAGATCACTAATTGAGTGAATATAGGAAGGTACTTAAGATTTGTTATCTAGAAAAGCTGACCCTGAACTTCCAGAATTTAAATATTCTTTAACCTGTGATAGGCAAAGATAATTTAACTATATCATGGTAACCTTTTGGATATTTCCTGACTATAATTTTCCCTAAAGATCAAACTACTCACACTTCTAGTGTTTAAAAAGAATATGTAAACACTTAGGCACTCTTATTATTACTGACAACCACATGGAAATTTTAAATTCTTTGCCTTTTATTATTTCCTGCCATTTTATGGGGCTATAGTAATACCAAAATACATAAACACTTTGGAGACCTAGTGTAATGTTTCTTCTCTCTTCCCACTCTTGCCGTTGTAGCTTATAAAATGGATATTCGTATCACTGCAGGACCTCTGTGATTTAGAGAATTGCAGCTTTAAAAAATGTGGTTGATGCCGAAACCAGTTTGGCTCAGTGGATAGAGCGTCGGCCTGCGGACTGAAAGGTCCCAGGTTCGATTCCGGTCAAGGGCATGTACCTGGGTTGTGGGCACATCCCCAGATGGGGATGTGCAGGAGGCAGCTGATCGATGTTTCTCTCTCATGATGTTTCTAACTCTCTATCTCTCTCCCTTCCTCTGTAAAAAATCAATAAAAAATATATTTAAAAAAAAAATGTGGTTGCCAAAGGCTCAGCGCATGAGTTGAAGCATATGTCACCATGAGCTACTGACTAGGTGTGTGACCCCTGTTTGTTTGGTTTTACTCTTTGGAGTTCCAGAACTGTATCTGTCCTCATAGCTTGTCCTCCAGGCTCCAAGAAGAAGCACAGTGTCCCTCCTTATTTTCAGGATCAGCTCCCCCTCTTGTGCCTTCCTTCATCCTCACCTTTATCACATCTCCCTCCCCCTACCCTGCCCATGAAAGGAAGGTTATACAACTTCTCGTTCTAACTTCTCAAAACTTATTGTTCATATGTACTTTCAGTTGTTATTCTTAAACTCACTGGCTATCATTCTGGCTTCTGTGCTGGAAACTTTTCTGAAGCTTCTCATTAAGATCCTGAAATGCACCAAGTGCCCATGCTGCAGCTCTGGTGATGGTCATCCTCTGCTGTACTGGACATGTTGTTTACCCCAGGCCCTTTTTGAAATTTTCTATTCCATTTTCCTTGATACTATACTCGAGGGATTCTCTCTTATTATTACTTTTGTTTTTCTTTTAAGGATTTCTTTTACTTTCTCTTCTTACTGTCAGTCCACTACTCTGTTCTTTCTTTGCAAATATTCTCATTCACTCTTTCGATTTCAAAATTATGAATTGATAATTACCAGATCTTTATTTTCAGCTCACATATCTCCTCCCAGTTGCAGAATAGTCTGCCCAGTCATCTGCTAGAAAGTTCTGACTGGATGGACCAGGGGTACCTCAAACATAGCATTTCCAAAACTGAACACACCATTATTTCTCCAACCTTATTCTACTTCTTGTGTTTATTATCTTAATGATGAGACCAGAATCTCCATTTTCAATAAGTGTTAGTTATATATTTTCTTCTTGTTAATGCTGACTGTGTTTTATCATCGTAAATTATTCTGGATAAGATGCATATTACAAACGTTTTTAAATATATTTTATTGATTTTTTCACAGAAAGGAAGGGAGAGGGATAGAGAGTTAGAAACATCAATGAGAGAGAAACATTGATCAGCTGCCTCCTGCACACCCCCTACTGGGGATGTGCCCGCAACCAAGGTACATGCCCTTGACCGGAATCGAACCTGGGACCCTTTAGTCCGCAGGCCGATGCTCTATCCACTGAGCCAAACTGGTTAGGGCTACAAACGTTTTTAAAAAGTACTTGATTATGGCCAACCGGCATAGCTCGTTGGTTGAGCGTCGACTTATGAACCAGGAGGTCACGGTTCTATTCTCTGTCAGGGCACATGCCTGGATTGCAAGCTTGATACCAGTGTGGGGAGTGCAGGAGGCAGCCAATCAATGATTCTCTCTCATCATTGATGTTTCCATCTCTCTCTACCTCTCCCTTCCTCCCTGAAATAAAAAAAATATATTTTTAAAAAAGATATATTTTATTATGGTCTGTCCAGTGTGGCTCAGTGGTTGAGCATGGATGTATGAACCAGGATGTAACAGCTTAATTCCCAGTCAGGGCACATGTTGTGGGCTCAGTCCCCAGTAGGGGGAGTGCAGGAGGCAGCCTATTAATGATTCTCTCATCATTGATGTGTGTGTCTCTCTCTCTCTACCTTCCTCTCTGAAATCAATAAAAAAATTTTAGCCCAGACCGGTTTGGTTCAGTGGATAGAGCGTCGGCCTGCGGACTGAGGGGTCCCAGGTTTGATTCCGGTCAAGGGCATGTACCTGGGCTGCGGGCACATCCCCAGTGGGAGATGTGCAGGAGGCGGCTGATCGATGTTTCTCTCCCATCGATGTTTCTAACTCTCTCCCTTCCTCTCTGTAAAAAATCAATAAAATATATTTTTTTAAAAATAAAAAATAAAAAAATAAAAAAAATAAAAAAAATTTAAAATACTCGATTATGAAAATTCAAAACAGAAAATAATAAATTAATAAACTTTCACTACCTTATAGATTTAACACCAGAATATTTAATTTTGCCATACTTGCTTGACCTAATCTTTTTTATTTTTCTGAGTAGGGCATTTCTAAGCAAATTCAGCCTAATGTCATTTTACCTCTATATACTTTTATATGCAGCTCTAAAAATATGGTAATTTTCTTGTATAATAACAGTGCCACTATCTACATTAAACATGTGAACAGATTTTCTTTCTATTATCTCATTCCCAGTCCATATTAAGATTTCTCCATTTGTCTCAGTAAGATCTTATGACCACTGGTTTGTTTGAATCAGAGTCTAAATACTTATGTCTCTTGGTGCCTTTTTAAAAATATGTTTTTTAATTGATTTTAGAGAAAGAGGAATGGAGAGGGAGAGAGAGAAACATTGATTGGTTGCCAAACTGCAGTATACAAAGTTGGTGGAGTTGATGCCATATTTACCTCCTGTGGTGATTGTTGAGTTTTGATTTTGGAAAGATCTCTCTCTCTCCCCTACCTCTTTTCCTTATTCTTTTTAATGTTCAGTTTGTCCCATCTTGCTCAATGGGAACTCAAATCCAGTTGTCTTCTGGATTTTAACACATTCCCATTCATCTTTGATCGCTTTCTTACTTTCTGGTATAAATATTCCCAGTTTATCTTATTTATTCTCTGCCACAGACCTGCCTGGAATTAATCATTCCTTCAAGTAAACTTGGTTCCTTTTTGTAAAGAAGGGTTTTTAGGAATCACAATCTGGTTCTAGAGGTGCCCATTGCTAGTAGGAAGTCATTGCTAGGCCTTTACAATAGCCAGAACTAGGAAATAGTTATTTTTGTAAAGAAACAAATTATGAGTTTATACTCATATTTCCAGTTGATAAAACTATTGAATGAAGCTAAAGATTAGATTTTTCTCAGTCTGTTTATTCATAAAATAAACCCACTGTGCATGTCTGACTAAAATGCTGTCCTCCTAATGTCACCTGAAATAACATTTTTTTCAGTGTAACTGTGTCACTAGCATGATATACCTTGAGTTTCATTACCATTTATTTTCAACTTGCAGTTAATTTTAGAAATTCAATTTTCTGAATATGTAAAACTTACTTGACTCCAAAGTTGAAAGAGTGTAAGTCTTGCTTCCATCCCTGTCCCTCTATCTTTACACTTCTTTCCCTGTAGGTTACTATTTTTGTTTATTTTTTTTATTCTAGTATATCTTCTTGTAAATATAAGGAAATGTGCATTATTTATTTTTTAAAATACATTTTTATTGATTTCAGAGAGGAAGAGAGAGGGAGAGAGAGAGAGAGAGAGAGAGAGAGAGAGAGAAACATCAATGATGAGAGAGAATCATTGACTGGCTGCCTCCTGCACGACCCCTACTGGGGATCAAGCCCACAATCCTGGGCATGTGCCCCTGACCAGAATCGAACATGGGACCCTTTGGTCTGCTGGCCAGTGCTCTATCCACTGAGCCAAACCAGCTAGGGCTGTGCATTATTTATTATTTACCTGAGTATTAATGCTCTTTTAGGATATTGTACAGATTTTGAACATTAGACAATAGGAGTATAGTCATTTGGGTTTTGAGTCCTTTGGAAATGAAGATTCTAC
Source organism: Myotis nattereri (assembly GCF_964212035.1). NCBI lineage: Eukaryota > Metazoa > Chordata > Mammalia > Chiroptera > Vespertilionidae > Myotis > Myotis nattereri. Next base: position 156,617,418 of record NC_138075.1, read on the forward strand.
AAAGGCTATATTTTCCTGCACTTCATGCAATTTGTTCTATTTTTCAAATAGGTCCTCCTGAATTAAAAGATAAAATGTTTGTACTTGATATGTACTTGACTATGACAAGATAAAATATCCATTTTTGTGAGATGATGTAAATATTCAAGAGGCAAGCTATGTGAGCTTGAGTAATTAAATCCATTTACAGCTGTATTGTAATGAATGCCAAAAGTTGAGCTATAAGGATCAAGAATGAGAAGTACTTATTGATTTGAAGAATCAACATACAACTGATTCTCATAATTGTCTTTGGGTATCTGTTCCTTTTAATCAAATGTGAAATATGGAATTGACTGTTACAATTTGCTATTTTAAGTACTGATACCTGTAAAATATGATTTCTCCTAAATTCTGAATATTTATTTTTATACCTGAGATAAATACTTGGTATATCTTCTGCTTTGACATAGCAAATGACCCTAAAACTTAACTTCTTAAAGCAATAAACTTTTATTACTTCTTGCTTCCTGTGGTTTAGAAATTTGGTTGACTAGTCAAGCTGCTGCCCAGGGATAGTTTTTAAAAGTCCAGGTCTAGAGAATGTGCTGTGAGCTCACACACATGGCTGTTGGCAGGAGGCCTCAGTTCCTCACTGGCTGTTGACAGGAGGCCCCAATTGATGGTCATATGGGCCTCTTACTAAGGCAGGTTTGATGTCCTCATGATGTAGCAGCTGGCTTCCCCCAAAGCGAGTGACCTTAACGACAGCACTGTCTCTTACGACCTCACTTGGATGTCCAAACTCCTGTTTTCATGGTATCCGATTAGTCATATGAGTCAGCCTACCCATTCTGTGAGAGGACTACACCAGTGTGCGAAGACTGGAAGGAGGGACCACCAGAAACTGACTACTTCATTTGGGATTAGTATTTCTGAGACTTATAAAGTGAAAGTAAGAAAGCTGGCCCAACTATGCAATTTTAGGGTAATATTATATAGTGAAATTTTAGGGATCTTGTTTTGTTTGTGGTAAGAAGGAGTTAGTTTAAAATACATCATAGGACTCTCATATGGTATTTCATTTTGTTTTGTTTTTGTTTTTTTGTTTTTAATCCTTATCCGAGGATATTTTTCCATTGATTTTTAGGGAGAGTGGGGGAGACAGAGACAGAGAGAGAAACATTGATGCAAGAGAGACACATCAATTGGTTGCCTCCTGCACTCACCCTGACTTGGGCTGGGATGAAGCCTGCAACCGAGGTACATGCCCTTGACTGGAATCAAACTGGGACCTTTCAGTCCACAGGCCAATGCGCTATCCACTGAGCCAAACCTGCTAGGGCTATCTGGTATTTCAAAGGTGCAACCTATTTCTGAAATTGATTAAAATTTTAAATCAGGGGGGGTGGGGAGGAAAAAAGAAAAAAAAAATTTTAAATCAGAAGAAGAAAAGTGAGTTGTGGATTAAGGTACTTATTTTTTTATCGGATTTTTTTTTCTCCCAAACTCTGAAGAACTTCCCTCATCAGAAGTTTATTAAAATTCATGGAGGTGATTACAAGTTTTTAGCTATGGCATCATTTTGTTACCATAGAAAAATGGCTATTCGCCTTTAAGGGTAAATAAGTAAGCCATTGTGAGGGAACTTTTGAACTTTGTATGCAGTTTAGTAGCCACTTATTAGACTCTGATGATTTAGATTACTGGCTTCATAGTGTTTGCACACAATAGCTGGATAATGAGGAGCATTAAACTCCCTGTGCAGACATATCCACATTGTGTTTGCCTCTAACCTCGGAGGCTCTGTGTGGCTGGAGAGGTGAAGATCGGCTATTTATTGACTTGTCACTCTGTGAGTTTGCATTACAGGCCAAGCAACTCATGACCCATTCTGTTTATTTCACTGTTTTGTGGTGGGGAAACAGGTAAAGAAACCCTGCTGAAAATCCTTCCTTCTGCACGTTTTATGAATAACGCCAGTGTTTATAGCAGTTAGGGAGCTCTGATCAAATCCTCCAAAAGATGTAATGTTAGCAGCACAGAGCCATTGTGGAACACAGCTGTGGGCGGTGTTGGTTACTCTGCGAGACTTTCCTTCTTCAACAGAAAGTGCTGGAGGAGAACTTACTATGCAATTAAATAGGAGGGAAAAAGTGATACTTCAGGTGGGAAAATATGAACAAGCAAAACACTGTTTAGAAGAATGCAGCAGTAAAGCTTGGCAAGAAAGGCCAATAACGAATCCAAAATTACTTTTAGTTTATCTCATAAGTGATGAATTATATCATCTTATACTGTTTATATATTTTGGTGTAATATTCAAAGTTGAGGAGATAAAAGAATTATTCATAAAACTGTGCATCTACTTACTACAGAAGTAACTTAGCAGCTTAAATAAAAAACTTTAGAACTCTAGTAAATTTTCTCATGAAATTCAAGAGTTGGGTACTTTAGTGCCTACATGATACCAGTCTAATCTCTGGGAAACAGAAAATTAGGACCTGTTTTGTCTCATCAACACTGAGTACCCACTTTAATGTTTGGCCTTTTGCTATTCAGAAAATTTGAATGACAAATATAGACTTTTAAGGAGTAATTTGATGGAATTGGAGAATATTTGGCATTTTGGAAGAATTATTTTTATTATGTTATTTTCATCCAAATGTCATTTCTCTAAATTGAAAAATAAGATATATACAAGTAGATATTTCTGGGATTTCAGATTCTGCCCATAAAATGAGTTATCAGTCTCTTTATATCCATTGGCTATTGCTAATGCTAAGCCATTCTCAAAGGTACCATTCACAGGCTTTATAAATGAGGGAGAAATCCAAGAAAAATAGAAAGAAAATGAAAGGGGATTGGAAAAGAGTCAGGTAAGGCAAATAATATTCGTTATATGTCCAATATAGCTTAAAATAATTTAAAAGCATTTCCAGACAGCAATTAGGATGAAATCTTAATGACGTGTTTATACCTTCCATTGGTGTGGTAATTATTCTTGTTCTGGGAATCAATAGATGGATGACTAATTAGAATCCATGCCGGTAAACAGAAAGCTCAGTGGTCTTGGAACCCATTAAGTAAGTAGCATGGGAGGAAGGTAGGCAGGAAGGAAAGAATAGGGGAAATTAGCCCATTTTGAAACATTTTAAAATAGACAAAAATACTTAAAAGTCAAATGTTTTTATATAAGCACTAGAGGCCCAGTGCACAGATTCGTGCACCAGTGGGGTCCCTCAGCCTGACCTGTGCCCTCTCGCAATCCAGAACCCCTTTGTGGATGTCAGAGACCTGGTTTTGGCCTGATCTCCACAGGCTAGGCTGAGAGACCCCACCAGGGGAAGAATCTGTGCACTGAGCCTCTAGGATACATATAAGATCTTTGGTTAATCTCTTCCAGCCCTCACCCTCCCCCCTTCCCTGAAACAGATTCATCAGTCTGTTCCATGTTCCATGCCTGTGCATTGAGCATCTGCCCCCTGGTGGTCATTGCATGTCATAGCTACAGATGGCTGGTTGGCCGGTCACTTAGGCTTTTATATATATACTAGAGGCCCGGTGCACAAAAATTTGTGCACTCGGGGGGTAGGGGGGGGGCCTCATCTCGGCCTGTGCCCTCTCGCAGCCTGGGACCCCTCGGGAGATAACGACCTGCTGGCTTAGGCCTGCTTCTGGGTGGCAGAGGGCAGGCCCAATCCCTAGGTGCAGCCCCTGGTCAGGCTCAGAGCAGGGCTGATTGGGGAGTTGGGGCGCCGCCCCCTGTCATGCACAGAGCAGGGCGATCAGGAGGTTGTGATGCCACCCTCAGTCACGCTCAGGGTAGGGCCGATTGGGGGGTTGGGCACCGTCCCCTGTCACACTCAAGGCAGGGTTGATGGGGAGGTTGCGGCGCCACCCCCTGTCACGCACAGAGCAGGGCCAATCAGGGGGGTGGGGCACTGCCCCCTGTCACTCACAGAGCAGGGCCCATCAGGGGGGTTGGGGCTCTGTACCCTGTCACGCACAGAGCAGGGCCAATCAGGGGGTTGGGGTGCTGCCCCCTGTCACGCACAGAGCAGGGCCCATCAGGGGTTTGGGGCACTGCCCTCTATCACCCACAGAGCAGGGCCAATCGGGGTTGGGGCACCACCACTCTCACACTCAGGGCAGGGCCAATGGGGAGGTTATGGCTCTACCCCGTCACACACAGAGCAAGGCCCGTTGAGGGGGTGGGGGGGTTGGGGTGCCGCACCCTGTCACACACAGAGCCGCAGGGCGATCGGGGTTGGGGAGCTCCCCCCATCAGGCAGAGAGCAGGGCTGATCAGGGGGTTGGGGCGCCTTCCCCTGTCATGAACAGAGCAGGGTGGATAGGGAGGTTGTGGCCCCGCCCCCTGTCACACACAGAGCCGCAGGGCGATCAGTGGGTTTGGGCGCTGCCCCCTGTCATGCTGATCCCAGTGCCGGGAGGCCTCGCGGCTCCACTGATCCCGGTGCTGGGAGGCATATTACCCTTTTACTATATAGGGTAGAGGCCTGGTGCATGGGTGGGTGCCGGCTGGTTTGCCCTGAAGGGTGTCCTGGATCAGGGTGGGGGTCCCCACTGGGGTGCCTGACCAGCCTGGGTGAGGGGATGATGGCTGTTTGCAGCTAGTCACACATCCTTCAGGGTGGGGGTCCCCACTGGGGTGACTGGCCAGCCTGGGTGAGGGGATGATGGCTGTTTGCAGCTGGTCACACACCCATCAGGGTGGGGGTCCCCACTGGGGTGCCTGGTCAGTCTGGGTGAGGGGCTGAGGGCTGTTTTCAGGCTGGGGGTGACTGAAGCTCCCAACTGCTCCTTTTTTTCTTTTTTTCTTTTTATTCTGGGCCAGCTTTAGCTTTGAGGCTTGGCTCCAGCTCTTAGGCCTCCGCTGCTGAAAGTAGGTTTCTGGCCTTTGCTTACAATGTTGCGATCCTGCTGGCTGAAGCCGGGCGGACTCAAGCAGGTTTCTGGGGTTTTGTTTAGCTTCTATATTTGTTACATAGTTGCTTAGAGTTGCAGCTCAGAGGCCTGCAGCGGCAGGCGGGGAACGTTGGAGTCCTCCGTCACTGAAGCAAGCAAGCCTCATGTTAGTTTCAAGCTGCCTGGCTGCCATCTGCCATCTTGGCTGGCAGTTAATTTGCATATCTTGCTGATTAGCCAATGGGAAGGGTAGCAGTCATAGGCCAATTACCATGTTTCTCTTTTATTAGATAGGATATAGATTCTCTGCAATATTAGACATTAAGCTTATTAAAGTTGGTGAATATGTGATCAGACACTGTGTCTAATACTGCAAATAAGCCCTAACCAGTTTAGCTCAGTGGATAGAGTGTCAGCCTGCATATTGAAGGGTCCTAGGTTCAATTCCAGTCAAGGGCATGAACCTTGGTTGCAGGCACATCCCCAGTAGGGGGTGTGCAGGAGGGAGCTGATTGATGTTACTCATCAGTGTTTCTAACTCTCTATCCCTCTCCCTTCTTCTCTGTAAAAAAATCAATAAAATATATTTTTTTTAAATACTGCAAATAATTCAAAGACCAGTAAGATACACACCGTACTTCTAAGAAATGTACTACCTAATGTGGATGATAATGACAGATATGCAAATAATTAGGGTACAGTGCAACCATGGATGTTATATTTCTTTGAAAAGACCCAAGACTCTGAACCAACCTTAATATCTAAAGGCTGTTCAAATGATCATTTTAGTTATGTACAAAACTAGCATAGTTTTTTTTGTTTTTGTTTTTAATTTTTTTTTTGATTAAGTTATTACATATGTGTCCTTATCCCCACATTACCCCCTATCCCCCCCACTCATACCCTCACCCCCCTGTTGTCTGTGTCCATTGGTTAGGCCTATATGCTTGCATATAAGTCCTTTGGTTGATCTCTCCCCCTTACCCCCACCCTCCCCTACCTTCCCTCTGAGGTTTGACGGTCTGATCGATGCTTCTCTGTCTCTGGATCTGTTTTTGTTCATTATATTCCATAAATGAGTGAGATTATGTGATATTTATCTTTCTCTGACTGGCTTATTTCACTTAGCATAATGCTTTCCAGTTCCATCCATGCTGTTGCAAATGGTAGGAGTTCCTTCCTTTTTACAGCAGCATAGTATTCCATTGTGTAGATGTACCACAGGTTTTTAATCCACTCATCTACTGATTGGCACTTAGGCTGTTTCCAAATCTTAGCTATTGTAAATTGTGCTGCTATGAATCTAGGGGTGCATATATCCTTTCTAATTGGTGTTTCTAGTTTCTTGGGATATATTCCTAGAAGTGGGATCACTGGGTCAAATAGGAGTTCCATTTTTAGTTTTTTGAGGAAACTCCATACTATTCTCCACAGTGGCTGCACCAGTCTGCATTCCCACCAGCAGTGCACAAAGGTTCCTTTTTCTCCACATCCTCGCCAGCACTTGTCGTTCGTTGATTTGTTGATGATAGCCATTCTGACAGGTGTGAGGTGGTACCTCATTGTCGTTTTGATTTGCATCTCTCAGGTTATTAGTGACTTTGAACATGTTTCCATATGTCTTTTGGCGTTTTTTCTGTCTTCTTTTGATAAGTATCTATTTAGGTCCGTTGCCCATTTTTTGATTGGGTTGTTTATCTTCCTTTTGTTAAGTTGTATGAGTTCCCTGTAAATGTTGGAGATTAAACTCTTATCGGTGATAACATTTGCAAATATGTTCTCCCATGCAGTGGGCTTTCTTGTTGTTTTGTTGATGCCTTTTATTTCTTCTTATTGTCTGTGCAAAGCTTTTTATTTTGATGTAGTCCCATTTGTTTGTTTTTTCTCTTTAGTTTCCATTGCCTTAGGAGTGGTATCAGTGAAGAAATTGCTTCGGCATATGTCTGAGATTTTGCTGTCTGTGGATTCCTCTAGTATTTTTATGGTTTCCCGTCTTATGTTTAAGACCTTTATCCATTTTGAGTTTATTTTAGTGTATGGTGTAAGTTGGTGGTCTAGTTTCATTTTTTTGCATGTACCTGTCCAATTTTCCCAACACCATTTATTGAAGAGGCTGTCTTGACTCCATTGTATATTCATGCCTCCTTTGTTGAATATTAATTGAACATAGTGGTTTGGGTCCATTTCTGGATTCTCTATTCTATTTCATTGATCTGTATGTCTGTTCTTATGCCAGTACCAGGCTGTTTTGAGAACAGTGGCTTTGTAATACAGCTTGATATCTGGTATTGAGATCCCACCTACTTTTTCTTCTTTCTCAGGATTGCTGCAGCTATTTGGGGTCTTTTTATTCCAGATGAATTTTTGGAAAGTTTGTTCTAGGTCTGTGAAATATGCCGTTGGTATTTTAATGGAGAGTGCATTGAATCTATAGATTGCTTTGGGTAGTATGGACATCTTGATGATGTTGATTCTACCAATCCATGAACACGGTATGTTCTTCCATCTGTTTATTTCTTCCTCTATCTTCTTTTTCAGTGTCCTGTAGTTTTCTGCGTATAGGTCTTTTACCTCCTTAGTCAAGTTTATTCCTAGGTATCTTAATTTTTTTGGTGCCATGGTAAATGGGATTGCATTTTTAGTCTCTCTTTCTATAATTTCATTATTGGTGTATAGAAATGCCATAGATTTCTTGGTGTTAATTTTGTATCCTGCTACATTGCTGAATTCATTTATTAAGTCTAATAATTTTTTGATGGAGTCTTTAGGGTTTTCTATGTACAGTATCATGTTATCTGTGAATAAGGACAGTTTTACTTCTTCTTTTCCAATTTGGATGCCTTTTATTTCATTTTCTTGTCAGATCGCAATGGCTAGTACTTCCAGTACTATGTCGAACAGGAGTGGTGAGAGTGGGCATCCCTGTCTTGTTCCTGTTCTTAGGGGAAATGGTTTTAGTTTTTGCCCAGTGAGTATGATGTTGGCCGTTGGTTTGTCATATATGGCTTTTATTATGTTGTAGTATGATCCTTCTATTCCCACCTTGCTGAGCGTTTTTATCAAGAAAGGATTGTTGGATTTTGTCAAATGCTTTTTCTGCATCAATTGATATGACTCTGTGATTTTTATCTCTCAATTTGTCCATGTGATGTATCACGTTTATTGATTTGTGGATATTGTACCATCCTTGCATCCCTGGGATAAATCCTACTTGGTCATGGTGTATGATCTTTCTGATGTACTGCTGGATCCGATTTGCTAGAATTTTGTTGAGGATTTTGGCATCTATGTTCATGAGGGATATTGGCCTGTAATTCTCTTTCACTGTGTTGCCTTTATCTGGTTTTGGTGTTAGGGTGATGCTGGCTTCATAGAATGAACTTGGAAGTGTTCCTTCCTCTTGAATTTTTTGGAATAGTCTGAGGAGGGTAGGTTTTAGTTCTTCCTTGAATGTTTGGTAAAACTCCTCTGTGAAGCCGCCTGGCCCCAGGCTTTTGTTTGCTGGAAGCTTTTTGGTGACTGCTTCAATTTCTTCCATAGTTATCGGCCTATTGAGATTTTTAGAATCTTCCTGATTGAAAAACTAGCACAGTTTATTTGGTTCTCCTCACTTGACCCTTTTCTTATTGATCTCTGCTAGTGATGATACACTAAGTTTAGATATACTAATTGAGTAGTTTTTTTATTTAGCTTGGGACTTTTATTCCACAAGTTTACAGCTAGGCTATGATCAACATTTGTCTGGAAGACTTTAGCCAAGTCATCATATTTTTCCAGTAATTTATTAAATTATAACATATGTACATACAGAAAAGTGAACAAGTTATAAATGTACAAATCAACCCATTGTTTGAAAATTCCCAACAAAATGTAAGATGTGTGACACTTGTGACAAGTGTTTTTAATTTATTCTTTGGTTGTTGTTGTTAATTATAGATAAACCAAAAGGAAAAAAACATGTACTAGGTGTACCGGTTAATAATGCGTATTTTTTTTTTCAATAGATGGAGTTACACATATGTTGATATATACTTGATTTGATATGTATGCTATTTTGTTGTATTGACAGCAAGCTTCAAAACTTCATATGTCAAATTTTCTGAAGGTGTTAACATCATAGATATTTTTACACTTAAAAATGTCAAATTTCATGCTAAAAAAGAGCATTTGCAGGAAGTTTTAATTCATTACTTTATTTTGAAGAAAAAGTTATCATATACTTCAGGTAGCTTATGGTGAACATGCTCCATCTCAAGATACTTGTGAACGCTGGTTTCAATGCTTTAAAAGTGATGATTTCGATGTGAAAGACAAAGAATGTCCAGGTCAACCGAAAAAGTTTGAAGACCAACAATGACAAGCATTACTGGGTGAAGATGCGTGTCAAACTCAAAAACAACTTGCAGAAAGATTAAACGTTGTTCAGCAAACAATTTCTGATCATTTATAAGCAATGGGAAAGATTTTAAAGGAAGGAAAATGGGTGCCACATCAACTGAATGAAAGACAAATGGAAAACCAAAAAGTCATCAGTAAAATGTTGCTTCAACATTACAAAAGAAAATCTTTTTTGCATCGAATTGTGACTGGCAATGAAAAGTGGATTTATTTTGAGAATCCCAAATGCACAAAATCATGGGTTGATGATCCAGGTCAACCATCAACACCGACTGCAAGACCAAATCGCTTCGGAAAGAAGACAATGCTCTGCGTTCGATGGGATCAGGAAGGTGTGGTGTATTATGAGCTTCTAAAACCAGATGAAACTGTTAATACTGATCGCTACTGACAACAAATAATCAATTTGAATCATGCTTTGATCGTGAAATGCCCAGAATGTTCTAGAAGACATGGCAAAGTAATTTTGCTTCATGGTGACGCACCATCACACACTTCAAAACCAGTTAAAGACACGTGCAAAGATTTTGCCTGGGAAGTATTAACCCATGTGCTGTATTCACCAGAACTTGCTCCTTCAGATTACCACTTGTTCTGATTTATGACACACGCACTTTTTGAGCAGCACTTCAAAACATGCGAAGAATTGGAAAACTGGGTCTCTGAATGGTTTGCCTCAAAACAAGAAAAGTTCTATTGAGACAGTATCCACAAATTACCTGAAAGTTCTATTGAGACAGTATCCACAAATTACCTGGGGAAATGTGTAGCTAGCGATGGACATTACTTTGAATAAAGCACTTTTGATGCTTCTCTTGAAATTATCGTGTTTTCTTTGATTACAAAATCCGCTATTATTAACCGGTACATCTAGTATAGAGCCAATTTCTGGGCATTTTTGGTGTATTTTTTTAACTTTTCTAAGTACATATTCACTCATTCTTGTTTGCTTTTGCTTTTTCCCTACAAAATTGGACCCTATTATATATACTATCCATAACCATTTGGGGGCATATATACGTGTATATATTTAGTGTGTGTGTCTGTGTATCTGTGTGTGTATTATGACTTCAAATGACAACATAGTATTTTCTTAATTCTCCTATTTTGGGATAGTTTAAATAATTATAGTCATTCTAATTTTTTGTTTTTTTGCAATTATAAACAATACTATAAATAATGTTCTTTAGCCCTGGCCAGTGTGGCTCTGCTGATTGGAGTGTCTTCCCTTCCATCAAAAGGTTCAATTCCCAGTCAGGACATATACCCAGGTTGTGAGTTTGATCCCCAGTCAGAGAGTGTATGGGAGGCAATTGATCAGTGTTTTTCTCACATAAATGTTTCTTCTCTCTCTTTTTCTCTCCCTTCCTCTCTCTAAAAAATCAATTGGAAAAAATCCTCTAGATTAATCCTATATAATAAAGAGCTAATATGCAAATGATCATCACGCCCTCACACCATCACACTGTAATGGCTCAGACACTCAACACTGGGGAGAGAGGAATGGGGACCATCCAGGCACAAATGAGCTCGTGAGAGAGGAATGGGGACCGGCCAGGCTATGGCCCAGGAGAGGGATAAGCCACCTACCCTGTGGTCCCCGGTACCTGCGGCTGCGGCTGCTGCCCAGGCGAAGCCGGCCCAGGTCCTAGGTGCCTGCGGCCAGCCAGAGGGAGGGAAGACTGGGTCCCGGGTGCTTGCAACCAGCCAGAGGAGGGAATTCTGGGTCCCAGGTGCGGAGCAAGGCAGAAGTGGTTTGGGGCAATCAGGCCAGCAGGGGAGCAGTTAGGGTGATCAGGCCAGTAGGGGCGATCAGGCAGACAGGCAAGCAGTTAGGAGCCAGCAGTCCTGGATTGCAAGAGGCAGTCGGACATCCCCAAGGGGTCCCAGATTGGAGAGGGTGCAGGTTGGGCTGAGGGACACCCCTCCGCACCCCTATGCACAAATTTTGTGTACCGGGCCTCTAGTAAATAAATAAAGTTTTTTACCCCGTGTCTTTGCATAGCTACCTATTTTCTCAGGATAGATTTCTAGATGGGAAATTGCTGGTCAAAACTTGGACATTTTTAAGGTCTTGGTAATCATTCAGAAATACTGTGCCAACCACCCCTCCCATAATCCCATCTTGACATGCACTGGGTATTAAAATTAAATATGTTCAGATTCATGAGGTTCTTACTAAATGCCAGGTACCATGTTAAATGCTGAAGATACAGAAGTAAAATGACTTTCCATTCCTTTGAGGAACTACCAGTATAGTTGGGATAACAAATATATGTACAGACTATTCAGTTATTCTTCAGCCTTTTGAAATTTGGTCAATTTTTTTCAATGTATTCTTGAAAAGTAAGTATTCTGTATTTGTTGAATGGTTTTAAAATGTCCATTGGGTCAATTTTATTATTTTTGTTACTTTGTTCAAACTATATCTTTCCTGGTTTTTGACTGCATACTTTGTCAGTTACAGAGAGATAGATGCAGGGGTCCTCAAACTTTTTAAACAGGGGGCCAGTTCACTGTCCCTCAGACCGTTGGAGGGCCGGACAATAGTTTAAAAAAAAAAACTATGAACAAATTCCTATGCACACTGCGCATATCTTATTTTGAAGTAAAAAAACAAAATGGGAACAAATACAATATTTGTATTTGCATGTGGCCCGCAGGCCATAGTTTGAGGACCCCTGAAGCATCTCCAATTATACTTGTGGATTTGTCTGTTCTTACAGTTTTGGTTTATATATTTTAAGAATGTATTTTTTAAAATATGTTTTTACTGATTTTAGAGAAAGAGGAAGGGAGAGAGCTAGAGAGAAAAACAGGGATAAGAGAGAAACATCGACTGGCTGCCTCCTGCCCGCCCCCTACTAGGGGACTGAGCATGCAACCTGGTCATGTGCCCTGACCAGGAATTGAACTGGTAACCTCTTGGTTCCTGAGTCGACACTCAAGCACTGAGGCACACAGACTGGTCAACAGTGTATTCTTAAGGACATTCATATTTTAAATTGTTTTATCTTCCTGGCACATTGGAACCTTTTATCATTATGATTATGAAATAACTTTCATCATCACTGATAGCCCTTGCCTTAAAGGCTGTTTGAGGGTATGACTTTTTTTGTCCTTGTATTGCTCTTTTCCTAGCATCTTAATTTTTTCATTTCTGTTGCTTAGATGAGTCTCATAAATAGCAAGAGTTGGGTTTTATTGTTTTACACAATCTGACAACCAAATTATTTAGACCATTTATATGATATAATTATTGAGATTATGAGTTAAAATCCACCTTGTTTGGGGCTTTCTCTTTGTCTTAGTGTTCTATGTTTCTTTTTCTCTCCTTTCTTTCCTTCTATCAGATTGGGTTATTTTTTATTATTCTATTTTTCTCCACACTGCTTTAGAAGTTATTACATATACTTTGTTCATAATTTTTACATGGTTACCCTAGAAATTACTATATTTAAAGTTAACAGCTTTACATCTCCTTCCAGATAATAGACATTGGAACATTTTAGCATGACTTACCCCCTCCTGGTTAATATAGTATTATATCTATATATTTTATATTTTTTATCATTCCACAATATATTATTATTGCTGTTTCTTTTAGTCAATGTCTGTTTAACTTACCAACATCTTTGTCATTCTTTGTTGCATCTTAGACCTTCTGATGGGATCACCTTGTCCTGAAGTGCTTTCTTTAGAACAGAGGTGCTCAGAGTGTGGTGCATTCGTCCCTGGAATGTACACTTTTTAAATAGTTTGTGAGATAAAGTGGAAAGTAATGAAATAGGAAGTACTCATAAAACACTTTCACTAAATATGAGAGTTGTTTGAGGAAAAGCATTTGTGTGATTAAGTTGCAAACTGAACTAGCTGCTTTTCTCACATATTTTTTTTTGCTTGAAAGAGTAACTGACAAGCTGGTTATTTAGACTTGGATATTTAGCCAACATTTTCTCAAAAAAGAACACAGTAAACCTGTTATTTCAAAGGAAATATTGAGAGCATTTGTTATAAATTATAAAATTAAGCTTTTAGTGAAAATTAGAATTTTAGAAAACATCTCATTACAAGTTGACAGTTCCTCAACACATTAAGAAAATTTGATGAGATGATGGTGACACCAACAAATGTCATTTTTTCATCTTGTATCATGAAATGTGTAAATGTTTGGAAGATCTACATAATTTCATCAACCAACATTCCAAATGACTGGTGCATGATATTACAAAACCATGTATGGGTAAAAAAAATATCTATTCAAAATGCTAGACATAGCAATGGATCTTAATGTAACAGAATATGGTTTCAGATTGTACATTGCAGCTACCTTTTAAGAAACTACCACATGTTGCATTTTGGTGCTGTATCAAAGAAGAATTTACACAATTATCTGAAAAGGCCACTAAAATACTCCTCCCTTCTCCAGCTACATATGCATACATTAAAAAGATTTGCAAAAATATTAAATAGTGGCCAGTCTTCTCACAAAATAGTTTTGTCTTGAAAAACATACTTACTTTTCATTAAAAAAAAAAGTTATCTGTCAGCGTGTAATGGGTTTATTATTGCTGGTTTTATTTTTTATATATTTTTTTATTGATTTCAGAGAGGAAGGGAGAAGGAGAGAGAGTTAGAAACATCAAGGATAAGAGAGAACAGAACCTCTTGCACGTCCCACACTGGAAATCAAGCCCGCAACCCAGGCATGTGCCCTGACCGGGAATTGAACCTGGTTCATAGGTCAACACTCAACCACTGAGCTACACTGGCCCGGGCTGTTACTGCTAGTTTTAAATTAATTACTAGATCATTACTTTTTAGTTTCTGTTTCAATTTTAATATGGTAGATATTCACAAATGAAACATACATAAAAATTACTTAGGTTTTTCAATTTTTTAAGAATGTAAAAATGTAAAAAAAATATTGAGATCGCTACTTTAGAATTTCTTGTAGTAAGAGTCCACTGGTTTCGAATCCTCGGGTTTTGCTTGCCTGAAATGCCTTTATTTTATCCTTATTCTTGAAAGATGTTTCTAAAGACAAACTTTATTTTTCTTCAGCACATTGAAGATGTATTCCACTGTTTTCTAAATTCATCATTGCTGTTGAGAAATCAGCTGTAATATGTTTCTTCTTCGAAAGTAATTGTTCTTAGAGTGTAAGCCCACAGACTGAAGGGTCCTGGACTTGATTCCTGCCAAGAGCAAGTACCTTATTTGTAGGGTCAATACCCGGTCCTGGTTGAGGTGCATGCAGGAGTCAACCAATCGATGTGTTTCTCTCACATCTATGTTTCTCTGTCCGTCTCTCCCCTTCCCTTCCACTCTCTCTAAAACTCAATGGAAAAAAATTTCCGGGGGTGAAGATTAATGGAAAGAAAGTCATTGTTCTTTTTTTCCCTCTGGCTGCTTTTCAGACTTTTCTCTTTGTGATGTTTTCATTTCACTCTGACATGTCTATTTATCTTGCCTGGGGTTTGTTAGGTGTCTTAAGTCTAAGGATTGGTATCTTGCATCAGTTCTATAAAAGTCTTAGATATTCCTTGTTAACATTTTACCTTTGCCCCTTTCTCTCTAGTATTATGATTAAACTTGTACTAATTAGACTTTTTAATTGTATTCTCTTTGCCTCTCAAGGCTAGGTTCTACATTATTTCCTCTGTCTTACTATTCAGTTTCTAATTCTCCCATCCATTAAGTTTTACACTTCATTTACTACATTTTTTTACATTTCTATAAAGTCTGTTATCTTCAAATTTACTAGGTCACCCTTTATACCCTCCTATTACCTGCCAATAATTTCAATCTTTGCCTTTTATTTTTTAAGCATTGTAAGTAGAGTGGTTTTGTAGTTGATAGTTCTAGGGTCTATGTCATGATCATTATGAGTCTCTTTATATTGTCTGTTATTTTTTCTGCTTCTCCCTGAGGCTGCCTTGCCTCCTTGTATGTCTGGTTATCTTTCATTATCTGCTGCTTTTTTTCTTAAATAATTGTCTGTGTTAATAATATTAATAATATTTCCTCTCAGGATGATTTGTGCTGGGTATCTGGGCACATTACGAGTCCAAATGACTTGAAATATTACATAGTGCCCTGGACCACCAGAGCTGAGAATTCATGAGATTCTCATTCGTCCTTACCTAATTGGTGTAGCCTGTTGGGAGTCCTTAATGTGGGGAGGAGTTCTTTTAGACTTTACACTTTGGCAGTCCCTGGCCTTTGGAACCTATCCTCTTTATCAAAACCAAAGATCAGATTTGCCTTATGAGCAAATACCCTCAGGCAAAACATCTGTGTTCTACTTACCTCTGAGTTCCTGCATTTTCTTTAGTTTTGTTTCCAGCACCCATGTTTTAAACTCTTATGGGAAATTGCCTCCGCAAATAGTGTGTTTTAAATTTTTAGCCTAACCATAAAAATAAAGAATGCTTGCATTATAGATATTAATGCAATAAATATAGTAATAACTCATATATAAGGCAACACTCATTCAGTAAGCATCAAGGGTCGGTGCCGTATTAGTTAAGATCACAGGTTCTGAAATCAGACTGCCTGGGTTTAAATTTTGGCTCTGCCACACAGCAGTCTACTAATCTCTCTGTGCCTAGATTTCTTCATCTACAAGAGGAAAATAATGACAGTGCTTACCTCATTTGGTTGTTATGAGGATCAAGTGAGATAAGGCAAGTAAACATTTAGCATAGTGCCTGGTATTCATTTGGCTTTCAAGTGCTTAGAGCAGTTGGGTACTTAGTAAGTGTTCAATAGATATTCACTATTATTTATGTTACCCATTTATTATTTTCTGGTCTTTGACTATATTCAAGTTCAGAAGGTATCACACACTTGCATGAAACAAGTGGAGAGTAAACAGCATTAGTTATTTGCTTCCATAACAATGGCATTTTTTGAAATAATTTAATGTCTTAAAAATCTTCTGATCAGATTAGCAAAAAATCATGCTTTTTAGTGGAGGTGGTCTGAGAAAATGGAACTATGCAGGCTGATAATGGTGGTGCTAGGGGTTGTCATGCATAAGAACCATGAATATATTGCTGGTGCTAACACATTTGTATATAGTGTTTGACATGTTTCTCTGTGTTCAGGTTCTCACTAAAACTCTCAGAAGCAGCTATATTTATTTTCACTTTGTTGATCAGAAAAGCAAGGCCTAGATAATTGTGCAACAGTAGGAAGAGATAATTTGGTGCAGTTATTTTAGAGAGCAGCTTGGGATTCCTAGTCAAGGTAAAAGGTGCATACTCTGTGACCCCTGTAGTTTTATCTAGGACTGTAGTCTTGGGAAACTCTTGAATGTATTTACAGTTAGCATATAATATGTACAAGGCAGTATGTCCTACACTCAGTAGGGCAATGAGCAAAAGTCCCTTGACTTACCCATACCATGCAATACCATTTAACAAGTACAATAAATAATATTGATCATATGTATCAACATGGGTAAATCAAGAGACTTAAAACTAAGTGGGCAACTAATAGATAAATAAATAAATTCTGGAGATCTAATGCACAGCATAGAGATTATCTTCAACATTACTGGATTATACACATCAGAATTGCCAAGACTAGATCTTAATAGTTCTGAACACAACAAGAACTGATAATTATGTGGCATGGTAAAGGTATTAGCTAATGCCACTGTACTAGTCATATTACAGTATTACAATAATATCAAACCAACACATTGTACATCTCCTACGTACACAATGTTACATGTCAATTATATCTCACACAAAAAACTGAGAAAAGCTAGTTGCGAGAAATAAATATAATTTGATATTGTTTGTATAGTTGAAGCACATAAACCAGTAGTACAGTGTGTATTGTTTATGAGTACCCACGAAGGCAGAAAAGATACAACGAACAAACTTACAAAAACAAATGTGCCAGCTTGCGGAGAGTGTTTACTCTGGAGGAGCGAGGGAGAGAGACCTGAAGCACATATGGCAGAGGGCTAATGTCTTGGCTGTTACCTAAGCTGTCTGTTTTCTCTGTGCTTGAAATGATTTTTTTTTTCAAGTAAAGGAACTCGTAAAAAAAAACAAAGAAGAAGAAGAAGAAAGCTGTGGAATCAAAAGATCATGGTTCAAAGCCTGCCATCCATTTACCCAGTTTCTTTCTCTCTCTAATCCTGTTTCCTCATCTATAAAATGGGATCACTATAACTTCTTTGAAGTTGTTGTGAGAACTAGATGAGATTATATATATAAAGTACCAAGTATAATATCTAATTTCTTATAGGCACTCAGTGCATCATATTTTTAAATAACTTACCCAAGGTCTCATAGCTAGCCTGTGTCAGACCTAGAATTTGAATGTAGATATCCTGACTCTGAGTCCAGTGCTCCTTCCACTGCATGAGTTCTGTGAATAAGATATTGTTAATGAAGAGACAGATCCTCATTGCACAGCTCTAGTTATTAGTTGGCAACCTCACCAGGAAAGGGGCTAGAACTGCTCTTCTCCTCCCATCCCCCAGAGAACATATGTGACTCTTGAATAAGTTGAGAGGTGAATGGGTGAAGGGCCTTGAACTCAGGTCTGTAGCTATCTCTGGACTCTTCAAAAAAGTATTTTGCGACTAGAAGAAAGTTACTTTGTAATAATGTTTTAAAATATTTAGTTTGATTCAGCTGTTCTGTTTTGACTTTTCCTTTTCTCTTTTGTTGACAGTGTCATCAGCAAAGTGGTTCCAGCCCCCGAGGCTAAGCCAGCTCCTTCTCTGAATAGACCCAAGACCCCACCACCAGTGTCAGTCCCAGCCACTGTGCCAGTGCATGTCACTCCTGCCCCAGTGCCTTTGCCACTCCTTGCACAGTCCACCTCGTCCCCCGCTTTGATGCCATCCCCGTCCCCTGCCATCTCTGGAGCCGGAAGTTCAAAAGCCCCTGTCCGGAGTGTGGTAACGGAGACCGTCAGCACTTATGTGGTACGCAGCATTTATTTTATAGCATTTTTTTTAAGTCACTTAAAAGCTTACTCTTTTATCATGAAAATGTTTTCAATTAAAAAGCAGTGTCATATGTATCATTATTGAATTTCAGAGGCAATTCTTTATGACTGGAAAGATATTTTCATTGCATTTTCAAGCTTTTGGCAGAAAAGTATTGTATTTCAATGTTCGCATATTTAGTCTTCATAAATAATGTCAAAGCATTGTTTTTCTTTATATTGTTTTAGAATATGATTATATACATATATACAACAGTATCAGTGTATAAATATAGAGAATAATAGTTATATTTAAATCTCACACTGAATTTTTTGATCAAGCAATTAAATTATTCACTTAAGAGTATAATTTATATAATATATACAGATCTTATGGGCCAGCTACTGTTTCTGAGTAACAGCACTAATTATAGTATGTCATTGGCTAAGGTCCAGAATATACCAGGCTTGCATAATAAATGAAAATGAACTTCTAGACCACAGAGCTCTTTGAGTATACAGTGTGTCTTCAGATGTCAAAACTCACCTTGTTGAGTTCAGCAACTGACATGGCCTTGACCACCAAATACTCTATATACAGACTGTGACCTAAAAGCCTAGTGATAGCTCGAATCTTTTCAAGTAGATATGATTGAAAAGTGGTGGGGTAGGATTCATGATAGTTGTTATAAATCATGCAAATATTATATTTTTAAGGCATTTTGGAAGGAAATTTCAACAAGTCATTTTATATTGGAGGCACTATAATGATTCAGAGGATAAAAATCTCGAAAGTATTGAGAGAGGATATAAAGATCTGGAAAATTAACAGAAAAGTATTAAATTGGCTATTTAAGACAAAAATGGAAGATGTGATACAAAAATCTGTGATCATCAAATTGGTCCATTTGCCCAGCCAGCATGGTTCAGAAGGTCAAGGTTCAATTCCCGGTCAGGCCACATGCCCAGGTTGTGGGTGTGAACCCCAGTGGGGTGTGTGCAGAAGGCAGCCAATCGGTGATTCTCTCTCTTTATTGATGTTTCTATCTCTCGCTCCTTCTCCCTTCATCTCTGAAATCAATAAAAGTATACTTTTAAAAAATTGGTCCATTTAAGGGCCAATTGCTATAGGTGTTTAATTGAGGCCACGTCACTGCAAGGCAGGTTGATCAGGAAAGATTTTGTTTAACCTCCATTTCTTCATCTGTAATGAAGGGGTTTATGGTAGACTAGATTATCACTAGATTATAACTATTATCTATATCACTAGATTATAGTTTGTTCTAGCCCTAAAATTTCTGGTTCTCCAGTGGATTTTTGAGGCTTACTCTTTGAAGATGGATCAGATTTACATAGACATGTGGATGAAAAGCCTTCTGTCTCCTAAGAGACATTTTGTAGACTGAGAACAAGAAGTGTGATTTGGAGGAAAGATACAGTCTGTAGAGCAGAACAGCTGATTTTGTCACTGCGCACTAGTGTGACTTTTCCATAGCTCCAGTCTCCCCATTTTTAACCTATCCAAGGGTTGTTTTAAGATGATTAGATGAAGCAGATGTTTGGAAGAACTTAGTAAGCTGTCAAGTGTTCAGTATTAGTTATTAGGGATGCTATGGCACATTCCTCTTGTAGCAATAGAGTCATGGCCTTCTAATTTCAAGACAGGTCAACTAGCAGCAGGACTGGCCATGCATGGCAGCTTCAGGGCATAGGATCTGGACTGGTCTTAACCATAGACAGCTGGCATGTGGTAACTGGTGGTTCTCTCCCCTTGAAATTAGAGAGGGCTGAGTCAGAGATGTAGCTGCCCACAGCTTTCTTTAGGAAGCTTTCCTATGAACACAACTGTCTTTGTGAGACTCGTTAAAACATGGCAGGCCTTAAAATAGCACATCACTAGACTGAAACAGCTATGCCCCCAATACACCCTTACACACAAAGAAAGCCCTTTCTTTTTGCATTTCTATTCAGTGTTATATTTGAAAGTGAAGGAAGGAACCATACTTTACAAAATAAACTGAATGAAATTATATGCTGTGTTATTGTGAAAACTTGAAAATTAGCATTTAGTTGTTGCTGTTTTTGAATACCCATCATAGAATTGTTTCTTCCAAATTGGTTGGTTAATGTGGAATTTGAGGAAGTGGAATAATTAGGGATGTGTCTTATTTAGAACCGGTAAGTTAAGTAAACTCACAAGCACATCATCTTTGTAGAAAAATAATATTTAAATGTGTAGTTCTTTGGCTTCATGAGTTCCTTATTTCATTTGCCCTTTAGTGATTGTACTTTGCTGAAAATGTCATAAAGGGAATGGAAAGTTACTTAGTAACAACTCTTTTATATCCTTGATCTTATCAGCTAGTTCAGGAGAAGGGTTTGGCTAATAAGTAATAAGGTGATACATGCACTAATGGCTGTACATATGAATTCCATGCCTGTGAATGCGACTGAGGAACTACATATGGTTGAGCTCTATAGTTCAAAAATATCAGTTGTTATTGCCATAAAGACCCTAATTATTAAGAACTGTGTTTACAGGATTTTTTTTTAGATAAAGGTGGCTATAGGATATGTTGTTCACAGAAGTTATTATAAAATGCTTTTTTTAAATGACTTAAAGAAAAGAGTTTAAAATATTCATGAGAAATGATCCCAGAATGGTGATGCTCATGGTCATGACTTTAATAAATTGTTAACTACTTTTTTTTGGTTTAATATGTCGGTGTATTAGGTTCACAGTATAAAGTAATCACTCTTATCCTGCCCTCTTTTTGGTTCTTTTCCCCCATTCCATCTTTGTTTGCACACCCTCCCCTCCCTCAACCCCATTTAAAACTTCAGATCCGAGATGAGTGGGGCAATCAGATCTGGATCTGCCCTGGATGCAACAAGCCTGACGATGGGAGTCCCATGATCGGCTGTGATGGCTGCGATGACTGGTACCACTGGTGAGTACTCCAAGCATCAATGAGTGCCAGTCACTCCCTTGGGGCGACACTCTGCAGAGCAGATTATTGACTTTGGTCCGTCTTGGATTGTCTCCCCTTCCGGTGCTGTCCTCAGAATCATGTACAGGGCAAAAATCACTGAGCCAATAAAATGTAATTAATTTTAAAAATCAGGTCTTTGGACTATTGTTATTCAACCTAAATTCTGAATATTTTGCTTAACTTAAATATCCTTCTAATGGAAAAGAGATATAGGGATCCCCCTTTCCTTTCCTTCTAGTAATTTTCTGTAAAGAGCTGCTAAGCTTCATAGTACCATTGAGATAACCCCTTTGTAAACATTCAGAAACTGCAGAAATAAAGGGACAGCTAGCTTATCTGCTTTTACTTCTCTACTACTGCTCCCCACTACCAAAGAAATGCTACCAAAATGTATGCAAATAATCTCATTTTATCTTTAAAATATCAGATATAAAAAGATAGAAATTCATTAAGTCACATGATATATGATAGGTATAAGAGAAAAACAAAGCCATTGCTCAGAAGAATTATACTAGTTGTAGCTGAAAGGATAAGTGGGCTAATTAATTTCTCCACTAGGGCCTATAAAAGGGGCATTATGTAATGTAATCATCCTTTTGCCCAACAATAGTACTATATAAATTAGAGTTCTTTGGTTTGGATTTCTGGTGAATATACCATAGACTTAAAATTTCATTTAATTATTTAAAAGTATTTAAGAACATAGAAAGTGTGTGTGTGTGTGTGTGTGTGTGTGTGTACATGTATATGTATAACTTATTTATCCAAAACCCTTTTTCTTAACATGTAGGCCCTGTGTTGGATTAATGGCTGCACCACCAGAAGAAATGCAGTGGTTCTGTTCCAAGTGTGCCAACAAGAAGAAGGATAAGAAGCACAAAAAGAGGAAGCATCGGGCACATTGACATCTGCAGCACGGACCAGTGGCGTGGCCTCGGGGCTCCTTTCCTACCACTTCAGATGGGGATCCATGAAACTCTGCTGTCCCATCAACCGCTAAGTTCCTGTGGATGAGGAATCTCGGGAGACCGAGGACAAGAGAACTACAGCGTCCACTCTGGATGCTTCCCTCTGGAACATACTGGCCTATGGCCACATAATGGTGTGACGGAAGGAAACTCAAGTACAGGTGTGGCACGAGGACTGCCGGGCCTTCATTTTTCTATTACCAGTGACAAGTATTAATAAAAAGACCATAATCTTCCCTTCTGATTTTCTTTATTCTCTCCAGGGCCTTTTCATGAAGGTATTAGATGACAAGATGATGTGTAAACCACCTTGGCTGTAATTTAAGGATGATATCATTAGGCTGTATACAGTTTTCAACTTCTTTCCCTCTGTAGTAAGATAATCATAATAACATAAACGAAAACTCCAGTTGGAGTATTGGTAAATATTTTTGTGATAAAAGTTTATGAAGCTTCCCCTCCTCCCATTTTTAGTATTAACATGTAAAATGTTCAGGCTTTTGTGAAATACCTTATATTTTTTAAGAAAAAGGTTTCTATCATGTCCTTTTTGCTCTCATGCAAATTATTTTTGTTAACTCACACTTTCTGTCTTTGTTGCATTCTAACTTTGCCCTTCTTTAAACTGCTGGTGTTCTTCTCACTGCTTATACATTTCATCAACTTGTATAAAAACTCCTCAGACTAGAAGATCTCCTCTTGTGTAAATAATAAATATTTATGAAGTAGTTATTTTTAAAATTTTTATCGTGTTTAATTCTGGCTTTCTCTGTAATCCACTGTGATTTCAGCCATGTCTGTAATTACTGCTGTACATAAGTAAAGAAGGCTAGAAAACAGAGCCATAGTTGGAAGTTACCTACCTTGAGCTGAACCTGCACAGTGCCCACAACACGGTGGGAAAGGGCCCTAGCAGTTAGAAGGAAAGCACGGCAATTTAGACTTGCAGTTCATTATTTGAAATTGGTTTGTTTCTGTAAATTTCTTTGACTTTTATTAAAGGACATGTAGATTCCTCAAAAGTAAAGAAAAAAAAACAAAAAACATTCTGTAGCATTTTGTGTTTATATTGTTTTATTTCTGCAAATCTGTTCATTAATATTGTGATTTAAGGCTGTAATGAAGAATATTAAGAATTTTTAAAAAAAACTCATCAAATTTCAGGGTATCACAAAACTTTATTATATTACTATACTGCCCACTATTTATTATATGTTATAGATATCAGTTATAAACCAAATATTTTATTTTTAATGTAAAACATCAAATTTTATTAACATATTTTAGCAACTTTGGAATAAATATGGACTTTTACTTGATTTTGAAATAATCCCAATTTGGGCCAGTGTAATGGATATCTTAAATGCTAGAGTATGGGCATTGAGCCTAATTCAAATATATTAATAGAAATTGTGATTTTTTTAATGCCAAGTAAATTGATATTAGTGTATGAATTAGTCATATTTTAAGACCTATTATGTGTTTAGAGAAATGAGGTTTTCTGCCATGAATGTTAAATTGCAAGTCAGTGGAAATGGAGTAGCCCTTTTAAGAGTACAGTATTTCATTGCCGTCCTTGTTCTAGAAGCCAACTTTTTCTACCCCTACCAGAAAAACAAAGCATCTATGTTAAGATACATGTTTTTGTTTTATTAATTTGAGATCATTCTAAATACTTGATACAATATTTTCACATGCACAAATATACCCGTTAGTGCTTTTTGGAAAGTGAAGAGGGGTGGGGAAGTGCAAAATAAAGATTATTGGCTATTTCATAGTTTGCTTTTCCATTTTCTTTATTTAGGATTTAGTTCCTTGAGGCATGGTCAGTGGGTCTAAAGTTGCCACGTTTAAGTGAGCCGGTCTGAAATAATAATGGAGGTGCCTATATTTAACTTTTCTCCCAATCCTACTGAGAGGCTTCAGCCCTTACTACATTGAAGGAATTTCAATCAGTTTGTCCCTTGCTATTTCATGGTTGCTTTCCTAAATCCAGTTCATGATTTTATAAATGGCCTTTGCAGTAATAAAACCAAAGAATCATTTTCAGGGGGCTGGATAGCTCAGGGGATTAGTAATGGAATACAGAGCCTTTCCCCTCCAGGTCAGTGAGTTGAATCCAGTCCAGGTCACTAGAGACCCAGAGTTGTTACCACCTTCTGACTGTTCAGTGGCCTGTGTAAGATGGACTGGTGGTCTCCGTCTCCACTGGATGGCTGTCTGTGCACCAACGGAAGTTCAAGAAGCTGCAAAAAGAAATGTAGATTCAAAAATAAAACACCTGTGTTACAAAACAAAGTGAAAAGCTTGGGCATAGTCATTCTCCACAAAGTAATTCTGGAGAAAAAGAGCAGCTTACCAATGCCACAGGCATGACAGAGAATAGACAGGACTGACTGTCCTTAGTGAAGTCAAACAAAACAGGGAAAGACAAGGCCGGTATTGGACGAGGGGAGAAAGGTATTTTGGAAAAGATGACTTCATGAGGAGAAAAACTTTAGGGGGCCCAAGCAATAAGAAGAAAATGGGTTTTGGCTTTTGAGGGAGAAGGAAATCACAGAGCAGCAGAAACCTGAGGCACTACTGTGACTGAGAAAATCTGATGGAAAGGAATGGAAAGTATTCCCCTTGGGAGTGGTAGACGCCGTCCAGTTGTCAGTAAACCCGCAGACTATTTTCACTTACACCAGCACTATCGCCTGACCTTAGCATCAATACTATAAAGAGACGTAGTTAGGGAAAAAACTGGCCTGGCTAGTGATTTTATTGTAGGAGGTGGCATTTAAGAAACAGACGCCCTCCCTCCCAGGAAACAGAAACTCCTGGTGAGTGAATCTGTCTTCCAACCCCTGTGTAGCTGGCAAAACATGATTTCTATGACTGACACTGTGTTTCTCTTCTGAAGGTGTCTGCAGTTAAGTACAGTGAGGATCTTTATCCTCCAGCCGATTTGTGGTTCCAAATGTCCTGAAAAAAATCAGAAGGATCAGAGCATTCTGGCTTTGTCCGGCTTTTTTCAGAGATAAAATACAGTGCATTACTCCCTTGATCGCCTAAACCGCCTTTGTTCTTCTTTCAATAGGATGATTAAACAAAGACCTACTAACTGAATTAAAGTATAAAATGAACCCTGAGATATGGAAACCTTGCCAGGACTAATACTAATGAATGAAGTTCACTGAAGGCATGCTGGCTAACTTTTCAATATAAATGGTCAATCTCTGTAGATCATAGCAGTCTTTACAAGTTGAAGTCTAAAGTAGATGAGTTATCCTGACTTAGGAATGAAATAGACAATGTTCTGAATAATGTCTCTTTCCACAATAGTAGTAGTCATTCTGTTAGGAGACGATTTCTTTGAGAATGTTGCATTAGTTGTAGCCTAGAAAGTATAAAGTGATTATTAATCCATACATACAAGGATTAGATGACACCAGAAATTTGATATTTAGAGGAACAACTGAATAATTTATTTATATATATATATATATATATATATATATATATATATATATATCCCTAATATGCAAATAGACCGAACAGCCGAACAACTGGTCACTATGACGTGTGCTGACCACAAGGAGGCATGCGCAGAACATGGCAGGCATCAGCAGCAAGTGCAGAACATAGCAGGCATCAGCCACGGTGGGATGGTGGAGCAGGTGAGCGGGGGCACCAGACCAGAGCGGAGTACTGGTTGCTGTCATCGGGGCAAGCCTCTGGTGGTTACTGAAAATTCTTTGCTCCCACACACCATGGTCCCACCAGGCACTCACACCTGCTGCCATCACCGGCCCCACTCGCACCCGCTGCCGGCATCCAGCGCTGGCCCCAATTGCTCAGCGCCGTCAGTGGGTTCAGTGGGTGCAAGCAGCAGCTGCCAGCCCCAATGGCCCCTGAGGGCTTCTCCACCTCCCACTGCTCCTGAGAGGCGATCGGGGCAGCAGCTGCCGCTGGCACCTGCTGCTGGTGCTGGCTCCAATTGCTCTGCACCATCAGTGGATGCGAGCGGGGCCAGCACCATCAGCGTGTGGGAGCAACAGCAGCGGGGCCGCAGTGGGAGGGGCCAGGCAGGGGGAGGATGGGCCAAGACCCACCCCTGTGCCCACCGCAGCCTTTCAGCCCACAGTTCTTTTCAAGGTGCACAAATTTGTGCACTGGGCCCCTAAACATTTAAACATAACATTTAGTTTGCATAAAAGTTATTAAAACAACTGCTAGTTACCTTTTTTATCCTGGACAACTCAGTTTGTAAAACAGTTTTTTTAAAAAAATATATATTTTTATTGATTTCAGAGAGTAAGGCAGAGATAGAAAGAAACATCAATGATGAGAGAGAATCATTGATCGGCTGCCACCTGCATGCACCCTACTGGGGGTTGAGCCTAAAACCCTGGCATATGCCCTGACTGGGAATTGAACCCTGACCTTCTGGTTCAAAAGTCAACATTCAATAACTGAGCCATGCCAGAACCGGTTTGGCTCAGTGGATAGAGCGTCGGCCTGCGGACTGAAGGGTCCCGGGTTCGATTCCGGTCAAGGGCATGTGCCTGGGTTGCGGGCGCCTCCCCAGTAGGAGATGTGCAGGAGGCAGCTGATCGATGTTCCTCTCTCATCGATGTTTCTAGCTCTCTATCTCTCTCCCTTCCTCTCTGTAAAAAAATCAATAAAATATATTTAAAAAAAAAAAATAATAACTGAGCCATGCTTGTCAGGCTGTAAAACAGTTTTAAATATTGTGGTTTGTTCATCTGACATTTGCTGGGCACATTTCATGGAAATGGCAAGATGTACTAGATACATGAAATTTTCTAGTTTGACTTATAGTGCTTCTCTTTCTCCATGCTTTTACTGTTGTTTCTGCAGTATACTGTGTATTAAGATGTATTTCATTAACCCTTAAGCATCTTTCAAACCTGTCCTTTTCCTACTTGCCAATAGAGTATCTTTCCTTGTATTATTTTTACCTTTTATTCCTTACCCAAGGACATGCTTAAAGAGAGGAAGAGAGAGAGAGGGAGAGAGAGGAGAGAGAGAGAGAGAGAAACATTGATAGGAGAGAAACATTGATCACTTGCCTTCTGTACGTGTCCCAGCCTGGGATCAAACCTGCAACCTGCGTGTGTGCCCTAACCTGGAATTGAACCCACAACCTTTCGGTGTCTGGGACAGTGCTCCAACCAACTTAGCCACACTGGCCAGGGCTTGATTAAACTTTGCTAGATTTTAGAAGGTGAATTCTCTAAAAATGGATTTCTAATTAACCAATTCTCCATCTTCATTCTATTAATTTGGACATGGCTATTTACAGTATTCACAGAAACATATAGTAGGCCCAGAATATCATGCATTGAGCCATATCCATAAACTTCTTAAAGAAATCATCAGTCATTAGTCTAGGCAAAGTACATCATCCACTGTGGGGATACAAAGATAAAATGAGATCAATGGGAGGGGGAAAGGAGACATATGTAAGACTTTCAACAATAAAGAGTTAAAAAATAAAAGAATAAAAGTTTAAAAAATAAAAAGATGAGACATGTCCCAGTATTGTAGAGCCCTGTAACAGAAACATGGTACACACCTCAAAAATGGATCCAAGCGAGACGTTCATGGAGAAAGATAGTCAATTCTGACCAATTTTAAATTTTAGGTCAATGAGACTAAGGCACATCCTTCCAAAAAGTGTTGTAAACCAATATAGACATAAGAATAATTATAGCATGAATCCTCCTTGTATATAAAGTCCAAAAAGAGGAAAATATGTTGTATGCTTAGGGAGGAATACAAGGTTCAGAAAGCAAGGTAAGAGTCTAATACTCGAAAAAACATCGATGAGGGGAGAAACTAAGATGGCGGCATAGATAAACACCGGGAAATAGTCGCCTCACACAACAATTGAAAAATATCCCAAAGGACGGAGCAAACATCGTCCAGAACAACAGGAAGGCTGGCTGAGTGTAATTTCTACAACTAGAAGAAAAGAAAAGCACACTGAGAGCCAGAGGAGCTGCGGAGGCTGAGTGCAGAGGTACGGCGGCGGCTCGCGTGCCCGGAAAGGGGGTGGCACCTGAGGACGCGGCTGTCTTTTTGAATCACAAGCTCCCGACTGCTCTGAACTCCGGTTCCGGGAAGTCTCTGGGGACCCAGGACTCATACGGGGAGAGGCTGGTCTGTCAGGTGGCAGCGGGCGAACTTGAGGGCGGATTTCCCTCAGAGGTGCTTGCAGCCGTTACCGGGACACTGAGACGCGCGACTCCGGGCGTGGAGAATCAGCCATAGCTTCTTTCTCCGCCCTTTTGACTCCCTGAGACCCCGCCCCACCCAGGCTGCGGCAGAGGCTTTTGCACGTGAATGTACCTAACTACAGCCCAGCCAGGCAGACCCGGAACTTCCAAGAGAAGGTCCAAGGCCCCGCAGCGGCTTGCATTGCTTCACAGCTGAGCCTCTTCGTGGCTCCGGCTGTGTGGCCTCAGGCAGGGGCTGAATTAGCACCTCCTTAGATCCAGGAGCCACTGTACCCAGTGGTCAGAGGGGGACCATTCTCCCACTTCAGACACAGCTGATTCCCACAGCCAATTGGCCTGGAGGTCAATTCCTCCCAGTGATCCTACAACAACCAAGGCACCAAGAGTGCACCAAGAGTGTCCACCCCAGGTAACTGGGGAGGCTGAGCCACTGGGCCCTACAGGACACCTGGCGCGCAGAGCCACTCTATCAACACAGGGAAGCAGCCAAAATGCGGAGACAAAGAAACAGGTCACAATTGGCAGAAACGGAGGAGGGCAGACGACTGGACATAGAGTTCAAGGCCACGTTTATAAGGTTTGTCAAGAATTTTATGGAAACCGCTGATAAATTTAATGAATCCCTCAAGGAGTATAGTGAGACCATGGAGGACATGAAAAAGGACCAACTAGAAATTAAGCATACACTGACTGAAATAAAGAATAATTTACAGAGATCCAACAGCAGACAAGACGATCCCAAGAATCAAGTCAAAGATTTGAAATACAAAGAAACAAAAAATACCCAACCGAAAAAGAAAAAAGAAAAGAGATTCAAAAAATATGAAGATAGTGTAAGGAACCTCTGGGACAACTTCAAGCGTACCAACATCAGAATTATAGGGGTACCAGAAGGAGAGAGAGGGCAAGATATTGAAAACCTTTTTGAAGAAATAATGACAGAAAACTTTCCCCACCTGGTGAAAGAAATGGACTTACAAGTCCAGGAAGCGCAGAGAACCCCAAACAAAAGGAATCCAAAGAGGACCACACCAAGACACATCATAATTAAAATGCCAAGAGCAAAAGATAAAGAGAGAATCTTAAAAGCAGCAAGAGAAAGACAGTCAGTTACCTACAAGGGAGTACCCATCCGACTGTCAGCTGATTTCTCAACAGAAACCATGCAGGCCAGAAGAGAGTGGCAAGAAATATTCAAAGAGATGAATAGCAAGAACCTGCAACCAAGATTACTTTATCCAGCAAAGCTATCATTCAGAATGGAAGGTCAGATAAAGAGCTTCACGGATAAGAAAAAGCTAAAGGAGTTCATCACCACCAAACCAGCATTATATGAAATGCTGAAAGGTATTCTTTAAGAAGAGGAAGAAGAAAAAGGAACTCTTACCATTTGCCACAGCATGGATGGAACTGGAGAGCGGATAAATACCACAAGATCTCACTTATTTGTGGAATATAATGAACAACATTAACTGATGAACAAGGACTGATGCAGAGACGGAGAGGCTTTGATTGGACTGTCGGGCCTTGGAGGGAAGGTAGGGGAGGGTGGGGGCAAGGGGGAAAGATCAACCAAAGGACTTATATGCAAGCATATAGGCCTAACCAATGGACACGGACAGCGGGGGGCGGGGGGGGGGGTAGAGGGTACACATATGTAATATCTTAATCAATAAAAAATATTTTTAAAAAAAAGAGTCTAATACTCAATAAGCCCTGGCCATGTGGCTCAGTTGGTTAAGCGTCCTCCCATGTACCTACACAGACACAGACACACACACACACACACACACACACACACACACACACACCCCTACCTTCCATTCCCTGCCAGAGTATATGCCTGGGGTTGCAGCTTGATCCCTAGTAGGGGGTGAGCAGGAGGCAGCAGATCCATGTTTCTCCCATCAATGTTTCTATCTCTCCCTCTACCTTCCTCTCTCTAAAACAATAAAAACATATTTTTTTAAAAAAGTCAAGATGGCAGCTTCCTCTGCAGGTGCGGGTGCGCGGGGAGCTAGGCATGAGCAAGCTGGGGCTGCTTCTGGGGTTACAGATACAGTGGGGCCTTGACTTACAAGTGTCCCGAATAATGAGTTTTTTGAGATACCAGCTGTCTCTCAGCCGATTTTTTGCATTGAGTTGATAGAGTAATTTGAGTTAATGAGCTCCTTAACAAGCTCTGTCTCGGAACGAATTAAACTCGTAAGTCAAGGCCCCACTCTATTGTCTTATTTTTACACCTCGGAGAAGGCTATTCAGTTACCACTATAACTATAAGTTTTAGCTATTTTTGTGCTTGCTATCTTCTACAATTTAAAAAATCGTGATGGGGGGGGGGGGGGGGGAGGAGGAAGTTGACCAAATTATAACCTTCCCAGGAAGAAGTATTGGATCTGAAACTGAATAAAATCAAAAGATTGGTCCTCTTTAGAGAGAAAAAATCAATCTATTGATGTAAATGTATCCTTAATACATACATAAGTCAAAATGTGTAAATCCTGCCAGGACCTGGTGGAGCATTAGGCGCCGTCATGCACCTGCCACAATGAAGATGGAAAGGTTGGGGCAAGGAGCCCAAGAGCAGGACCTCTGCCTCAGGCTGGTGGTCAAGCTGGACAGGTTTTTAACCAGAAGAACAAACTCCACCTTCAACCATGTGGTGCTGAAGAGGCTGCTCCTGAGTTGCACCAACCGGCCGCCTGGGTCCCTTTCCTGGATCCGGGAGATGAAGCTCCCCGGGGGCCGGGAGGCCCAGACCTCTGTGGCTGTGGGACTAGAACCGATGACACGTTTCCAGGAAGCGCCCAAACTGAAGGTGTGAGCAGCCGCGACGGAGCCACCTCCACAAGGCCGCCAGCCCTGGGCCCCCAGGGCTGTGACACGGTCCTGCTCTCCAGCCCTCGCCAGGGCCCAGAGGTGCCCCGGCATTTTGGGGAGGCCCTGGGACCCCTCACAGCCACACAAGTTCCAGCTCGCAGGAGGCCCACGGGCCAGCAGCGGCTACAAAACTAACCCCAGGTCCTACCTTGTTATTAAGAAGATTTGGATGCTAAAATTTTTTTTCTAAACCCTGCCATGCCAAAAGTCAAAGGAGAGTTTGCTTAAAGGAACAATAAGGTAAATTTTCACCAATGAAGTAAGGTAAGAGGGGAGAACATATTAACAAACACCTGCATAGTTTAGAAAAATATATAAGGAAAACCAATTTTTTTTTTTAACTTTGAAGAATTAGTGAGCCAGCTGCAACCGGGGAGGTAGCTCAGAATGCCACCTTCTAGAAGTTTAGCGACATCCTACCAAATGACGTTCTTCACCCAAAGCCCCAAATGGAATTAGGCTCACAATAGGTTGGTTTTTATTTTGTTTTGCTTTGGGGAGAGTGTAGCCCAGAGCTGTAAAGTTTTGAATTTGAAGGCTTTACGTGGGCAGACCGCCTCCAGTGTAATATAGTCAGCTTACCTGCCTAACTCACAGGGACGGGGCACCTCCCAGAACATTTCTAGGAAGCGTGCTTCAAATCAAATATCGTTTGAAGTTTGGAAAAATATATTCTTGGCTTACCATATGTTTACCAAATTTAAGAAATCAAGTTGAATTAGCAAGACCTGTACCCCATTAAGATGGTTACAGGGGTTTTGATGAGCTTCATGCATTAAATTGATACTTTCCGCTTTACATATCTTCTTTTCAAATTGGGTTTAGATCATCAACTGAATTTTAAGGAATCTAGGTAGCATGATAGTAACCAAGAGCACACTTTCTCTCTCTCTCTCTCTCTCTCTCTCTCTCTCTCTCTCTCTCTCTCTCTCTCTCTCTCTTTGTCAGAACCTGAATTTGAATTCTGGCTCTGTTGCTCGACTTCTGAATGAACTTGAATAAATCATTTAATTTCTCTAAATCTCAATTTCCTTCTCTGTAAATAGAGAATGAGAACATCTGCTTGGATTATTGGGAACATTAAATTAAATCATATATAAAGCAGGCCCAAAGAATGGTAGCTATAGTATCTATTGTGGCTTATTTATTTTTTTAGCCTAATCCATTAATATATGTTAACTTGCTCTTTCAAAAAATGTTCAGTGTTCCATGAATTCTGGCTTTTCCATGAGCCTCCGATTTTGAGTCTCAATACCCCTTCAAAAGAGTAATCTTTTTCTTCTTTTCTTTTTTCTTTATTGATTAAGGTATTACATATGTGTGCTTATCCCCTCATTGCCTCCCATCCCCCACTCATGTCCTCACCCCCTGGTGTCTGTGTCCATTGGTTGGGCTTATATGCATGCACAAAGTCCTTTGGTTGATCTCTCTCCCTTCCCCCACCCTCCCCTACCTTCCCTCTGAGGTTTGACGGTCTGATCGATGCTTCTCTGTCTCTGGATCTGTTTTTGTTTATCAGTTTATGTTGTTCATTATATTGCACAAATGAGTGAGATCATGTGATATTTATCTTTCTCTGACTGGCTTATTTCGCTTAGCATAATGCTCTCCCAAAAGAGTAATCTTGATTATACAATCAAGGCTTGAAACGTTGGAGAATACATCAAGGAGGCAATTTTCTTATCAAATAATTTTATATCGGACATAGAAGGTCACCAGGAGAGAGAGGCTTCCTCCCAGTGCCTTCTCCAGAGTGGGCACCCAGCTCAGGTCTGTACATGTCTGTATGGTAAACACAGGTGGAGAGTAGAGGGAGAAATATGCCACTGTCCCAGACCTAAGTACACCCATTAGCAGGACTCTGTAATCAATGTTAATATGGAGCAACTCAAAATGCAATCGCTTTGGCTGGCACTGGCATTTTCTAATTGTTATGCTAAACAATATCAGAGAACTAAACAGAATAGTGACTCAGTAGTTCAGCTTGAACTGTGTCCGGGAGGTCCATGACTGCACATCCATTCTGGAACAGCCACAGGCCCTAGTGCAGTAAATATATCAGATAAAGTAAGGAAACCTACCTTACACTTAAAAATGAGGAGAGATTTCTCTGAGAGTTCTAAATTCAGTCCAGCTATGTAGGGATGCACTAATTGTTAGAGCACCCCCTAGTGGAGGAGGTGCAGTTCTCTGCCTTTAAGAATCTGTTCAAATCACAAATATTTGTGTTCTTTCGTCACTATCTCAATCTCACGTCTCAAGCTGTTCAATAGAATTTTCTGTGATGATGGAAAAGCTCTATAAATTCTTCACCATCCAATACAGTAGCCATGGACACATGAGCAATAGAGCACTTGAAATGTGGCTACTACAACTACAAAACTGAACTTTAAATTTCATTTAATTTTAACTAATTGACATTTAAATAACCACAGGTGGCTAGTAGCTACCACATTGCACATTGTGGTTCTAGAATATCCACTTATGTAAATATTCCTTGCTACTTCATTGCAATCCTGCTCTTCCCTGTGGCCAGTGAGGACTGTGTGAGAAGGTTGTGTGAGAAGCACACTTCTTAACTAAGCACACGCCCTGACTCCTCCTGGGGCCTCAGCCCTTTCGTGTTGAAACAAAGAGGCTGCATGAGCTCTCTGTGCTCTTTTGGCACTAACATTCTGTGTTTGAAACTTGGAAAGTAAAAAATAAATAAGTTCTAAAAAAATAAAAAATAAATAAGTTCTGTTTAAACGGTGACATCTACCGTTTCAGTCCGTTCATTTGGACCATCAGTAAGGTAGAAATGGCCCAGCAGCCATCTGCTAATACTTCTGGACCATCACAATGCAGGAGACAAACTAAAGTAGGAAGAATCTGCTCCACAGCGTCTAACGGGGTACAGGATTCTTGCTGCATCGAAGGTTTGACAGTGTCCAGGTAAGATTACGTAAGTAACCACATGCTAAAGATGACATGTCGGGAACTGCATGGAGAGCCAACGGTGGGTCCACTGCCCTGCAGTTGATATCCAAGCCTCGGGAAACTGAACCATCTTGTGAAGCACCTAGCAGCTGCTGAACTGCCAGTTGTGACTCCTGTGCTAAGAGCCATAGGAAATATTGTCACTGGGACAAACGAACAGATGCAGGTTGTAATAGATGCGGGAGCACAAGCCATCTTTTCCAGCCTGTAATGAACTCCAAAACCAATGTTCAGAAGGAAGCTACATAGACAATGTCAAACATCACAGCTGGCCACCAGGACCAGATACAGCAAATTGTGAATCGAGGATTAGTCCCATTCCTCATTGTTGTTCTTTCTAAGGCAGACTTTAAGACACAAAAGGAAGGTCTATGGGCTGTCACCAACTACACAAGTGGTGGAACAGTTGAACAAATTGTATACCGCATTCATTGTGGCATAATAGAGCCACTGATGAACCTCTTACCTGCGAAAGATACCAGAATTATTCTGGTTATTCTGGATGCCATTTCAAATATCTTCCAGGCTGCTGAGAAACTAACTCTAACAATTGAAGAATGTGGAGGTTTGGACAAAATTGAAGCTCTACAAAACCATGAGAACGAGTCTGTGTACAAAGCTTCACTAACCTTGACTAAGAAGTATTTTTCTGTAGAGGAAGATCCAAATGCTGTGCCAGAAACTACCTCTGAAGGTTAAACATTACAAGTTCAGAATGGCACTTCTGGGAACTTTAACTTTTAGATTGTACAACTGAGGCGTAAAGTTGTTTGTTGTGTACTATGTTTGGTATAAGTATGTCTTACTGTATCTCTACTGTATCTTTCTTTTTAAATGTGGTTTGTTATTGTAGCACTTTTGACAATGAATCTATACTTGAACAGTTCCAAACTATACATACTGTATGAAGCTTCTCCTCTCAGTGAGTTTCTTATTTCTATATGGAATTTCATATCTTGCAGTCTCCTGTAAATAAAGATGAAATTCCACCAAAAATAAAAAATAATAAATAAATAAATACATAAATAGTAAAAGGTGACATCTAGCCCGGCTGCTGTGGCTCAGTGGTTGAGCATTGGCCCAGGAAACAAGAGGTCACCGGTTCAATTACCAGTCAGGGCACATGCCTGGGTTGCAGGCTTGATCCCCAGTAGGGGACCTGCAAGAGGCAGCTGATCCATGTTTCTATCTCTCTATCCCTCTCCCTTCCTATCTCTAAAAATCAATGAAAGCATTTTTTTAAAAATAACAAAAAAGGCCGAAACCAGTTTGGCTCAGTGGATAGAGCGTCAGCCTGCGGACTGAAAGGTCCCAGGTTTGATTCCGGTCAAGGGCATGTACCTGGGTTGCGGGCACATCCCCAGTAGGAGATGTGCAGAAGGCGGCTGATCGATGTTTCTCTCCCATTGATGTTTCTAACTCTCTATCTCTCTCCCTTCCTCTCTGTAAAAAATCAATAAAATATATTGAAAAAAAATAACATAAAAGGTAACATCTATTGATGTGAAATCCATAGTTGAAGGGATATGTGTGTTGTGTGAATGGAACCCAATCAGAAATGACTTTTCCTCGGTATTTTTAAAGTGTCTGTTTGGTTCAAAACAGCATGAAGAATAGCCTTAACATAAAATAAAGAAGCAAAATTAGGATACAGAGAGCTGACACAGGAGCCACCCTTTTCAGATTGGTTACCTCTTGCAAGAGAACATTTCCGCAGGCCCACAGGTGGACTTTCTCCAGCAGGCGGAATGGCTGCCGCGTGGAGGGCGTGGAGAGGGGCTGCTGCTGAGAGAGCGCCTTCGCTGACATTTCCCGCTCAGCGTGGGTCTTTAATTACAAAAGGATAAAACATAGAGGGCCACTTCCAATGCTTTGTTGTCAATAAAAGGGAAGAAGGCAAGTGGACAGATTTTGATGTTTTCAACTTAAACTAACAATTTTCATTAAGTACATATTTTATGTATCCAGCAGTCAGCCCCTGTGTACAAAATATCAACAGTTTCTATAAGGTTTTAGTGAAAATTTTCCATGCTATTAACATGAACATAGGATATGCTAGTACATGCCCTGAGACTATGGACATGGGAACTACTTCCATAAGGTTGCTAGCATCTAAGACGTAATACAAGCCCTTTCTATATCCACTTCATTTCTTGGGTGGCTATTTTCTTAAATGTTTTCATGTACAAACCATTGTCACTGAATTTTGTTTCAAATCACTAAAAACAATAGAGAGGGTCAACTATTGATTACAAAATACCAAGCTCTATTTGTGGGCTTCAAATTACCAGCCTACCAAAACCAAGCTAGCCCTGTTTCAGTTTGTAGTCACAGACAATATGGCAATTTAGTGCAGCGGAAATCCTGACCCAGCTCAAAAGATGGTATTTCTGCCATAGGAGGTTATATTCACCTCCTTTCCCAAGCAACGGGGTGATGTTGGTGTCAGAGAGTAGCTCACTTTGTGTCTGAAAAGAAAGCAAATCAAAATGTGTGTATATAGGCTCATCTGAAGGACATTTGTACAAAAACACACCATGTAATTATTATACACAGCTCACAACACTTTATATTTACAGATATCCTCGTATAATTTTTGCAATTATGCTGCTGTAGACACAAAAGTCACATTAAATGGCTATCTTTAATATGCGTAATGCACTTGGAAACAAGAGTATGGTTAATAAGAGTTTGCAAGCTCCTCTTTTTCATTAAGTTGTTAATCATGTTTCATTGGTGCGCAAAGATCAGAAGAAGAAAAGCAAAAGGTCCGGAACCACAGTAAGGAACGGTGCAGGTGAGCTTTCCTCTCCCCCGGTCACTGTGCCAGCGTGATGACAGCCCCGCCACTAAAACAAACAAGCTTAACACGGCCATTTGCCGGGCTTTGCTGACACTGTCTGATTTTTCTTTTTCCACCAGAAAACCTGTTTTGTTTTGTTTTTCATATTAAGTGGAGTAGTGTCAGAAAGTGGACAAATAGTGTGCGTGAAGGCGAGTGGAAACAGTACATCTTATGTAAAGAAGCGGCACAAGGTTTAAAAAGTGTGCTAGAATTTCAGTAACTTGATTGTTTAGACTCAGGTGAGGGCACCAGCTCTCTGAGCCAAAAGAAAGAAAGAAAGAAACATTAATCGTGTTGTACCTAAGCCAACCCACTAATCAGGAATACAAAATATGGTGCTAAGATATTGAGGCGCTATAGAAATGCCGACGAATAGTGAACATGAAAGTAAACATTCCAAACTCCCTACCCCTCTCCCACCTAATCTGATGGAGCCACCCAATGCTCTACACAAGGGTAAGTGGAGCCGGCTCCCTCGGCTGGCTATCGCAGGCTTTTAAATGGACTTCTATTAAAAACCCAGTTGAAGTATCTCCTGGGATCAGCATGGCGTTCAGTTGCCGGCTGGCCCCAGTGGGTTCAGCCACCCTACGCCTCCCCCCCCCCCCCCTCCATAATGGAAAGCACCACGTGATTACCCAGGTCCACCCCAGCTCTGTTTTCAAGGTCTTTCCTGAAAGTTGGCCACATAGATAACCTGGTTTCCATGCTATTTATTGCCTAGGAAGGAGGAAGGGTTGAGCCCAACCCCTCTGGGATGTGAACTTGCGGTTCCAAGGAGTCTAGGGAATCAAATCTGATGCTTTCAGGACTGAGCTGCCCCATAGAGTGAATCCAACAGTTTTCTCTTAGGACCAAAAAGGGACCTGGATTACAATAGCTCTCTCTTTTTTGTGTCCCCTGAGGGGAAAAGGGAAAAAAAAAAGAAAAGAAAGCTTTCCCCAGTACTTTAGGACATATTTAACCAATGGCCTTTGCGAAGAGTAACTTTTCTACATTAAGAATTAATCCCTTTTAATATTCTTTTTATTAACTGAAACATCATTGCACCTGAGACCTCCGTGTACTGGTGGTAAATCTGGTTAACTTTGGAGACTCAGTATCACCTCTTCCATCAAAATTGATTACTCTGAAGGTGAGGGAAGATTATATGGTCAGGTCAACTGCTCCCCTCCTCCCCGGTGTTCTAGCAAAGATAAAATTCAAATGATGTTTCTAAGAAAAATAATTGCCTTCTTTTAAGAGATTGCATTAAAGATAACAGAGTAATGGTAACAGCACAAAAGTCTGGTCTCTTTGTACCTGGATTTAACGTACTTTGGAGTTTTCATTTTGGGTGAATTTAGGGCATAGCATTACTTGTGGCTTCATCTAGTTCAAGAAATGATGTGCTGAATAGGCAAGACATTATTTTAAAACTGTAGAAAGCCCGGCTGGCGTGGCTCAGTATTCAAACATCGACCTATGAACCAGGAGGTCACGATTTGATGCCCGGTAGGGGTGCATGTCTGGGTTGCGGGCTAGATCCTGGTGTTGGGTGTGCGGGACACAGCCGATCAGTGATTCTCTCTCATCATTGATTTTAAAAATAAATCCTTATTCGGCCATGAGTTTTGGAAAAGACTTTGCAACTTCCAGCGTGTTGCAGGGAGGTGCATCTCTGGCCACCATATTCCTTACAAGTATTGAAAAGCATACTTTTATCTGATTGTAGTTACTACAAAGACCCTTGCATCAATTTCTTAAGGTTCTGCCACTGTTTTGAAGGTTTGTCTGTGAAATCCAGTTCCTCAGACTTGCTCGGCTTTCATGTGATTAAAACATAGCACGCCCTGGAAAGAAGCGCAGGTCAACTTGGTTCAGGCGTTTCACTGATGGTTTAAAATTATTTAGAGAAACTCATGTACTGATGTACTAATATATATATATACACACGTGTGTGTGTGTGTGTGTGTGTGTGTGTGTGTGTGTGTGTGTTCACGTGCAAGAATACTTCCTCTTCATTCAAAAGAGCTAAAAATTTAGGCCCCATTTCTGGCACTTTAAATAAAGTTCCCTTTTCCAGGATTATTTATCATGGTTAGTGGTTGCCATCAGTCATGAAAAGTTAACAAAGACCTATTGGGTTTATCTATAGGCAGCTAAACAAACATATCTCTCTCTTCTGTTATCTTCTTGTTAACAAAGCCCTATCAGGATGTTCTAAGCATCAGCATTTACTGCACAGGGGCCCTTTATCTGGGATGATATATAGAGAGCCCATCAATTAGTGTGAGGATTTGTAGATACCTGCCATATATTCATGAGAATGCTCCTCTCTCGTCTCTCTCCATCACACATGTCGCAGTGTGGTTCTGTGAGTGGTGTCACTGCTCACCTCCTGGGCTGTGGCTCATCGGTTGCAGTAGTTAAACTGTCAGAGTCGCCGTGGGTCCAGGCAGAGCTGGGACTCTGAAACAAAGCCAAGGACCAGGGCTGCTATTCTTAACAAACACAATTGTGTAGGCCAAGGTCCCACACAGCAGTATCGAAAAAACAGAGAAACACGAGCCTTTGTGTAAATGTTGCCTTTGCCTAAGCATTTTGCAAAAACAAACAAAAAATATAATGTGGTTCCCCGCTTACTTTATACAACTGGAAACATTAAGGCCAACACTTTAGTTCTGGGTGTGTGGCTGAGGGAAGGGGGAAGCTAGTCACCAGAATGGCATCTTGTTTCTATAAGTTAGCACCTTCTGATCTCTGCTGCTCCTCTCCTTACAGGCCACGCTGGTTTCCCAGGCCACTTAGCTTGACTTCCAAGGCTCCACACTAGCCTGTGTCCCAACCTCTCTCCCTTCTCCCCATCAGGACACATCACATTTTCTTATGTTCGTTGGACTCACCTGGCTCTTTCTCCAACCCTGAACTTGCCCATTCCCTCTGGAACACCCTTTGCCCCTGCTCTGCTCCATCAGGCCCTGAACATCCCCGGAGAGCCACAGAGGTACACATTGGAGGCCCTCCCAGGCATTCTGTCCTCTGGGCTCACACACCATCATTGTCATGCTTTTGATAGATTATTTATTGCATCTATGATGATTTATTTGCTGTCTTTCTCCCCACTCCACCTGTGGGCTGATAAAGTTTCCTACTTTGCAGTCTTAGAGCATAGCAGGGTGCCTATTGGGGGACATAGTGTCAAATGAAGAATGAATATAAATGCTTATCCCTCTATTGCTATTCTTCAGCATATCCTGAGATATTCTGGAAGGAAAGAAGGAGTTCCATGGAGCAGAGAGGAGAGCTGGCATTTCTGTAAGACAGACTGGGTCAAAAAGGGATAACCCTATAGGACAGTGGTTCTCAACCTTCCTAATGCCGGGACCCTTTAATACAGTTCCTCATGTTGTGGTGACCCCCAACCATAAAATTATTTTTGTTGCTACTTCATAACTGTAATTTTGCTACTGTTATGAATCGTCATGTGAATATCTGATATGCAGGATGTATTTTCATTGTTACAAATTGAACATCATTAAAGCATAGTGATTAATCACAAAAACAATATGTAATTATATATGTGTTTTTCCGATGGTCTTAGTCGACCTCTGTGAAAGGGTCGTTCGACCCCCAAAGGGGTCGCGACCCATAGGTTGAGAACCGCTGCTATAGGATGTTATGAGAATTATCTAGTAACCTATGAGGGAGGTGGTTGTTGTTGTTATATAATAATATTGTTATAGCCTTTGATACAAGTGCTTAAGCTTCCAGTCATCTGGATGAACATTTTCCTAGGACAGAATTTTCATCAGTTTGTTGTATCCCCAAAAAACTCAGTGGCGTGATGAGTCTTGTGTCATGTGGTAGCTTAAAACACATGAATCCCAGACTTGTCAGACCTAAAGCTGACCCTCAGTAAAGATATCTTGTGGCCACCAGAGCACTACCCTTAGCCATGTTTACCTGCACTTACCTGTAAGTTGGTCTCCAGCCTGACAGCACATGTGGACACACCCCTGACACCCACAGATCTGTGGCCTTTCCTTTCTAACCCCTCAAATGCCAGGCTCCAACACTCAGAAACCCAGGTCTCCACCACCTTCCCCACCAACACCCAGGAACAGTCAAATATGACCTTGCTGAGACCCTCTGAACCCGGGCAGGGCAGACCCCATACAGGAACTCAGTCTGCTTCCTCCTGGCCCCTCTTCCAGTCCTCAACCTACACTGCCAGGACTTGGAGTCTCCTTTTAAAAGGCCAAGTCAGCCGAAACCGGTTTGACTCAGTGGATAGAGCATCAGCCTGCGGACTGAAGGGTCCCAGGTTCGATTCCAGTCAAGGGCATGTACCTGGGTTGCTGGCACATCCCCAGTAGGAGATGTGCAGGAGGCAGCTGATCGATGTTTCTAACTCTCTATCCCTCTTCCTTCCTCTCTGTAAAAAATCAATAAAATATATTTAAAAAAATAAAATAAAATAAAAGGCCAAGTCAGCTTCTCACACTCACCCCACTTCTTGTAACCTCTGCTCAGGCCACTGCAGCCCGCCCCAGACCCATGGCCCCTCTCAGCTCCACCAGCTGGATGTTCTAGATGACAGCATCTCATCCCCTCTTTGGGAAGGCCTTGCAGAAAGGTGAGCCGGTCTGAGGTTCCTTTCTCTAGATTATTTTCTTCTGAGCATTTGCAGATGTGGGAAGGAGAGACCCAGGAATCCCCTGCTGATTTCCCGGGGCCAGGGTCTCCTCCCTTTCTCCCCAGGACCTCCCTTGCCCTAGGATCCCCACTGTCCCTCAGGTGGGGCCCCCGTTAGGGGGCTATGGGGACCCACCACACCACCTCTTCTGCACCCCAGCCCAAGCCAGGCGTTGTCACCCTGTGGTTGGGTTGAGCATCCTCGCACTCTAGGGACTGGACGGTGGGGGGTGGGTCATCATGCAAATGGCATCCTCTGCGTGCACAGTGCCGCCTGCGGTGTCGGGGTCAGAAGTGGGGCAATCCCGGACTAGGGAAGGGAGGTTGACCCTCGAAGCCCTTTAGAGTACATTCCACCTGCCGATCGAGGAGCCTGGCCCCCAACCTTGACCCCACCTGTCCCCGCCGGTGTCTGCAGAGCGTGAGCCAGCTCTGCGGCCTGGTCCTGGCTGGCGGGCGCTGGCGACAGGCTGCGCTCCTCTGGGACGCGCCGCCGGCTGTGGGTGCGGCGGGCGCGCCTCCGCGGATGGTGCACAAGCCGGGCGCTCGGGCTGCAGGGGCCGCCGGGCAGTTGCTGGGGCCCCGGCTGGTGGTGGGAGCCGGGTCTTCCCGGGTCAAGTTCACAGAGGCCGCCCGCAGCCGGAGACGCAGGCCGAGGGCCCCAGTGAGTCCACCACTCCCGAAACAAAGACCGGGAGCGGTGAAAGGGAAGGAAAGGAGACTCCGGAAGGAGGCAGGGGGGGGGGGGGGGGACGAGCTGGGCGAAGACAGGGAAAGAGGGGCCGAGGCCACCGAAGCCTGCGTGGCTGCCCTGCGGTCTGGCGGCCTTGCAGGTCTGGGATACAGATGTATGTCGTGGTGGCTCGAAGGCAGACGGTCACTCTGACCTTGACTGACTGCCCCAGACATCCCTCCATCAGCCCCGGCCCAGGCCACCGCAGAGAGAGGACTGGGGACTAAATCCCCCCGATTCCCAGCGCCCCGACGTGCGGGAGGCCGGGCCAGGAACCCGCACCCCCGGCAGCGCCTTTTATTGGACAAACTGGGAAAGAAACCCAGACCCGTGCGCTCCCGGCAGGTGGCTTCTCCGGAGCCCGGCCGCCGTCAGCGCGACCAGGCGGCGCCCGCTGGCCCCTGGAGGAGCTGGGCCGGCGCGGAGCCCGGGAGGGGAGGAGAGGAGAGACGGGACGTTGCCCCGGGAAGGGCCCCGAGAAGGGACGGAGGTGGCTGTGTGCAGGGAGCTACGCAGAGCAGTAGCCTCCGTTAACCGAGCCCTCGGGAGGTGGTATGGCCCTGGGAAGCCGGTTCCCGTCCACTCTTAGACGCTGTCACCGCCTCTTCTTATCCTCAAGGTCACAGGGGTGGGATCTGGGGAGACCCCAAGGGCAGGTGGGGAAGTGGAGAGACCTCTGGCCCCGGCGCGGGGACGGCGTGCCGGCCTGTGGGGCCCACGCCATCCGGGGCAGCTCCAGCCACACGGAGCAGGACAATGGCACCCCCCCGGTACAAGTGCAAACTAGTGTCCGTGTTGGGGGGGGAAAGAGAATAAAAGTTTAATAAGCGCGTGCTGTGTTGTGAATGACTTTGTGACGACCTCTGCTGCAAATGGCCTATGCATGCGGAATAATGGTCTCCTTGCAGAGAGGGAAATAGCTTAGTGCTATCATCGTTGCCTCGGTAACCATCAGAGTCCCCATCTAGCAAGAGAGAAATGAGTTATGAAAAGGCTTGAGTGAAGAAGGGATTAACACATGATCCCAGGGACAGTATGTCAATCAAAATCAACTGAGAAATTACACTGCTCTATTTGAGAATTTCTCCGGAACCCGAACGCCAGTGGAGTAGGGTGCGTGTGCGCATATTCGCGCTCTCTCTCTCTCTCTCTCTCTCTCTCTCTCTCTCTCAAAGAAGGGGGGGAGTAGCATCATGATTCGTCTTCATGACCATCATTGAGAAGTTACACGGGAGGGAAAGGCTCCTTAGAAGGAGGGTGATTGAGGAAGACACAGCCTCTGCTCACCCGCACTCCCGGGACCTCACTGCTGCGTCCCGCCTCTGTCCCGCAGCCCCGCTGCCCCTCCTGCCCCCAGCACAGCCCCCCGCGCCTCAGGCCCACAGGACTGGCCTGGCGGACCCGGAGCTGCCCGAGAGAGGGGAGTGGAGGAGAGGGGCGGGGGCTGGGTCCCAGCCCGGGGCCCAGGCAGCAGCCTTGGACGCAGTCTCTCGCCTGCTGCCCACTGCCTCGACTCCATTTCCGAA
The DNA here is from genome assembly GCF_964212035.1 of Myotis nattereri. NCBI lineage: Eukaryota > Metazoa > Chordata > Mammalia > Chiroptera > Vespertilionidae > Myotis > Myotis nattereri. Next base: position 156,661,531 of record NC_138075.1, read on the forward strand.
TCAGGGCTCCTGGAAAGGAATCGTGGAGTCGGGTGCACCCGGCCCCCACACCCGCGAGTGAGACCCCCCCCCCCCCAACACCGCTGAAATACCCTACCCACGCACGCGCGGATGTCTGCACCTCCCATCACCTCCAGCACAGACATCGGGGTCTGAAAAAACAAACAACACACACACACACACACACACACACGCACAAAACGACCACTCAGAAAAGCGTTCGTTCATCGATTCCTCACTCCTCTGGCGCTCGGGGTCCCAGGGCCGCGTCTGCGGAAACTTCCGCTCAGGCACTTGAATTAGGAATTTTGAAAGAAACCTCAATACACCCCTCCCTTCCAAAAAAAAAAAAAAAAAAAGGTCTTTTGGAAACTCTTCAGAGGCTCAGAGGCTCAAGACCCGGGAGAGCGCGCAGGAGGAACTTGGTGGCGGGGGCCAGGGAAGCTGGACTTCCCCCGACGGTGACCGTGGCCGTTGCTTCTGGCCACAGAGCTCGGGGGTTGGGGGACCCTTAGAGCTGGAGTTGCGGAAGTTGAGGCTTTCTCCAGCGCCTGAGGGCCAGGGTGGGTGAAGGGAGATCACGGGGTCCCATGTCACTCACCTCGGCACACGATGAACCAACCTCCTGGCGCCCACAGCCTGCTCCACTTCCCACAGGAAGGGACCGTGGCCGTCGCCTGGTTCAGCCCCATCATTTAGCACCTGGGGAAACTGAGGCATCGAGGTAACGCAATTGCTAAAGGGACACACTGACGGGCCTGGACAAGAGCCCAATTTCTTTACTTCACTTTAGGAAATTGGCCTCATTGGGGGAAAAAGTTTTCAGGAACTGTTCCCAAACACAGTGCCCTACTTTGCCCTGCGGGGGGTGGGGGGTGGGAGGAGGAGGAGGAGGCGGAGGAGTGTGAAGGCCTCTCTGCCCACCCGTGTCTGTGTCTTCATTCATTCATTCATTCATGCATTCATTCATTCGCCCTCCCTCCGCCAGCCTCACTCCCCCGCGAGCCCCACACAAGTTTCAGGTCTGAGCGCCCCGCACGGCTAACTAAACCGCCTTGACCCTGGCGCTATTTGATATTCGCCTCCTTGACACTCATTTAGGAGCTCGCAGCAGCGACGCAGACATTGGACAAGTCCAGCCTGAAACCGAAGCCTGGTGAAAGGGGGAGATGGGGAGAACCTGATAGCTGGAAACTCGTTTCTCCAAAGGCTTTCGGGACATTTTAGCCCGGCTCCAGGTCCGCGGAGCGCCAGGGCGCCGCCAGTGCGGGTGTAAACGTTAAATGTTAGCTATTTGTTCCAATGATTGGCATGAAAGTCGACTCTTTCTTGTCTTCTTTTTTTCCTCCTTCTCCCTCTTCCCTTTCCTTTCTCTCTCTGCCCTCCGGATTCCCACAAATACCGATTCAACCAGTGGCTCCTCTAATCCGCCTCCCTCCCACCCTGCTGCCACCCAAGTCAGAAAACGAACCGAACAGTGAGGACGAGGACCGGGCCAGGGGGCCTGCGCTGGCTCTGCCCCACTTCTGGATGCAGCTCTATTCGCTGCCACCCACCCCCCCCCCTTCCCCAGCCCCTTATTTCTTTTGTCCTTTTTTCTTTTTCTGGTTTTCCTTTCTTTCTTCCCCGGGATGAGGGGCTTTATTTATTTTAAATGGCGCAGGAGAGAACTAGAAGCCTCCGTAGCATATGAGAAATTCAGGACGGCAGTGTTCTCTATTGACGAGAGACAAACAGATGAGCAGATAAGCAAGTCGCCTGGTTTCAAAAGTTCCAGTTTTTCGCTTGAGGGAAGCACCCAACAGAAGGTCTTACTCCAAGCCCCAGCAATTACGTTTTTCCAGAAAAGGAGTTGCTAACCACAGTCCCCCCAACCCACCCTTGTCCTAGTTCTAGGTATCAGCACACCCTCCCCAACTCCACTCCTGAATTCTATAAGCAATAACTCATTTATTCCAGACTCTCCCATTCTGAGAGGCTTGCCTCACCCTCCCCTCCCTACCCCACCCTACCCACCCCACCATAATTCTCCATTTATTTTAGTTGCTCTGTCACTACCTATACCTTATTCCAACCTAACCTTTTCAAACTCTGACTAGTGAAGCTTCATTCTCCTCAACTCACTCTTTTTCCAACCCCCCTCCCAAACCCACTTTCTCCCTCCCTCCCTCCCTCCTTCTAAAAAATTTTGGAGCCAGGAAGATAAGATATGCAATCCTCTATCGGGAATCCTGTCATATTAAAGATCAAACGTAGCATCAATGGAAGACCAAATGCGGAGAGAAACAAAGGGGGGAAGCTGGGAGATGCTCATCAGCTAATTACAGCTGCAAATATTATGCAAATTTATCTTGGCACAGAAATGGAGAAAGCGAGTTTAAGTGCGGAGATAATGCTGGAAAATTGAATGTTCATCTGGGCATGGGAAATGGCCCAGTAGGCTGCACTGGTCTGTTTCATCTAGGGAAGCACCGGTTTTATCCTCCTATCAGATCCTCTGCACTTCACTGGTTGGGACTGAGAAATTACTATTACTTATAATTGATACTCGAAATTCTTGGAGTGGTGTGTCCTAAGAGAAGGAAGAGAGGAGAAGGGAGAAGGGTAAGGGGTGAAGAGGAGAAGGAGAGAGAATAGGTGAAAAGTCACAGTAGTTAATACTAAATTGGAACTAGTCATCTGAAGTCCACTAAGGCCAAAGTGAACTGAAAAATGAAGGGAAAATATCCCGGAAAACCAGGTCTGTCTGTCTCGCTGCCTCTCCCACTAAAACTTGAAATATCTTTATCAGCAAGATTCAAGTTTCTAAAATCTATGATTATGTGGCTGCCCACTCTGCTTGAGGGTATGGGACAGAAGCAGGAATGGAGACTTGAACTCCAGCTGGCTGGGAATCCTAGGGAAATCTCGGGAGAGGAAATGTAAATGGTGAGGAGGGGTGCTGACCAGGACTCTCTAGTAGATCTAAGCAGAGGGGGGAAAGTAGACTTAGCTCCATAGACCCTCATCTTTGCGTCTGCCCCAAAGGCACCCCCATTTCCTCTATTTTTATCAGCCTGTATTCACCATTCTTCAGTCTACTCTGGAACTGTCTGAAAAATTACATTCCCGGGAAACAAGCTCTAAATCCTCACATTTCAGAAGTAAATGTTTTTAAGAGTAGGGGAGGAAGAAAGACAGTAGAAACTATAGGGAACAGAAAAGAATTCTTAAAAAAAAAAAAATCAAGTCCTCCTCCCATCTCCCAGTACAAAATCTACTGCAACCTAGAGAAATGTGGAGAATTTCAGATGAACATTATTCAGGTGCAAGGCATCCAATTATGAAGAAATTATGATCACCTGACGTCAGGAGGAACAATTGGAGAGCGAATATGTATGAATCTCCTCTCACTGGTTTGCATATTTGCAAAGATTGTTTAATCCAAGCAACCAGAAAGTAATCAACAGGCACGAAAGGCTTAAAGAGCAAATTACCAGTGACTCCTGCCCCTTGGACATCCTGAAGCTGGGAGGTTGCTAGTGTTGTTAGTGGGGGATGGGGGTGGGGGTGTGTGTGGGGGGGGGTGGAGTACACTGAGTATAGCCTTGGATTCTGAAATCGGTCCTAAAAGAGGCAGAGAGTAAAGCCTGTTGCGTTAAATGGCTTTTGTTCCTTTGGTGTTAGGGCAAAAGACAAAAGAAACAAAAATGCCAATTATTGTAACTAATTAAGCATTAAATGAGATGTGTGTCCTCCTCTCTAACTCTAAAATGGAGGGAAGATGATGAGTGTAGGTGGAGGGGGGTGGTCTGGAAGAGCAGGAGGACCCACCTACCACTCTGCTCTGGGAGAAGGAAACCTATGCACATTCTGCATGTGTTAACAGACAAAGCCAGAGGAGCTGAATGAATATACACACACACACACACACACACACACACACACACACATATGACACAGAGAGGAAACTGGAGTTTGTTTACTTGGAATGGGGCTGGCATGGGCAGCAGTCAGGTTGGGAACTGTGTGGCCAGGAGGTGGTGAGGGGAGGAGAAATCTCAGAAAAATTACCATCATTGGTACCTTTGTATATAAAGATGCAAATGGCATTTTATCTTAACTTGGCTCTGTGCTTTAGTCAACGTTTATGATTAATTATCTCCTTTTTCATAAAAATAAATCATGTTAAAAATTAGGATCTTGGTGCTGGGGAGAAACTAAGCACTGGTTTCAGGTCGATCTTGTTAATTTCAGCCTGAAATTGACACACTAATTAAAGAGCAGCGTGGTAAAGCAGGAGCAGGCAAGATTATACCCAGTTCTTTTTTTTTAATCAGATCTACCTTATATTTTCCCAATTAAAAACTGCAAAAGCAGTTTCATTGCCCCAGGATAAAAAATAAGGGCCCCCTTTTCACAACGTTGGCCATCACTTTCTACCATCAGATTCATTGTGATGTATTAGATGCAATAAATTATCCCATGTAACAAAACATTGGGAGCTGAAAGGCAGATAATCTGGAAAGCAGAGATAAGGATTCATTATTCCAAATCATTATGAATCCAACGTTGCCTCTGACTTCTTTCTTAATCAGCTCCTCTGATCCTGGATATGTGAGCAGTACAGATAAGGAAAGAGTCGTTTATAATTCTCCACCTCGTCTAATATTTTAAAATAAAGTCAGAGGCAAGAAAACGCCATAAAACACTGGTGAGCAGGCAAGCGCCGAATGAAAAATCACTTCCATGTTATTATATCCACAGTAAGATTTAATTAAAATTCTCCACCTCCACGTGCTTTATTTTCAGATAGGATTTTTTCCCATCACGTAATAATTGATAGGAATTTGCAAACGGGGCTATTTATTTAGGGCGTCTGGGTGGAATAGGTCTGATTTTTTTTAAAAAAAATTTCCAGTCACTGCTTTGTGAAACTTTCATTTGAGATGTCCGTGGTTACACACCACCCAGCCCCCCACTGCCCAGTCCAGCACCACCCACCTTCCCCAACCAGCCCTCAGTTCTCCGACGGAAACAGGCAAAGTCACAAACCTGAAAGTTGAGTTTAATAAAAATGTTCTGTTAGGAAAAAAAGAGGAAAAATGAAAGAACTGGTTGTCCCCACCCCAGACACTGGTTGTGCCCTCCCAACACCCTCCCCCATCCTACACATTTGTAATAAATTAAATCTCAATGAATGGCACTGAAAGATTAGAACTTTTAAACCAAGGCTAATATTGAGTGTGTGTTTTGATCTGGCAGAGTGAGCCCTTGAAAGAACTACACCAATCTGAGGGTATATATAGAAAGGTAGAATTGACAAGGGGGGTGATGCTAATAAAGGGTAGCAGACAGGAAAATATCACCTGTGTTTTAGGGAAAAGAAACAGGATGTTGGAAACCTGAAAGAATAAATATATGGTTCCTCCAACGCTGAGCAGAACAACTCTGAGTGGCCACACATTCTTAGAAAGACTGGAGATTCTGTCAGCGATTATTTCTTCCTACAGGGTCTCCTTTTTCTTTATCCAACAGGTGAACTTCATATCTGCGTAGCCATCGCAGAGATCTGGGACACACCGTTTCAATGATCTATTAGTTATTTACGGATCTATCTTCCACCTCCACAAGCCTGGTGACTTCCCTTTATACTTAAAATCCAATCAAATGCCTTAGGTTGTAGGACTGTGGCCCAACGCACCACAGGATTTAAAGCACTAGATGCTGGTGCCAATTAGGCCGCACAATTGCCTCCAAGAAGAACCCAAACCAAGCTCTGTCCTGAGGCCCAGGAGCCTCAGAACAGTTCTCTACCTGGTTCGGCCTCTGAACCCAAGTCCAGGAGGGATGGTGACCTGCCCAGGATTAAGGGGTTAAAAGGCCCGGCGGTGGGCGCTCCAGTGAGGGAAAAGGAACCCGCGAGGCCCGCAGCAAGTTGTGTGCGCAGGGGCGGCACCTCCAGGTGAGGAGCGCCTGAGTGTGTCAGCCTGTGTGTGGCAGAGAGCTGGGTGCCTGCCTTCTTTCTTCCACCAGGAGGTCCTGAAATCTTGGGAGTGAAGCCACCCTGTCCCCTCTGACTTGTTAGGATCGGTCACCCTGGGATCCGCGGAGCCTCAGCCTGTAACACAGACAGTCGCCCCAGAATGACTGAGGGTCGGTGAGCTCTCTCACGCGCAAATATATGCGCACACTCACGGAGACCCGAGCCACGAATCAGTGAGCCCGAGCAGGAGCTTTTAACATTCAGAAAGCGACTTGTAGCTTCATTAAAGCACCATCTTTACGGTGTGCGCGCGGGGGAGGAGAGGCGATGTCTACAAATGGTGGCGAATAAATTTTCAGCGGTCTAAGCGACCAGAGCCTGAGCCTTCACTTTGTTTACGTCTCAGAATAAATTCTCTCCTTCTTCATCCCACTCCCTCCTCACCATCTCACCATCCAGTCGCCCCCAACCCTCTTGCAATAACTCGCTCTTGTATCCCTAATTAAGCAGCAGTGTCCACCGCTAAGTCTACCAAGCCAAGACACGCTCGGCTGGCATTTCTTCTCTGAGTCTGGTCCCTCTATAACCATTAAAATGAAAATCGGTTACATTTTAATTAGGTCCCTATTTGTTTATTTATTTATTTATTTAAAGTCCGAGGGTCTTTGGCAGCCAGGTTTCCTCAAATGAAGCCTTCCTTTGCTGGAGGTGGAATTGGGGGAGCGCAGTGTATGCGATCGCATTTCTCAGTCCCTCGCCAGTCACTTTAGACCTGGAGACAGGCAAGTGCCCGCGTCAGCAGAAAAGGAACGCGGCGAGGGGCCGCCAGACCCGCCGGGCCCCGCGGGCGCGCGTGGACAGGGTGACGAGGGGTGCGCGCGCGGGGTGGCCGAGGGGGCCTGGAGAAGCCAGATCCGGAGCCAGTCCTGGGTTCCAGGGGCTTTGGATCCTGAGTCTAAGGGACGAGACCAGGGCTTTCCACTTGGGGGCGAGTCTGTGCTTGTGTGTGTGTGTGTGTGGGGGGGGGGGGTGCCAAAGGAGAGGGGGTGGGAGATTGGGACCCACAATACGGACCAGAGTGGGGAGGGGACTTTGGAGAAAGACACAAAGAGCCCACAAGCTTGGTGGACGGCGAGTTGGGTGGGCTATAGCTAACACCAAGGCTGAGGAGACTCCTCCAGGAGCCCGCAGTCCTGGTCCCCAAGAGGCAGTGCGCGGGTAGAATCCAGGGGGACTCAGGACCCTAAAAGGGCTCCGGAGTCCCCGCCACCCTCTTCTCGCCACCGGCCGCGGTCTGACCCTTCGCGGCCTCCCTGGCACAGTCCACACAGCTCCATGGGATGCGCCAGGGCAACAAGTTGGTGAAAGCTTGTCTACAGAGTGACCTTGCCCCCCTGAGTCCTCAAAACGCGCAGCCCGGCGCCAGAGAATTTGGCTCTGCCACTTGGTGGCGGAAGGAGGGCGCGAGAGGGCAGGGGGGGGGGGGGAGGAGGGGCTGAACTTGTGACTGAGGTGGGCTTCGGGGTTCTCTCAACGGCAGGGAACCCCCCTCTCTTCGGGTCAGGTTGGCAAGAGAGAACCCCCTTTACCCCCACTCTCGGCTTAAACCCGGAATCCCGAGGGTCTGTGGGAGCCGAGGGCACAGACAGGTGGTGGTATGTCTGATTCCAGGGGCTTTGGGCGGCTGGAGGCTGCGGCCGAACTCCGGATCTCCCTCCCACCCCGAACCTTGTGCCCCTGGCGCCCCTGCCGCCCCTGGCCCGGGCATCGCTCTGTACCTCCTCTCCAGACACCTCGTTCCACGGAAAGGCTCACTCTCACGCCGCACTCCTTGGCGCTCCGTAACTGCCCCTCCTTGGGTCACCGCCCCACCTCTGCCCCCCTGGCTCTGACCTTGCTGACCGATGGCCTTGGCCTCCCTGTGGCCCGCAGCCACCGCGGAACTCGCACCGTTGAGCTGGGCAATTCCTTCCTACCGCACTGGTTCCAGCACAAGAAACTGCGTGACTCCCTGGCCTGGCAATGGACACTTTTTGTTTTATTTCTCCCCAAAGATTTATTTATTTTTAAAGTCAGTCTCCATAGTCTTATTGTATAAATATTGTGAAGGCAAAACTCTACCTGTCAAAACAAATGGACCCTGACCTTTCTACCCCAATGTTTATGGAGTTTCATTTTACCCTTGCAGAAATTTATTCAGGACAGACCCCTCCATGGGTTATTTTGATCTTCCACCAGCAAAAGTAGGTATGATACAGGAGGGGAGGGCTCTGAAGGGGAGGGCTGGAGTTGCTGGATGGACAAATGGGACCATTTTCCTTAGACATTTGATCTTCAGAGCAACTTCTGCTTCATTCTCCCCATCTCATGCTCCTAAAAGGGAAATTTCCCCTAGAAGTATTTATGAAAAGAGTGGGGACCTCTATAGAGCCTCCTCCCCAAACCTCTACTTCCTGGGGGCATGGATACTTCTGCCTCTGAGTGTTTCCATGCCCACCATGAGGAGGGCCCAAGAGTAGGGAGGCCTAGAGCCGGGTCACCCAGCACCCTGCTTTTCCTAACTTTTACTGGCCAGTGGTGGCTAAAGACAGATGTGGCTGGAGAGTGCTGCATTTTTTGAGGTGTTAGCATAAACAGAAACAGGAGGGACAGTCGGAAAGGAGGGGGAAAGCCCTGTGGGGTACAGGCCCTGCTAATGCTGGCCACCAGTTGTATCTCTAGAAACTCCCACTGGGTTCCCACTTCTCCAAAATGGGAGAAAAACTCCACAAAAGCTTTTATATCTATGGTAGGTAATGACCCAGTCAACACTACGGATGACATTTACAATGTGAACTCCAACCCTGCCAAATACAGGGAGAGGGCTTTGTTGGCTCTAGGGGCTGATCACGTTTGAGGCTATCTTTCCCCATCCCCCCAACTCCATCCCTTGTGTGCAGTTTGCGTGTTTGCAAAGGCGGGGGGGGGGGGTGTCATTCCTCGCTTAGTCTTCGGCCCTCCCTCCCTTTCCCCCTTTGCAACCCGGAAGCGCTCGCTCAGTACAGTGAGCAGGAGAAGGCGGAGGGAGGAAGGGAGGGAGGGAGGGAGGGAGGGAGGGAGGGGGTTCCTAGGAAGGATGCACATCACCCAGGTTTTACTTCTTGCTGGAAGCCTGCGTGAGATGCCGTAAGCAGCTGGGGCAGTGAGGACCGCGGCGGCGACAACAGTGGCTAAGTCTGCCTGTCGTTTCTGCCTTCAAATCTCCGGCAAGTCAGGAAATAATAAAAAACAGCTGGCCGGCAGGAGCAGGCGCGAGCTACCCAGGTCAGTGAATATCGCTATCTTCTCCCGCTAACTCTGCACTCGCTCCCCCGGCTCCCCCTGCTCCACGCGGAGAGAATTAAAAGGGCTCCGAAGGGATAGCTGCCTCTGGGGAAAAGTGAAGTAAACCTCAGTCCTATTGTTCGTTCTGGTCACTGGAAATCTTGGGCTTTCTGCAATGACCTTGGGCCAGCATGGTGTGTGCATGTGTGTATGTCCTTGTTTGGAGAAAAGAGCTAATAGAACGAAGCTTGTGAAGAAAAACTAAACCGAAAAATAAGAGCCGGCAGAAATGTCTGGGAAGGGCTGGGCACACATTTCCCACTTAGGCAGGGCAGAGCGTTGGGGAAAAGAACCCATTTATGGAGGAGCAGCTCAGTCTTCTTTCAAGGTGGCTGCAGGGTCCCAGTGTCAATTTCGTGTTTATTTCCTTCTGCTTACAAGTGTGTGTTTAGGCTCATTGTCTCTGCATATAATTAAAGAAGCAGCTGTGTGCTGTGAGATAAAAGTTGGAGCCCAGCTGTGTGGGCATCTGACATGGAGGTGGTGGTGGTGGGGAATGGGGAGGGGAGGGGGGGAAGGCTGATGGCTTGGAAGTACCTTTGCTTCCAGAAGCACCCTGAGGCAAGCAAGAAAACCCAGAAAACCGCTGCCTGGGAGAGAGGGTGCCCAGGGTTGTGAGGAGCAGGAGAGGAAGAGGAGACAAGTGTTTTACTTTCTCCTGGGACATTGGACCAACAGATTCTGAATAGTCCTTCCGTCAGAGGTTCCCAACCAAAACCGATGAAATGCAAGGGAGGGTGAGCGCATGTAGGCAGGAGAGTTTCTTTTAGATGCCTTTGCCTCCTCTCAGATATGCAAGGGTGTGAGGAAACTGACGTGGGGTAAGTCTGCCCAGGGCAGAGGATGAAAATGACTCCAACCCGCAGGAACTCCCCTCCGTTTGGTTCCCATGTTTCCTAGCTCTTTTTTCCTCCTCTGTCAGCCACATCCACCCTGGGACGCTTGGATTGTGGATGAGAGATTACAAAATTTAAAGAGACAATAATAATGTAGCATTTGCAGCGCTTCTATCCTTTTAGCGGCTCTGGCAGAAAAGGTGTGTGTGTGAGGGGCTGTTGGTCCTATGACAGGCTTGGGAAGGGAGACCCAGTAAGGCTGACAGAGTGGACTTGGGTGTCTGATGCTTGCAGGGCCCAAATGGCTGTTTGCGGGAGGGGGCTTATCATTAAACCTTTTAAATGTTTGTGTGATTTTGAGGAAAGAAATTGTTTTCTGCCCATTTGAATCCTGGGCAAGGTAGGGTGTCCAGGTCGGACTGACCAAGATCCAGGTGAGGTTTGGGTCCCATGATCGATTCCTGCATGGGACCAAGCAGGAGGCTCAGCTTCCAGGTTCCAGCGGTGGCCCTGCAAGGCCTGGGGTTCCTGGCTTAAGGAGCCAGATGGATTCTAAGGGCATCGGTGAGTGGCACTGGGTACACAAACCCAAGCACCTGTATCTGCAGGCCCACCCCTCTATTCTACACAAGAGCTCTTCCCTAGCCCTGGGGACTCTGAGTTGGGTTGTCTCTCCAGCCAAAAGCCCAGAGACAGTAGAAGCTACATTTCCTTTATTTGAGAATTCCACCCTGCCTTTTTCCAGACAATATGTGAGGTGGGGGTCATTGGGCGCGCAGTGAGGGCATGGGAGTGTATGCCCGGGTACTCTGGTGGAACTTCTTTGTTGGGATGCCCAGCAGCCCAGAGCCACACAGAGAGCCTGGGAAGAGGCAGGTATGTGGGAGCTGGGTGGCTGAGAACCCATCTTCTGGAGGTTAAGGCAATTTGTGCCCCGGACAAGGTATGTGAGAAAAGAATCAAAAAACAAACCCCAAACAAACCAGTGTTCTCTAGCAGGGGTTATTCTAACCATGGCTGGGCTGCACTGAGGTATTGCCTCAAGCTCCACATCTGAGCCCGTTTGAACGTAAATGTGCGGTGTCTTTGTGTGCCGACCAAATATTCTTGATCATCTCTTTTTCTTAACGGTTGGAGTAACCGGAGAGAAGCTTAGCAGCAGCCATGCCTGGACCAAGGCAGCCCCCGAGCTGGGGTCCGAACCTCCCTTTGCTTCTGGCCACTGGACAGAAGGGGCTGGAGGTGGTGACGGTCGGTTATAAGGACCAGAAAGAAAAAAAAAAACGTTGTCCAGGCGCTTGAGCGAGTCTCCCTACATGTCTGTCGCTGCGGGTCTGCAGGCACACGTGTGTGGTTGCTGTTTTGTTTTATATAACAAATTGCTTGGGTTCCACCATGTGGCAGGCGGCGGAGAGTCCAGCGCCAGCCGGGGTCCTGGCGGGGAGAGGCAGTCGGCTAGGAGCATCCTTCAAGGGAAGAAAGGCGACGGGTTGCGCGCAGGATGGCGTCTTCCCACCTGAGCGGGCGCATTCACAGGTTACCGTGGGGTCTCCAGCGTGTCCAGAGGAAGATGTGCTTTTAGAAGCTCGCCTCAACTGTCCCATGATCTGAACGAAATTACCCTCCCCCATCTGCCCTCTCCCGGTGGTGAACTCCCCCATCCCTTGGAGCCCAGGGTCGGTTTCCCAGCAAAAATCACACCCCGGGTCTTCTGGCTCATTGAGAGAAGTGACAACGCAATAGCCCCAAGATAACGCGTCCTCCTGAGATGCCACCTGGAAGTGGCCGGAGGAGAGTCGGCAGGAGGCGAGAGCTTGGGACTCCGGGCTGGGACCGGGGTAGGGCAGGCACGGGTCTCGGACGTGGTGGCGGTGAGGCGGCGGGCGTCTAGCGGAGAGGCGGGAAGGCCACGGGGAGTGAAGCAGGTGTCCATCTGCAGGCCTCATCGCCTGGAAAATGGTGGGGCCAGGAATTCGCTAGGTGACTCCCGCATGCTGACCACTTCCCTGTGAGTCTTCAGCGGAGCGGCCTGAGGACACCACAGGAGGAGGGTCTAGGCTTGCGAGCCCCTGCCTAAGGGCCATCTGGGGGGCCCGATCAGCGGCCAGGGGCCCCGGAAGCACTGCGTGGACCTGCTGGAGTGCTCCCACCCTTTCCTTTTCTTTGTGGCTCTCACCCCCCGCCCCCCCCCCCCCCCAGCCAGCCGCAGAGGCCAGGAGGGAGGCAGGGCTGGGAGGTGCGCCCGTCCTCCGAGGTGACTCGCATGCCTTTCCACTCACCCACGAGGGGAAATCTTTCTCTTCTACCCAACCCCCGGGGCTCCCCGCTGTGCCAGCCCCGCAGACCTCTGCATTGTCAAACTAAAACATAGAAATCCCCTGCTCTCTCCCTCCCTCCTCCCCCTTTCCGCTACACCCCTACCTGCCCCATTTTTATCTCGCTACAATCAGGGTTTTTCTCAACTCCGGAGAAGTGGCTCGCGGCTGACGGGGAGCCAGGATCCCTCCGAGCTGGAGGGCCCGGCCTGCGCTGGGGGCGGATCGGGAGGGGGGCGATCTGAGTGCCTCTCTCCCTTGGACGCACCACAGCCACAACTCTCGCCGCTCCTCCTGGTCTGGGCGGGTTTCTTTCCGAATTTTAACCGGTGATAGATGAATAAACAAACAAACAAAGTAAATAAAACCACACACTACGCCCAGAGTGCTGGCTCATTTCCCAGGACAGGTGGACCCCGGGCCTGGCGCGGGTGGGCGTGGGAGCCGGGAGGAGGGCTGCGCCCGCGGACCTCTTTTCGCCCCAGTTCCCACGGGTTTCCCCTTTGACGTTTCCACCTCCGGCATCTTCCCATCGCCGGAGTTTTGGGGTCCCCCTTTTCCTCTGCGTTGCCCAGGTCGCCTGCTCGCTGTTTCATTGGAAGCGAACAGCCAGCACAGCCCCCACACTGCCTGCTTCTTTCTCATCGCCCTGTGAGTTCGCTGCTCTGCGCTTCAGTTCATGCGGGAAAGAGAAGGGGGCTTGGGTGGGGACTGCAGATTTAACTTGTGTTTAGCCCGTGCGCCGGAGCGGCTCCCCCGTCGTGCCGTCCGCGCAGCCGAGGCCAGGCAGTGGCGCCTTGGGCTGTGTCCCCAGCGTAACCCTCCGGTCGGGCAGCCGGCGAGCTGTTTGTACAGCTTTACCTGCGCTATTCTCCTATCCAGTAAAAACCTTCGCCCGGCCGCGGTAACCGAATACCAGGGCCGAGGCGGAGGAGGGGGTGATGGGGTTGGCTCCGTAGAGCGGGAGGTGTGTACGCGCCAGAAGGGGGTTCTCTGCTTTGTCCCTTCTCCCAGCGGAGAATGAAATTGGGACGCGTTTCGCGGGACCGAGGTGGGGGACCTCGGGCTGGGGAGGGAGGAGGCCGGCGTCCGCGTCCCTGTCTGTTCTGCTTTTCACTCTCTCACAGGCATCGGGGACCCGCGCGTAGCCGCAGCTCATACGCTGGCCGCCAGCAGGCGCGGAGGTCCCGGGGCGCCCCGCGGGGCTAGCGAGGCCCAGCCAGGGCATTCCAGGACGAGGACCTGGTGTCTCTCTCCCCGCTTTAACTTGCCCCATTGGGAGTCCCACACCTAAGACAAAACCCGAAAGGAAGGGCGCCGACACTTCGGCAGACCTCTCCTCCCAGGCCGGGCTCCTCTTCCGGAGCGCCGGGGTCTCGGCTGCAGCCGGCGGAGGGAATCGGATTTAAACGCTTCTTGGCGGTTATTGTCTCTGGCTAATTGCTCTAACAATGGCCACTATTACAGGGCAGATACCCAATTAAATGCCCCGCGGGGCTGCGCTGGGCTCCCCGCGGCGAACTGGCCGCCGGCCTGGGGCTTGCTGACCGCCAGGGTGCGAACCCAGCTGGTGCGGGGCCCGGCGCCGGCCTCGGCACCTCTGGCCTCCACTTCCTCTCAGACGCACAGCGACCGCGGCCCGTTCACACCGTTTTTATTGACCGAGCGCAGGCGAAGAAGATGGATCGAGCTGGGATGGGAAGTGACTTCTCCTCCCCCAGCACCGGCTGGCCTGGGCCCCGGGGCCGCGCTCCTCTTTCTGGTCTGTGCTGTCGCTCTGCGCCCTCCCAGCCCCCCAGCCCCGCAGGTTCCCGGCTTCATGTCAGTCTTTAACTGGGAGGCCGGGTCCGCCCAGGCCGGCGCCGCGGCTCCGGGGGGAGGGACCGGGCGGCGCGGCCCGGCTCCGCTTCTCTCTCCCGCCTGCAAATATTTGCTGCCTCGCTGGAAATCCGACTGCTTCGCGCGCGCTCCGCTTGCAAAGTCCTTAAGTAAACACGCTCAAATGACCGCCCCGGGCGGCCCGAGGCACGCTCACTCCCCCTGCTCGGGATTAGTAACTTTATGACTTCGACCCCGAGGCTCCGCTTTTCTGGTTACCCTCCGCGGACAGCGCGGCGGCCCGGGCCGCTGCTCCCAGGACCTCGGCCCCGCGGAGCTCGCCTGGACGCGCCCGTCGCCAGGCTCGGGTGGGTGACGCTCCCGCGTGGATCTCCGATCCCTGAGTCCTGGGGTGAGCCTGGGGGGCACGCCCCTCCCCTCTGCGCGGCGGGGCTCCGGTTCCTTGGTGGGGCTGGGTTCCCCACTTCCATCTCCACAGAGTCTCTGCGCACCCGGAAGGGTGGGTGGGTGGGACGCGTACACGAGCATGTGTTTGGGGGCTGGGGGTGGGTCCCAGTTGAGCCCAACCAAGGAGAGAAAGTAAGGCTCCATTTCTTACCCTTTCCCCAAGAGGGCACACACACCTCGCTCAACTTGACGCCTAAAGCAGCCGCCTGGAGGCCTGGCGTTGCAAACAGGCCACACTGGCTCCCGCCGCCCCACGCTCAGACTCGGCTCCTGGGGGTGGGGGCAGGGGTAGGCGGGCGGTGGTTGCGCCGTTATCTGCTCGGCTTCGGGAGGCTTGCCTCCAGGGTCCCAGGCACCCAAGCCACTCGCCTGCCCCTTACCCCGGTGAGGGAGGCCTCGCGCCCTACTGGAGCCCAGGGCGACAGCATCCTCCTCGGTCTTCTCCTCGCGTTCTCCTCCTCCCGGCTGCTCCCGGGGAAAAGGGGGGACTCGCAGACCAGCCAAGCAGAGGTGCCCGGGGAAGGGGCTGTCAGGTCTGCAGAAGGGCGCTGAGCATCTCCGCAAGGAGACCAGGATCTGCTCTGCGGGCTGTGGCAGAGGGGAATCTGGACCACCTTTCCCCACTTACCGCGGCCTCGAGCCCCCCCCCCCCCCCCCGCCCGCCCTCCCCGGGAGGAGGAAGCCCAGCCTGCATTTGCCGGCGAGGCGGGTCTAGCCGGCGCCTGGCCTAGCCTAGACCCCCGCAGCCCGGCTCTCCGCCTCAGGCCAAGCGCCGCAGCCTCTCTCCAGCCGCGCTCCCTTCCCCCTTCCTTCCCGTGGGTCCCAAGGCCGACCTCCGCCCACCCTCCCCGGTATCCCTCTCCTCTCCTTTTTCCTCCTTCCCTCCCCCCCGCCACCCCCCTGCTCTGTGCTCCCGGCTCTGGGGCTGGGCCCGTGACGTCAAACACAGTGTGGCGTCGGCGAGACTGGCCGGCGCGGGCCATCAAAAGAGCAACGTCCTCTTTCCCAATTACCCACTGTCAGTCCGGGACCAGGGGCGGACCGGCTGGGAATTAAATGTTAAATACCCCCTACAGGCTGGCTCCATTGCACCGGGCATACAGCCGCAGCCCCGCGCCTCCCTGCCAGCTCCAAACCACCCAGACCTGAAGGGGCCTTCAGAGCTTTCATTTTTTTCAGGATGGTCGGGGGGTGGGGGTTCTCCATCCCAGTGCAGCTCGACTTGGGTGCCTGTGATTTAATTAAAACGAATAATGCCCCCCACCCCCCGCCCCCAACCCCAGTATGGTAGGTTATCAGAGAGGCGCCGCTACGCCGGAAGGCCTCCTTCTCACACATCTTTTCTCTTTGTCTTTTAAAAATCGCTCTCGGCCTCAGAAGTTAACATTTTCAAGTTCTGGCGTGGGCAGCAGTTCTCTCCACAGGACAGGCTCCCTTTATCCTTCGCGGCCTCCAGGTCTGGGGTGGCTTTGGACAGCGGTCAGGCCCGCATCTATCCTGGCCCGGGACTGACGCTCGGAGAAGCGCTGTTCATTTTTTCCTGCTTCCATTCTTAATCTTAATCTCGGGACTTTTAGCAAAAATGTGTGTGCGCGTTCCTCTGTCCCCGTTTGTGGAGCGGTTTCCGGTGAATGTTAGAAGCTAAATAATTAAAAGGTTTGGAGAGCGCTGTGAGCAGCAGAGGCTGGCAGCGTGACTGGCCCTAGAGAGCAGTGGTCAGAGAGAAAGGAAGATCGATGCTCCTTTACTGGGCCGTCCTGACAGCCGGGGACGAAACGGGCTCGGGAGGAACCGGGTGGTTGGGTGGTGGTGGTGATGGTGCTTTACTTAGGGATTTTCTTCCTGTTCCACCGACTTCTAACAAACACCAGGTTTAAGGAGATGGAGGCTCCAGAGAAACTCCAAATCCAAGACCCGGAGGACCCACGTTTTCACCACTTGTTCAAAATAAATGTTACTCATCTTTCTATAAGGACTGTGTATTAAAACAACTCCCCTTCATGGAGTGAAGGCTGAATTTGAATATCGATGTTTTTGCATGAAAGGAATCCTCCAGCTCCAATTTTTGTATTTGACGGAATTTTATGGGGTGGAGGAGCGAAAAGGGAATAATGTCTTCCATTCAAATAGAACCCAGATCAAGCTCCTAGTGCCGTCCGTGGGAAAGCCTGCGGGAGAACTCTCGCTCTCTCATCTCACACTTCGTGCTGGGGGAACGGAGGGTGGAACCTGAGTCTTCTTCCGCCTGACCCCTGTGCGCCCCGGCCACCTCGGCGGGCCGCGCGGCTGCAGGAGACTGAGCGCCACTAGGGGATGCAGTGGCTCAAAGGACCGGGACGGCAGCGGAGGTTGGAGGCCCCGGGGCCGGCCAATCGCGGCCCGGCCATAGCCTCGCCCGCTGATTGGCTCCTTTGCCAGCCCCGCCTCCGCCCCGCCCTTTGCGGGGCGTCTCCAAGCTGCGCTCCCTCCGCCCCGGGTTTGGAGCTCCTTGGCCCGAGTTCCAAGCCCGGCGAGGTCGCCGCGGTCCTGCCCCGCGGCCGGAGAAGGAGGCTGGGGAAATACGCTGGGAATCGGAGTAAGTCAGGAAAAGTTGGGTCACTGGAGTGAAGACCCGAGCCCCGCCTTTCCAATCCCTCACTGCAGTTGGAACTATTTGGAGTCTTCCTCCCTCTTTCCTTTTCATCCATCCCATCCACTTTTGCCACTGAAGTCAAAAGCACAGTTCGATTACAGATATGGGGTCTAGAAAGGACAGCTGCAACAGCTGAAACCTTCGCGAGGCTTGTGAACTCCAAAGGCCAGGGGACGTATTGACAACGGCTCCAAAAGTAACGCGGAGTTTCCATCAAAGGCATATTTCTCTTGCCCGATTTCTCAACTCGCAGACATTTCTCTCCAGAGGCAAATCTCAAAGTACTTGGACGTTAATTTTGTGTTTTGTTTTTTTTTCTGATCAGTTTTACATGCTCATAGCACCAAGTCAATGAACTTCTCAATACTCCCCAGAATGAATAATAATAAAAAAGTTGCTCACTTAAAAAGTCTGAAAAAGCAACTCTGCCTGTAGAAATTAAGTTTATGAATGGAGCAGGCCGGTTTCTCCGGCAAGGAATAGTCCACCCAGCCGGAAAGAATTGGCAGGAGCTGGAGCCACATTTAAAGGGCCAGAGCGCGAATTCCCTCCTGCCCGCCCCCTCCTGCCCGCCCCCGCCCCCGCCCCCGCCCCCGGCCGCTTCGCCCACCCGCCGCCCCCGGGCTCCCCGCCCTGGCCGCCCTGCGAGGCGCCCCTTTCCGGTCAGTGCAGCGGCGAGAGGAGGGGCTGGGGGGGAAGCCCCGGAGCGGGTTTGGGTGGCAGTTTCCTTGCGCGGGGGAGGCTGTCCCTCCTCGCCAGCGCCAGGCTCCTCCCTCTCGCGCAGATGACACTAGAACCTCCTTAAGTTGCGTCGCGCCACAGCTGTCTGCGAACACTGAGCTGGCTGGCGCCGTCTTGATACTTTCAGAAAGAATGCATTCCCTGTAAAAAAAAAAAAAAAAAATACTGAGAGAGGGAGAGAGAGGAAAAGAGAGAGAGACGGAGAGAGCGCAAGACAGAGCAAGCCACGCCATCTGACGGAGCACTCCCTGCTCCAGGTCGCACGCCTCCTCCGCCTCTCCGCTCCTCGCTAACCAGGTTGGTACCGGCGACGTTTATTATTTATTTATTTATTTTAGTTTGATTTCCCCCCTTCTCTGCATTTGGGAAAACTGTACAACATTTAAAACGCAACCCTTCTCTTTTGGAGAGTTCCTAAGAGGCTGGAAGAAAGGTCCTGGGACCGGGGTCCCCCGGAGGGAGGGAGTGTCGTCCGAGTTGGAAGGGCTCAGCCAGTCCCGGGCTCCCGGGCTCCCGGGCTCCCGGGCTCCCGGGAGAGCCAGGCTGCGGGGATGTCCATTGGGAGTCTTTCCCTCCTGGGCTGCGTCCGGGTGTTCCCAGCTCTGTAGGAGGTGCGCGCGTGTGCGCGTGTGTGCGCGTGTCCCGGGGCGCGGGCCGGCGGCTCGAGGGCAGGTGGTGCCACTTCATAAACTCAGGTGCCAAAGAACTTCGGAGCTCACTCAGGTCTCCCCTTCTGTCTTTTGCAGGTGACTCGAGGAGGGCCTCCGCCTTGGAGCCGCTGTAGCAGAGCCTCACTTGCAGAATTCCAGCTGTCCTCGCCCCACTTTGCAGTTTGGGGCCCCTTTATCCTTCTGTACCTGTTTTTTTTCTCTTCCTCTTCTCTTTGCTAAACTACCACTCAAAGATTTTTTTTTTTAATCTCATTTGCTCATCTTTCCTTCCCACCTTTCCCATTCCCATACTGAAAACAAATCATTAAACGAATCCTGCTCCTCCGACGGCAAGCTCACCTGCAGATCCTCGGAGCCCCCCCGCCCCTGACCGCCCAGACCGATCGCCCTCCCTCTCCACCCGCGGGTTCCGGGCCCGGCGAGAGGGCGCGAGCGCGCGAGCGCAGCCGGGGCCATGGAGGTGACGGCAGACCAGCCGCGCTGGGTGAGCCACCACCACCCTGCGGTCCTCAACGGGCAGCACCCAGACACGCACCACCCGGGCCTCAGCCACTCCTACATGGACCCAGCGCAGTACCCCCTGCCCGAGGAGGTGGATGTACTTTTTAACATCGACGGTCAAGGCAACCACGTCCCGTCCTACTACGGAAACTCGGTGAGAGCCACGGTGCAGAGGTACCCTCCGACCCACCACGGTGAGTCCACCCCGGGTGCGGAGACCCCGCTGCCCCAGGTCGGGGAGGCCGGGAGGGACCCGGGGTGGGGAGACACAGCCGAAGCTCTCAGCGCCGTTAGTGCTTCATTTTAAAAACCTGGGGCCCGGAAATGGGCGAGGAAGCCGTCTCGACCGTCTTGAGAGTGTGTTTTTCACAACAGTCCCGGAGGCGCCTCTCCGCGGCTGGAGTCCCTGGGGCCTGGCGCTCACCTGGCAGGCGCGGGGCTGCAGCCCGGTCTCCCCGCGCGGCCGCAGGTCGGGGGCCTCCAAGGGCCTAGGCGCCCGGAGCCAGGTTCCCCGCCGGCACGCGGCGCTGGCCCAAAGCGGCTCAGACTCGGTTCTTGCAAAGGGCTTCGCTCCTCCAGCTATCTCGTAGCTCCTTCTGCCAGCGGACACATTTCCAGAGAGGCCCGAGAGCCGTCTTTCTTCGCAGCCCTGATTTTGACTGCTCCGCAAAGCGAGTACCTTAGGTTTCTAGGCAGGTCTAGCTACGCCTGCGCTCGGAGGAATGGACTTGTGGTGCTTTAAGGGGTTTTGGTGGAAAGACTCCTGCCCTAAGGTGGAGACATTTGCGGTTTCTTAGATTCCCGGCTGCACAGAATTTTCCTGCGGCTTTGCTTGTAGGTTGCCCCATTGCTGCTCCCCGCACCGCCGGCCTTCCCGTCTCCCCCGGCCTACAACGGTCCCTGAGGCTCCCAAAGAAGGTTGAGGACCCACCAGGGTTTCTTTTTTTATGGAGGAGCGATTACAGTTGCCTTAACTTTGTTTTTCCTTTCTCTTTCACCTTGAGAAGTTTGGGAGTTCTGAAATGCTAAAAAGAAACCCAGCCCTGTGTAGTTGGGGTTGGGGGTGGTGGGGGGCACTAGCGCTTGCCAGCAGCAAGGGTGGTTTTTAAAGAAGAAATAGCAAAGTTTCACGCGCGAGGCTCTCTCAGTGCCGGGGTTGGCGGAGATGACAGAGCCCCTCCGGCAGCAGGCGTCCTCCGCCCTGCTGTCACCACGTTTCAACCATTGTTTCTGCGGATGGGGCGCTCTTGGCCCTTGTTCGGTGCAGATCAGCAGTTCAGTGGAAATGCGTGGATGCAGACTTCATACTATTTACTATACTACTTCCTGCATAATCTGAATCTTGACCCTTGGTGTTCAGAGAACTCTCCTTCCCCTCCTTTCTCCTCCCCTTCCTCCCTCTTAAGATTTTAGTTTCAGTATTGTTCTTAATGGTTAAAATAGAACGTCAAACGCTGAGGCAGGCCCTGGATTAAAAGATCAAGGTGTGTGTGGATTTGAACTTGCAGTTTAAATTCCCCCCTCTCAGAGTGGATGTATGGACTTGTCTGGGTTATGGCTACCTTCAACAATGTGTGAGCGAAACATACACATGAGCTGGAATTGTGTGTATCAGGAGCTCAGGTGAACATTCACATAGCACACGGTGTGAGGGACAACTTGGAGGGCATCTGGGCCTTAATTTATTTTCTTCTACAGGATTGGGGAGGGTGAGAAAGGCATCTCAGGGCACAGCCTTGAGAACTTTCTCCAGCAGTCTGAACACTTACAGTTTCCCTGCAAATCCCGTATCAGGCCTTGCCAATTATGAGCAAGCACTGAAGTAGGGTTACCTGCAAGGAACCCTAAGAAGCTCCCCTCTCCTTTCTTCCCAGCCCTTTCCTTCCGGCTCTGGGCACGGGGAGCTGGGCACTGCTGCTGGCCTGTCTCCAGGCCAGTGGATTTTCCTGGTGTTGAGTGCTGTGAGGCCAGGCTCACCCCTTCAGGCCTCATCACTCACAGCTGACTCTTATCAGGCTGGCTGGGATTAGGTCTAGGATGGGGGACCCGGGCCATTGAAGGAAGCCAATAAATCAAGTCAGGTTCTGGAGAGGGACCGCAGGGGATGTGATTTAGAAAGTGTATCTGGAGAGGCCAATAAGCCAAGGGGCCCTTCTTCACTCCATCTCAGCACCTCTTGGGTGTCAGACACAGGCCCTTCATGCTTTGGGCTTTGATGGGACATTTGTGTGGGAGGGAGGGATGAAGTGTGTGCTGCCCAAGGTACTCGGGGCACCACCTGGATTAGAGAGAGTGGGCCTGCACCCAGGTCCGGTCTGTGTTTGGGATTTTCCTGTCAGGGAGACTGGGGTGGAGGGGAATCCGAGGGCCTCCGGGCTGTTCTCACCAGCCTTTCTGCCTCCTGCCCTTTCCCGCAGGGAGCCAGGTGTGTCGCCCACCGCTGCTGCACGGATCCCTGCCCTGGCTGGACGGTGGCAAAGCCCTGGGCAGCCACCACACCGCTTCGCCCTGGAACCTCAGCCCCTTCTCCAAGACGTCCATCCACCACGGCTCCCCGGGGCCTCTCTCCGTGTATCCCCCAGCCTCGTCCTCCTCCCTGTCGGCGGGCCACTCCAGCCCGCACCTCTTCACTTTTCCGCCCACCCCTCCGAAGGACGTCTCCCCGGACCCGTCCCTGTCCACGCCCGGCTCGGCGGGCTCAGGCCGGCAGGATGAGAAGGAATGTATCAAGTACCAGGTGCCGCTGCCTGACAGCATGAAGCTGGAGTCTTCACACTCGCGGGGCAGCATGACCACCCTGGGAGGGGCAGCGTCCTCGGCGCACCACCCCATCACCACCTACCCGCCCTACGTCCCAGAATACAGCTCCGGACTCTTCCCTCCTAGCACCCTGCTCGGGGGCTCTCCCACCGGCTTTGGGTGCAAGTCGAGGCCCAAGGCGAGATCCAGCACAGGTAGGCGCCTGCTCTCCCCTGGGGTCGCTCCTCCTCCTCTGCCTCTTCCTTCTCCTAAATCCAGGGTAGGGAAGGGGGAGCCCAGGCTGGCTCCACAGGGTGCTGCCCCAGACCCCTCTGAGATGTGATTGCTTTCCATTCTAACAGCCGCAAAGAACGAGGTGTGTCCCCTCTCGGTCCAGTCTTCAGAGCAGAGTGGCAGTGGGATCTAATTGAACCCCCCAATGGGCTGAGAAAGGGGAGAGACAAACACAAACACAAACGCTCCCCTGCCTGCCTGCTGGGGGGTTGGGGGAGGCTGACGGGCTCTGCCAGTAACCTTCAGTCAGTTTCCAAGACCAAATGGAAGGCGAGGGAATAACTCTTTAGTGTTCAATGCTAAAACGAAACCTCCTGAAACCTAAACAAACACAGGTCCCTCCTCTGACCCTTCCTGGCCTCTGAGTTCTTGTGACTGTTCCTCTCGGCCCAGCTCTGCCGGGGTCATCCGGTCAGCAGAGGACAGCCCTTTATACAGACATGTGTAAATAAGGTGTATATATCTTTTTTGCACGGGGCGTGACGCTGCAAAAGCAGCCCACATATTCGTTGCGTGGAAAAGGGGGTCCTCGTGGTACCTTTGGGGACAGCAAGGGAGGCTCTGACCTCGGAAAGCGTCTGCATGTAAATCAAAAGCAGACAGGGCCAGGTACCTGCAGCCCGGCCAGGGGCCGGCCGGTGTCTCAGGACATAGTCCCGGGCGGAGCTGACGCCAGAGGAGGTGGGAAGGACGGCAGCAGATCCCAGGTGTGTGCCTGTGCTTCCTCTGCTCATCCTCTCTCCAAAAAGCACACACCCTGTCTTAACAGCGCACTATTTATTTATTTTCCTGGTGTAAACACTTGCATTAATGTCCACCACCTCCCAACCCACACAAAAATAATTTAAGAGAGAGAAAGAAAGAAAGAATCTACCACCAATTTTATTTCTAACCAAAGCAGTTGAATCAGAAAGCTTGGGATTCACTGAGATGAGATTCAGTTATGTTTTTCGAGATGAGTCTGTGAAGACTGTTGTGTGGTGGGTGTGTCCATTTCAGGGTGGGTGACTGTCCCGGTCCATTCCTACTGTCTTGCCTCTGTCCTCCGTCTAAGGCGTTTCTGTATACAAAGAAGTGGTGAAAACTACTTGTTCTTTATGGGCGAGATGAGCAGTCTTGAAACAGAGCTGGCAAAACCCCGGTTTAGAAAACTTGAGAGGGAGGGCTCTGGGCACCCAGTGACCATGAGATCAGTTTTCAGGTTTTTTTCCAGGGTGACATTCACTCCGACTGCCTGGGTAGGACTGTCTCTATTTAGTTGATATGTTTTAGCTAATCCAATTATTTTCAGACTGCTGCACGCGACAGTTGCATTGTTTATCCCGAGCCAGGAACTTTAATAGAGTCCGGATGCGGTTAGGCTGACAGAAAAACTCAGACCTGCATGTTCAGTACATGAAAGTCGGTAGAGGGAGAGGGAGGTAGGCTGCTGGTGGAGTCAGAGAGAAAGCAAGAGGGCGAGCGGGCCAGGAGAGTGGCCTGGCTGCCTGGTCAGGGGCTGGGCTTGGCACTGAGTGGAGGGTTGGAGAGAAATGGGGTGCAGTTTTCTGCAGAAAACCTGGGATTAGATCAAAGGCTTGAGGTCTGATTGCAAAGAAAGCAGACCTGTGCAGTTTGAGGTAGTGATGGGGTTTTGTTTTTTAAGTTCTCTTTTCTGGTGGGGCTAAAAGTTTTGGGGGAAGATCGTGGTATCTGAGGCCGGTGTGGTGGTTTGTGTATGGGGGAGGGGACAGAGGCCTTTTTCCGAAAGCCTCTGGTTTCTCTGCCCTCATTTCCATGTTTGATTTCTCCCCCGGTGCTGTGCACACCTTCGCCCCTCAGTTTAGCCTTTTTCTTTCTCTCATCTTTTCCCTAAAGACTCTGAATATGAACATGAACATTAGGGAGGTGGGGAGAGCTGCGGTTTCTCTAAACCAGAATCGGGGGGACCTATATACCTATTTTATTTTGTGTGTGTGTGTAGGGAGAGAGATAAGGAGCCAATTGAAATTTGACTTTTTACTTCCTCCTCTTATTCCTTTCTCACAGTCAAAAAACAAAAAACCAAGGCCGGCACACCTGGGCATCCAGGGAGCCGGGACTTTTGGGAGTGTGGGATCAGGGAGGGGGAGTTTCTAGACATTTTCTGTGTAAAGGCGGTGGAAGTGGTGGGCATTCTTGAGAAGGGGGATTCTTTTGGTTTTAGTGGTTGCTTTTTTTTTTTTTTTTAAACCTCTTCTTTGCACTTGCCAAGGAGGAGACTGAGAAGAGAGGGCATTTTGGAGAAACCGTTAAGCTGTGGTTAGGGCACCTATTGCTTTTCTAATGAGGGCTGGCCGCTGGGATAGATCTTTGCAAACAAAAGACAAAGCCTTTCTGCAAATGGCCACTTCCTAGCTGCCCACCTCCTGTGGGCATCTTACTCCACCTTCCTCTTCACAACCTCCACCCCTGCTTCCCACCCCTGTCCTTCAGCCCCGCTTCTGGATTTCAGTCGGAGGCGAAGGGGTGTTTGAAATGGCTGTTGAATGTCAAGAGGCCACGCAGCTTTGTGGTTCTTGTCACCTAAGACAGAGGTGTCTGTGTGAGTTGCTCACACTAGGCAGTGAGTGAGGGGAGAGAGAGAGAAAGCAGGAAACAGTCAGGGCCTCCATTAGGAAAATTGGTTGTTTGTGGAAGTCACGGCCTCGAGGCAACAAGGAGAAAAGAAAAAATAAGTAAAACCCACGCAAGTCAATCGCAAACTTGCGGAGTGAATCAAGACAGAAAATTGCTCTACTGAGCAGCGCCTTGCTGAGGAGGCAGCCGTTGCTAAGTCTTAAGGTCCCTCTGAAAAGGAAGCTGTCATCCTCCCCACTGCCTGACAAAGGAAAGGAAGTCAGACTATCTCGTCAGGCTGGGAGATCCCCCAGCCCAGGGTGCTCAGGAGCAGGGAGCCAGAGGAACCTCACGCCAGCTCTCCAGCGGCAAGTAGCAAAGGGACAAAATGGCTGGGAGCCTGAGAGGCCCCTGTCTTGGCAGGATGGAGGGTAGGCAGCCCCAGCCAGGCCAGGCCAGCATCCCTGTCCTCGGATGGGTCTGACCCAGTGCCCACTTGGGGCACGGAGCCTGCAGGGCTTGCCCGCCTCCTGGCTCTGGCAGCCCCTGGCACCTCCTTACCCATGCCCCCCTCCCTCCTTCCTCCATGCCTACCCCACATCCAGTGGCTACAGCCCTCGGGCTTGGACCCCGTGAAAGGTGTCTGGATGCAGTTCAGTCCAAAGCCTTTTTTGAGGACCGATGGAAGCTATTGGGTCCCTAGGAAGTGCTCCTGGCCCACCAGGAGCACGTTTCTGTAGAGAATCACGGGGGTTCTTGGAAGGATCTGTGAAGACCCCAAGTTAAGAACCTTTTTTAAAAATTTGGAACGAGAAATACTAATAAAATCTCTTAACTCCTTGACATAGATATTTTTATTTTTTGGAAAAGGAAAGTGAACAAAAACAACTCAGTACTGGCATGACTCCACAGTGAAAGGAGACAAAACCCTCTTGCATTTCCTAAAAGTTCTTTTCCTTCTCCAAATTCACCCCTGGAGGAAAGCTTGGCCACAGGTGTAAGCTCTCTGATTCCCTCCTACTCGGTCTGGGGTCTCCAGAGGCAGCACAGGCCCTATCCCCAGGCCAGCCTTGCCCTCCCAGCCAGGAGTCAAGATTCCCCATTGCTCTGCTAGGTTGAGTTAGCTGATTAATCTCTTAAAACAACCTTTAGGAGCTCATCTCTCTTTTGCCCATCCCCCAGCACCTCCCTCCCAGTACCCCAAAGAGAGCAAACCCTCCAGCCCGGCCCGCGGGATAGAGGGGGTGGGGGTTCCTTCCTTCGGGGTCCCTTCTCAGGGCAGCCAGGTGTGGAGAACAGCCCCAACAACCAGACAAGTTCGCCCAGAAACAGTCCTCCTCCTGCAAAAGTTGAAAAGCGTTCAGTAAGCAAGCTCCCCGTGTCCTGAGATGGTATTTTGAGGGATTCTCTCCAGGAGGTTTCCCTCCGGAGGTGGGTCTGGCTCATTTTTCTGCCCCTGAGTGAATGCTGCCCAAACCTCGCCTGGCCGGTTTTTGTTGATTTTGTTTGTTTGTTTTTTTGGAGAAAGAGCAACTGCAGGCAGGCCTTGGTTAATGAGCTGACCAAGAGCTCCCCCCACCCCCTTCCCTAACTGGCCTATTCTGATCTTCTGCCTTTCACTCTGCCCCTCTCCCGGCCCTTTCCCTTCCCTCATCTCCAGGTTTCTTGCCTAAAGATGGCACTTCAGTCCCTGTCACAGTGTCTGGGAAACTGTGGAAAGCCTTGGCCTTTTCTAGAGGAAAAAAAATGTGGAAATGAGAGGACGCTGCTGGGTGTTCATCTATTACTTGCCAGCCAGGGGCATTTACAGTTTTATGGGAAGTAAAATCAAAAGCCCTCGCCACTAAAATCAGTCAGCCAATTGATCAATCTATTCATCTATTTACTATCTGTTTACCTATCTTGCCATTGATTCATCTTTCCTTTCTCCCCATCCTAATCTTTATTACTTAATCAATCTGTAGACAGACCTACTGATGAGAATGAGTCACTTTTTGTTTTCCGTTGAGGGAAATGAATGGAATGTTTGCCTTTGGATGTCTGGGGCTCCGAATTTTCTCAGGGAACACTTTCAAGTTGAAATTTGCCTTGGTCCTCAGCATTGGGCAGGCCCAGAACTAGGTTCTGCTGCAATTTATTCATGGGCCACTTCTATGTGTATGGGTTAGGCCATGAGCTGGCCATTCAAGAACTCTTTTCAGCCTGGCAGCCACCTTCAAGGGAGATGGGGTGGGAAAGTTCCCTAAAAGAGGGAGAAGAGAGAGAGAAAAAAAGAACTTCTCTATTTGACTGTCATTCTCTAATTCTGTGCCCTATCAGCTTTTCTGTGTGTGTTTTTTTTTTTTTTTTCCCTTCCATAAGTGACTTATGTGTGATCTTGTTTCTAGAAGGCAGGGAGTGTGTGAACTGCGGGGCGACCTCTACCCCACTGTGGCGACGAGATGGCACTGGGCACTACCTGTGCAATGCCTGTGGGCTCTACCACAAGATGAATGGACAGAACCGACCCCTGATTAAGCCCAAGCGAAGGCTGGTGAGTTGTCTTTGGGAAGCATTGATCCAATACTAACCATTTGGTGTTTTTAATTTCCTCTCTCCCGGAAGGAGAGCTTTCTGCAGGAAATTGGCAGGACAGCTCAAAGTCATGTCAGCTTGCTTGGGATAGTGCCCCTCTCCCCGCTTTTCTTTTTTCAAATTAGATGCACAGAAAAGCTTTCTCTCTCATTATTTTCCTCTCCAGTCACTTACCAAATTGTTAAGGGTGCTGACTTCTTGGTTATCAAATCTGAAATGTATTCGATAATAGCAGGAGTGCTTTAACAGGACCAGGACCACTGACTTTAGATGCATTGATAATGACAGACAGATGGAGAAACCTAGGATGAGAATAGAATGTCCCAGGCACCCCCCAGAACTTGGTCCTGAAGTGGTAGAAGTGATCACAGCCTCAGTGCTGGATGAAACTCATGCCAGTGATTTAAGATTAATGGGGCCAGTTAACAGGATTTCACAAGCTGAAGACATTGTATGCAGTGGAGTTTTTCGTCTTAGAAAGTGAGGACTTTCCACACGTAATTCCTGTGGGAAAAATTGTGTGATTCCCGGATTGCCTCTTGGTCTTAGATCCCCCCATTTGGTCTTAGATCCCCCCATTGAACTACTATCACTAGGGTGCTAGTTTTTATCCCCACTCTTTTCTCTTTCTTGAACTTCTTAACCCTTTACAAACACTTGAGAAAACCTGGCGCTATCAAGCATTTATTAGGAAAACTAGCAGAAGTTCATTTGGCAACTTGTCCTCGGAACCTCAGGCCAGCTTGAATAGCAAGTGCATGTAACAAATAAAGCAGGCTTGGCAGAGCATAACTTTACAACCACAGTCGAGAAATCAAAATGTTTTTTGTGGTGTTGACATTCACCATGTAGAGTGGGGAGGAGGGGGTTTTCCCCATGCAAATTAATGTTGAAGAAGCATCCATCAAATTCTAAGGGGGAGAAAATCCAAATCCTTTCTATTTTTTTAAAAAAGAATCATGTGTCTTTCCCATCAGATTTTAGGGCAATTCAACACCTTTCACATCCTCTTCAGAAGAAGGAGAAACTTTCTAGGGATGGAAGTGCCCACGTGACAAATTTTTGGCAATCCTTAGTCTCTAGGCTTTATTCTTTCTGATCTTTGCCCCTTTCTCCAACTTTCTCAACCTCCTGGTCCCCATGCACATTGGTATTTTTTTTTTTTTTCCTTTCTCTCATGTGCAAAGCTAACTTCCTAGGAAAAAGCTGCCGGATATCTGAGTGCTGGAGATAACTCATAAACAACAACTCAGCTTCCCTAACCTAAACGTCAAGATGTTTGAACGGATCAGAACAAGACATGTTTGAAAAAAAAAAAAAAATGGCTGGAGGTGTTAGCACAGAATGAATATGATCACACCACAAAAGAATGTTCTGAATCACTCAAAACCTGGCCTTCATTAAAAAAAAAGTTAAAAAGAAAAAACTAACAACAAAAACCTCTTGTTAAAAATAAGTCATGGTACTATTATAATTGAGCTTTTTTTTTTTTTTAAGGTAAAAGTAAAGAAGGAAAAAGGGGAAGTAAAGTCTCAGACTATGGGCTGATTGATGAGCAAGAGTGCATTTGACATTTTCTTGGGGTTTCTTCTGTCTGGGCAGATTGCATAGGAGGCTCCCCTTGCATTTTGTATAATATTGTCTTCACTCACCTTTCAGAAGCAATCACTAGACTCTGAGTAATAATTACTTTTAATTCTAGAGTTCATTGGCTGTCACATTTTCAGCTGTCTTTTCTGTCTTACTCATCTGTTCTGGGTGGTTTTATAGTTTTAGTTCCATAGAATTCATATGCTCTGTCCCGAGAGACACTCGGAGCACATTCAGGTGTTTTTTTTGTTTTTTGTTTTTTTTTTAGCCCTTAGATGCATTTGACTTCTGAATACCTAGAACCTTTCTTTTCTTCTCTCTTATATCTCCTGTCCCTCCATCCCAGCTTTGTCCGTCCAGTTTATGTCCATGTTTTGCACAGTTGCAGATTCACTGAGGGCCACCCAGCCCAACATGTAGCTAGCTCCCCGTCAGATGCATATCTAACGCTGAGTAAACTCATGCAGGAAATGGGAGAAGGGACCGAAGGGAAGAGCTGTAGAATTCGTCCCTCAGTGTCGCCAAGATTTTCCTAGGTCTGACAACCAGCTGACTAGCTTGCTTTATTAATGTATTTGTCTCCTGCTAGTGAATCAAACGGTGTGCCTTTGGGAGGTTCTGCATAAATTCGCATAAAGTCTGTAGACCGGAGATGTTTTCTGAGTCTGCTCCTATTTATGAAACTGCCAATAGACTGCAAAGGACACACTCTAATTTTACCAGTTGGCCTGATGTACTTGTGTGATACATTCCAAGTTGTTGGGCTGGGAAATCCGGTGGCTGAGTAGATATTAGTCTACTATATCCGAGTATTTCTTTTAAAGGAAAAAAAAAGTACAGGAAGATCATAATAATCACATAATAACATAATTGTCAAAATCATTAAGCACTGATTTAATGTACTTTTTTCTTCCCAAGAATACAGAAGAACCAGTTATTTGAGTGTTAAATTATCACATTTCATGAAGGCAAGTGGGGTTAGAGGCAGGTAGATTATATTGAATTGTTTTTAAAGTGGGCGTCCAAAAAGTAGAACCTTTTTGATTATGATAGATAAGGGCTATTTTTAATTTCCAGTTCCTTAGAATGCAGAAAATAAGTACCGCTACTACAAAAAAGAGAGGCTGTGCTATTTAAGCCTGTAGGATGGAGGAACGTATCTGTAGAGCAATTTAGTGGCTTTGAAAGGAAAGGAAGCAGTCTGGTTAACTCAGGATGGCCACTGGGTTTTCCATACCCAACAGCTTCAGATCTTTGATAAAATATTGATGGAAAAGTACGCCATAATTTCTGTCCCTTTTGTCCTATGCTTTTATAACTATGCCAGATTTTATTTATTTATTTATTTTTTATCAAGCTAGTTGAATTCTTTCTCCTCCATTTGTCTTTCATAATATTTTTGAGTTCAGGGGCAGGAATAATTTTGTGGTTAAAATTTTCTTTTTATGTTGTGGGGGACGGGGCTGAGTTGAGAGGTGAATGTTAGAAGTGACCCAACTCCATTTTTCCCCCAAAGTTTTTGAGTTTAATTTTCTTTTTGACAATATGGACATAGAGAATAGTCCCCTTGTAAATGTGTGCCAAAAGAAAGTGAAAGATAAATTTCTCTTTTAAAAGAAATGAAGGCAGTGACACAATCAAATAATTAAAATTCAAGTTGAGGCTGACATCTGACCTGCAACTATTGTGCTCTGTGAACAGCAAATAGGAAATACCTAATTTCCAGAAGGTGGAATGAGATGAGAGCAGGAAGAGGGGCCACGTTCCCGCTGAAGACCAAAATCCCCTCTTTATAGTCTGTCTCATTAACTAAAAGCTGCCTAAAGAGAATGAGCATGGCTGTCACCGGGAGTGGCCAAGTCTGAGTGTGGGCTGTGTAACTGTAGGACTGCCGTGAATTTACCGAGGTCTTGTTCACTCTGGATGTCCTGCTTGGTGCTTCCTAAATTATGCACCTCATGTATGCAAGCTCACCCCGGCGCAGACATTCTCATTCCGTTCGCACTCTGTTCTTTATAAGCCAGCCTTGTTTTATTGGGGTCTGTGAAGTGCTTTTGGTGCCTTTGGGATTGTGCTTACTTTGCTGTTAGTAATTGTGATGGCCAGGCGCCTCACTGAGAAGTCATATCTGAGCAGTTGCACTTGAAAAAGACCTTTTGTGGGCCTGGCGAAGGAGGCTAGTGGTTAACTCAGAATGGCCACTCGTGAAAACTAAACATCTGGTGGACTTTATGGGATAGGGAGAGGGGGAAATTGACTCAGAGGGTAGTATTGGCTGAACTGATCCTCCCAAATTCTACACAGTAGCACAGCAGGCTAAATTCTGACCACATGGCTGCAGGCTGGCACGCTCCTCTGCCAGTGGATCTTCGATATTTTTCTTTTTGAGGCTGCTTTTGGGGATCTTCCTTACTTTCATGTGGGCCACTTGCTAGTTTTGATTTCAATGATAATTTTTTTATGTCTGTCTCTGTAGTTCTGAAAACACATTTAACATTTGTTTTGATTCCCCCCCCCCCCCCCCCTCCCCTCTCTCCAATCCCCAGTCGGCAGCAAGAAGGGCAGGAACGTCCTGTGCAAACTGTCAAACCACCACTACCACGCTCTGGAGAAGGAATGCCAACGGGGACCCTGTCTGCAACGCCTGCGGGCTCTACTACAAGCTGCACAATGTAAGTGTCAGGGGGGCCAGCCACAGCCATCGCCCTTGCTGGTGATGCCCAGTGCACAGCGTCACCCTTCCAGGTTCCCCCTTCTCAATCTGCATGCTGTTCTCTGGGCCGAACAACAGGCCTCTGATAATCAGTGCAGCAGAACCCAGTGTAGGGAACTGCTCTGTACAGCGTAACCTTGCTGAGAGTGAAGGGCTTAAAGACAGACAATCCAGCCCCCGTGGTAGGTGTGGAGAATATCAGGAAACACTGCAGGTAATGCAGCAATCTAACATGGGTGGTGGATTCGGGTCGGGGTTTTTAAGGGTAAAAAACTTCCCCTTGGAAAACAAAAACAAGTCACCATTTATATTTTGATGTTTCTTTGTGTTTATATTTCTGGCAAAAAAAAAAAAAAAAAGAGCAAAGTAACTAGAATTGTAATGCATGGCACAGAAATTCCTGAAGCGCAGAGGCCCGAGATTCAGTTACTGAGGGGCAAGTCTTGGCTTACCCTGTGCTGTGAATTTTAAATGGATTCTCTGTATAGAAGACACGAGATGAAATGTCTGAGAGATTTCATCTGCTGGCTTTGTCCTACTCGGCAGAGAACCGAGGAAAGCTGAGGGAAGAATCCCAGAGTGCTTACCCAGACCAGGGAAAAGAAACCCTGCCTTTCTCCGTCTATATGTCATTAGCAGAATGATAATTGTCAGTCACCTGGGTTTAGCTTTGTCAGTTCTAACATTTTAATTTGGGGACCACCCATGTTGCAGTGTCTTTGCCTTAAAAAAAAATTTCCCCCCAAACCACTCTGGTGGCTAATAGCTATGACCTAGTGAGGCCTGAAGTTTGCCTTAGTCCCAGAGACAGAATTGTCCTTTCCCTCTCGCTGTCACTCTCTTCTTTGGCTCCGCCTGATTTTCCGAAAGTCTCCTGGCCAATCTGACTTTGGCAAAGTCTGGGGCTGAACGGGGAAAAGGCAGAGCGTTTTGCTCACGGCCATTCTGGCAGTCACCTCTTCCTACCCAGGAATACCTGGGAATTGGGGAGGAAGTGTTTCTGGTTAAATTTTTTGAGTCACAGGAGAACTTCTTAGGGTGACCCCAGCACCCTTGTCCTTTTTTACCTTTTGGGGATAAGTTGCTGAAATTCCCAGAGAGCCTGAAAAACTCACCTCCCTGCCTTCAGTGCCACCCTCTGGCTACGGGCCCCGAGCAGGGCCCGCACTGATGGAACCGGGGTCTTCCCAGAGTTCGGTTCTTCTCGCTCAGATCCCTGGCCCGTGTCTGCATACATTTATCAGCATGGAAGCCCAAGTCCGTTTTCCCCCGGGGGAATTCACTTGCTCACTGCAGTGGGGAGAAACAGATTTGTGATGAAAATCTGGAAGATTTGGGGCATTAGAGTTTATGAGCTCTCCAGTCATCAGCACAGCCTATAAAATTATTTTAGGGTTGTAATTTATGATTTTCAAAGAACCTTTGATGTTACTTGATTACAGTGGAGCCTCAAATAGTCTCATGAGGTAGACAGAGCAGAAATCATGTCTATTTCCGGTTTACTTAAAGAAATTATGACTCGGAGAAGCAAGTAACTTGTGCAAGGGAACATGGCTGGTGTAGTGGCAGAGGCAGGACCAGTTTCAGAGGAGCCGATGGCCTTCCCGGGGAGCATCAGAACTGATGGGGACCAGTGGGAACTCAATGCCTTCTCGTTGTAGAATGTACCCGAGTTCAATTCAAAGCACTGAATTGTGTGTGTTTGTATATCTCTTTCCTATTTCCATAGAAGTATGGGAAATTAACCAGGTATGAGTTTCTTTGACTCCTTAGCCATGATGAGATCTGACCTCACTTGTGTCCAAGCTAAGATAAATGTTTCTGAATATTATGAATTTCTCGTCAAATCAAAGAAAAGTCCAGGCCCTCCCTTCACCGCTCATTCTCCTCCTATTCTTAATTAGCTCATGACTTCATGGCTGGGCTCCTGTGGGAGAGAAACTTGCTCATCAGTAAGAGTGGCTTTTCTGTCTTCTCTGGTTTAGTAAGAATTCACAAAAGGGGGCTATTTTTGTGTGTGTGTGTTTAACAATAAGAGATGCGAATCCATTAACATTTTCTTCGTGCTGTTGTTTGTTCTGCCCATCGAGATACCTGCATATGTATGCCATAAGTTAGTTCCCTTTCTGCTTATCTCTGTGCTTAGATAACTACCTATCTCAGTATCAGTGAATCTAGGTGGTGTTGGGACTAGTTATCTGGGTTTGTGTGGCTATCGGTGTAACTAGATGTTATATTTAGATATCTGGCTGTGTGTATCTAGATATCCCGGTAAAGAGCTGTGTGTCCGGACATTATCTGGGGGAAGATTTGATGTGACAGTAGATTCCTATCGCCTCTGTAGGAGCTCCTTTACCTTGATTATAACTTTGAAGAAGGAACCCAGAGAGGTTCTTTTGGCAACGATCTTTTAGCTCTTCTGCCATCCCTTACGCTGCCTTCCTGGCACAAGGGGAAATCAGGTCTCAGCTCCAGTGTGAGGTTCCATACCCCCCACCCCTGCCACTGCCCCCCTCCCCGACACCCCTTTCCCCCTCCCCGTGACCTCTCCCAGCTCAGCTCCAGGAAGCTGTGTGTTTGCTGCTCTCAGAAGCGTGGTCAGCAGCCCGTCGCTCTTGGCTGTTTGAATTCTTTCTTCCTTAACTGCTGTTTGTTCACTTTTGGAACAAACAGGTAGATCCTAGAGCCATGAGAAACTTCTTTCTTTTTTCACCCTTGAGGATGTTTTTTCCCAGGAGACAGGAGTGACCGAGACCCTGACATTCCCTCCTTGAGTTGCTTTGCCGCATTCCCTGGAAACGAGGCCAGATGTGGTTTGCTGCACAGGACAGATGACTGCTATTGCGGTTAATCTGATTCTGACTCCTCATGGAGAGTGGTCTCTGTGGCTTTGTAATGTCCCCTGTCTTGATTCAGCCTACACGCCCCCCCGAAAGCAAATGTATCTTAAAAAGAAAACCAGTGAGTCTTATGGAGTAGAGAGGTGGTATGCTGTCTCAGAGGCTGAAGATTTGTGACCTTTCGAGTAGTTGCTTGCCTCTGTCTTTAGTTCTTGCCTGGTTTTTGATTTTTAGGATGAGAGCACTTTCATGCTAGGACAGTGCTTTGCATCCCTCAAGTGGTTTGGCTGTTTGTCTAGTTAGCAGGGGAGAGTCAGAACTAGGTAGAAATTGCAATCTTCAGTCATTGTAGTTGCTGTGACATGGGCGAGAGATGACCTTCTGAAAAGATAGGTTGTATTAAAATATGACCCCAGAACATACAAATTCCTGGGGCAGATTTGACAGCACCTCTCCTTGCCAAAGGGCAGGTAGAAGAGAGGCAGCCAAAATTTACTTTGAATCGGGGTACAGTCCTAGTTTCCCGAAGCAGATGCACATAAACACGTCTGGCCGCCTCAAGCAGTGCTTTTAAAGTCCAACACGAATTTCAGGGGAGGAGACAAAATGTTATTTCCCCCTTGAAGATGCCTCCATCCCGATGAAATAGTCTAAGGAAACCCTAATGAATAAGACAAGTTACTATATTTTAGGGAAATACAGTCCTGTTGGGTAGTTCTCTAGAATGTGGTCCCTGCAGACTCGGAGTTCCCGCAGGCAGATTTCCCCCCAAATGGCTGATGTAGATGAACATGATTAATAACCTCTGCTTGGAACACCTTTCCTACGGTCTCTTGGTTTCAGAAACTGATAGAGGCTGACAGTCAGAGCTACGCCGCAGACCTAGCCTGCGGGCCCGTGGGTCCCCGGGGAGGAGGCAGGATGGGGTGGGCGGAAGGGGCCCCAGGAGAGCAGAGCCCCGAGCTGGGCAGTCAGAGGGACCTGTGTTGGAGTGGGAAAGCCTGTACCATTTCAGAGCCAGCAACAAAGTAAAAAAAAAAAAATTGATCTTTGTTTAGATTAACAGACCCCTGACTATGAAGAAGGAAGGCATCCAGACCAGAAACCGAAAAATGTCTAGCAAATCCAAAAAGTGCAAAAAGGTACATGACACGCTGGAGGACTTCCCCAAGAGCAGCTCCTTCAACCCAGCCGCCCTCTCCAGACACATGTCCTCCCTCAGCCACATTTCGCCCTTCAGCCACTCCAGCCACATGCTGACCACTCCGACGCCGATGCACCCGCCGTCCAGCCTCTCCTTTGGACCTCACCACCCTTCCAGTATGGTCACCGCCATGGGTTAGATTCTCGGCTCGATGCTCAAAGGCCTCCAGGCGCGAGTGCCTCCAGCCCCTTCTACGTGCATTTTTGCAGGAGTCTATCATGAAACCGAGAACCGATGGATATCTGTTTGTTCTGAAGGCAGAAGGCAAAATGTTTGCCACTTTTGCCAAGGAGCTCGCTGTGGCGTCTGCGTTCCCAATCACTGAATCTGGATCCCATTTGTGAATAAGCCATTCAGACTCATGTTCCCTATTTAACAGGGTCTCTCTAGTGCTGTGAAAAAAAAATGCTGAACATTGCATATAACTTATAATGTAAGAAATACTGTACATTTGAAGAAGACTTTATTGCATCTGGGTAGCGGTAAGGAAGGCACAAAGGATGCCAAGAATTTTAAGGAAGATGGGGGGAATCAAGTGTGGAAATTAAGAAGAAACTAGGTCTGATGTCCAAATGGACAAACGGCCAGTTTTGTTTTCTTCACTGGCCACAGGTGCTTGATGCATTTAAAAAAAAAAAAAGAAAAAAAGAACAAAAAGAACAAAAAAAAAAAAAGTCGTAGGCGAATCATTTGTTCAAAGCTGTGGGCCTCTGCTTAGGAAATTGTATCAGTTCGGGCAATCCGTGTTAACACTCACTTTTTGCCATCGAGGGTTTCAGATAGCCTTTTCCCAGGCCTACATGCTGCGTGATCCAGTCCCTGTAATTGTTGTTTGTATGTATAATTCAAAGCACCAAAATAAGAAAAGATGTAGATTTATTTCATCATATTATACAGACTGAATCATTGTACAAATTTATTTACTGCTAGTGTTAAGATCTGCTTTTTTTTTTGTTTAATATTTTTCTTCTCTCTCAATTTTTGGTTGAATAAACTAGATAATATTCAATTGACCTAAGGTGATTGTGCTCCAGAGGGCTTCTTTTCCCTTTTGTTTTTTGATGATATTTATTAAATAGCTTCTAAGGGTACAGCAGCATCTGTCGTTTCACTCACTCCTCCTGCAGCCTGTGCTATGAGGGTAGCAGTGTATGAGCTACCGACATGCATGTCAGCACCTTAGGCCGGACAGCCCTGGTCCGGGGAGCAGCCTGGCTGATTGTTAGCTCTGTTGTACTCTGTGTTAGTGATCACTGCCTTTAATCTAATCTGTTGGAATAATAATATAAAATAATAATAAAGTGGAAATATTTTAAAACAACCCAATAACATCGTATCAAAGTGTGGCCACGCTCTTCTAGAACCTGGTAGCTCTAGCTAATTTAAGAAAAAGAAGTTTAAAAAGAAACAACACCCAAACATGTGAAGTTATTCACTAGGAGATCATGCAAACCCCAGATCATCCACGTTTATTCCCTTGGGAAACTGGGCTCTATAGAGCCTTCCATGCAGTCCGAGGATTTACGCTGGGGTGGGAGCAACTTCCGGGGTCCCTCAGTGAGCGGCAGCTCCCTCTTCCTTGTGCACCTCGAATGAGGAGCCAGTCTTCTCACAGGAGAAATGGGAAGATGTCCTCGCTGAGATTCCCAGACGGACTGCCACTGAGGGATTCTTCACTGTTCTCTGCAAGACGTGAAGGAGCTGGGCTGGTTCTTGAGGTCATTTCTGTTGCTTTCTACTGTCGAATTGAGTAACACCACATGGAGAATTTATTGGAATGTTTGCGAAACACGAAATAACCGTTTTGTAACTTATGCTGTATAGTTTCCTTTTCCTCTGTTGACCGAATGTGTAACTATGACACACATTTAAAAACTTCTGTTAATCACCTTTCTGCTTTCTTAGCAAATATTTTAAACCTAAAGCTAAATGTTGAAATAAAGGAGTCGAGAATCACTGAGATGCAGATGGAGATCTTACTGGGTCCTAATTAATGATCTACAATTCCAATGCTGTTTTCAGTTTCTTTTGAGGCACCGAAGGAAATCATCATCTATTGCCACCTGAAACTTGGGAGATTTTGTGGTATTGTTCCAGTGTCTCAGGATTCCCTACCTTGCTTCTTCAGGAACAGATCTGAGTTAATGAATGCCCTTTCACCTTAAGAACAGGGAGTTGAAATTCTTGGCATTCTTAGGGTGGGAGAAGGTGGGGGTGGGGGGGTGGGCACACAGAAAAATCCCAAACTCAGTACTCTAGCTCCATTTGTTTTAGGTACTGTAGTGGCATATTTGATTTTATTCCTTCAGGAAAATGTCATTTTATCATCCTGTATATTGAGTCAACATTCTAAGATATTTCCAGAAGATATGAGAGATTTGAAAAAAATATATGATTGCTATATATGATTCAGTTTCTTAGAAGGTTATATATTTTCATGGTTTCAATGGTTTTGTTTTTTCTTCATTTAAAGTAAATATAAGACACACTAGGAGAGCAATACTAGAGAGGGTCTCACCTAGAAAAACATAACAAGATCGTAGATCTTAAATATTGCTTAAATATTTTTGAGTAAACTGTACCTCTAATTAATTTTCAACCTCTTTTGCCTCAGTTTTGAAATAGTTGCATTAGCTCATCCATAGATTACTTGAGAAATATGTACACAAATTTGGGTTATTTCTCCAAAACATTTAAAAAGCCAACATAGTAGAAAAAATATACTATGTGGTTATTGCACAGCATTGGTATTTGTGAACTCCTCTCATATTTCTAACAGTGAAGTTTATGAAGTAAAAAAATTTTAATTTAAGCGCTTTTTATGTATTCAACAAGTACCTAGCAAGTGTCTAGGTTGAAGTCCATTTAAAACCACTTTTTGTTTTTTAAGCAGATCAGGAAATAGAGAAACCAAGACTTCAGTGTCTCATTCTTACTTTGTGACATTTACGTGTTATTCCCCTTTCAAAAAATCTACGTGCACTGTGGTGCGGTTCCCATTTGGGCCCCTGGGTTGGTTGCCAGGCAGACAGTAGGCCACAGAAATGGGGACACCCAGAGCCTGCCTTCTGAGCTCAATGTCTATTCTCTAAACCTTTCTGTTTTTAAAATTATTCAAAAAGCCGGTTCATCATCACAAAACTTCATTTTAGTATTTCCTGAGTCTAGGACTCGGAGGGGAGCAGATTCTTCCCGGGTACTGCGTGCCTGACTGAGTTTGGTAAAACACCTGTTCACAAAATTAAAGCACCCAAACTCAAATGCCATCCACGGTCTGCCTCTGATACTTTCCTCACAATGGTGAATTGTCTTATTTCCATTTCAAAGATTTAGAAGCATTTTTTCAAATATATATATTTTATTGACTTTCCACAGAGAGGAAGGAAGAGGGATAGAGAGTTAGAAACATCGATAGGAGAGAAACATCGACCAGCTGCCTCCTGCACACCTCCTACTGGGGATGTGCCCACAACCAAGGTACATGCCCTTGGCCGGAATCGAACCTGGGACCCTTCAGTCCGCAGGCCGATGCTCTACCCACTGAGCCAAACCGGCCAGGGCAGACTTAGAAGCATTATTGCTCCATGTACTCTTTTGTGACATCGCCCTGTCCTCAACTCCCAACCCACCCCCAAATTTAGAACCATTTCTGTGATCTCTGCTGGACAACAGCCATTATCGACTCTTCTGTTGTTAAATTCCCTCCAATTTCCAAGCTAAGGAGAGAATTAAAAATTTTTAATTGAAAAATAAAAGGCCAAAAGAAAACTTTTGAACGATGGCACATTATATTGCGGGTTTATCCACAGGACACAAGTTTGAACCGTTCTCCAAAACAGCGAACACATCAGCTCCTTTCCTGTGCTTTCAAATGAAACAAACTTCGGAAAAACATTTTCAGTTTTGTTTATTCCATCTTGTTCAAGTGGTGTGAATACACCCTCAGATGGGACTTGTCCATACGCTTTGCAAAAGCCCAGGAAAGGGAAAACCCCAGAATTCAGAGATACTCATTGATCATTTGAACATATGATGATGATGGGCCCAGAAGTCTGAGAACTTGGGATCCTGATTGTGCCACAGAATGATCTGTGGCCGTTGGCTAGATTTCTCTGGGAGTCAGCTCTTTATCTGTTACTTAGATGAGATGGCCTCAAGCCCCATGAGTCCATTAGATGATGATGATGATTATTTTTGAGAACATCCTTGATTAGGAAAGGTGTCCTTACACCCTTGTCAGAATTATGACCAGTGATTCCAAAAGGAGCCCGAATTGTCCCACTCCCCTCTGTCCTTAGCATTATCTGGCAAAACAAAAATTAACTTGTATTTTGTGACTGTCAGCCCAGGACAGGAGTTAGTGTCCCAGTCTGCAGAGTCCCTGCTACTTCCTTGAAATGTGTCTAGGCCCCTCTGGAGTGGAATACACAGGGCTTGCTTGTCCTGCTGATGTTGGCAGCGTGGTTCATATTTCACTCATCCATTGTGTAAAGAAATTCTGCCTGAACTGCTTACAGGCTATTCCAGGGCAGAGCCAGAGTCCAGTCTTTCTTTTTCCTTGTTCCCCCTCTGTCTGATCTCTCTGGAGAAGGGGATCAACGGAGGAAACAGATCAAACTTCCCCAAAGCTGTTCCTTTTCTGGGACTCCATGTGGACTTGGGTATCTCCTGGCTCTTTCTCACTTGTGTTTGAGCTTCTTTGCAGGGGATCTCGGTACATTAGTCACATTGTTTGTGGTGCATTTTGACAATCCCCTGTCATGTCTGTGTGCACAGTCTGGCAGGCTGGCACTGGAGCAGGGATTTGGAGAGCAGGCCCACTCCCCTGCCCATCCCTGTCCTGCCCTCCCGACCTTGCCCCCATAGAACAAAAAGCATGCATTAGCAAGCACTCCTCTGTACTGTGTTCCAGTGAAAGCCCATACATGTGCAAACACCTGGAGAAAAGTTTATCTTCCTAAGGAAGTCGTTTTGCAACTGGGATGTAGTGTGGAGACAGGCAAGGCAATCTGCTCCCAGAACTGGGTCCTCATTTGGTGAACTGGTTTGAACGGGATCCCACAGCAGAAGGATTGGTTGGTGTCTGCACGATGCCTAATTGCTACCAGGTAGTCAACTAAGAAAGCAACGCATTTGGGGATTTTTAAATTTTTGGCCTTTGGGCATAAGAAACTTCCAAAAAATGACAGTTTTTTTTTCTGATTATAAAATTAGTTAATACTTATTGACCAAACTTGTTAAGTACCCCTCCACACACACTCAAAAAAAATTTTTTTAAAGAAGCAGAAGAAACAGGACTTTTTGGGTTGCTGTTGAGTTGGCTGTGTGAATTCAGTCTTTTGAACAGTTGATCTGGAATGTCTTAATGAATCCTATGACCCTGGAGGGAGGGTGTGGCGTGGGTGCTTGGGTAGAGCATTTGCTTTTTGAGGGTCATTACAACTCCATTTTGTAAACTAGGAAGGCTCATTAAGTTAAATGCATCTTGTAAAAGGTGGTCGCTCTCTCCCTTCTCACGGGTTGGGGAGGCTCACTCCCCTGTGTTGGGACTGCCTCTCACAGCCATTGCAAGGATGGTTGGTTCCTCTTAAGCACAGACGCCAGGCAGCTCTGCACACACTGCCCTATCCGACCACAACCCCCCCCCCCCCCCCCCCCACACACACACACACGGCAACTGCCGGCTCTGAGCTGAAGCTGTCTGGGTTTCCCTCCATTGACATCCCATAATAACAAGTCAGAAATTCTCTTCTCAGTTCTCCTCTGCTGTAGGCAACCATTCCTGTGTTAGGCCCGTAAGCGACCTGTCTTCTATAAACTGACCCTTGGTGCACAAAGCCATCCTGTTCTTTACTTTGATTACCGTCAGGGGCAGAGTCGCCTGAGGTGCCTTGTAGCAGGCTGGGCCTCCCTCAGAGAATTCCACATTTTTCAGTGGTCAACTGATTGCGTTCACTCTTCTGAAGACCACAGGACTCCTGACAATGGCCTGGAGCCCTGGTCTTCCTAGAAGGACAGGGGGACTGGCCATCTGTTCAGCCTGGCCCTTGGGGATCATTTAGGCTGGATGTTGAGAGGAATCAGACTGAAAAAATGGGCTGGGAGGCTGTCACGTGACACACAAAGGCCATCAAGCCCAGATCACAACCTATCAAACCACTGAGAAATGATAGCCAAGGTTCCCATTGATCACCACCTGTGTGGAAGGCAAATTGATTTTCTCACTTGATTTCCAGGAAAGCCCTGTCAAGTGGGAAGTTTATTATCCTTGTTTTGTGGATAAGAAAATTATGGGGTAGAGAAGGCAAGCAAGGTGCCCAAGTCACACACTGGTGAGTGGATTTGCTGGGACTTGAACTGAGCGGGGTGCAGAGCCCACACCTTGGTGGAGCTTGGCCCACGAGGAGCAGCCAGCACTATTGTGCTCAGCATGGCAGCCCTGGGACACATGACAACTCCAAACCTTTTGTTGGATACACGAATGACTCATTAGACATAGTGGTCTCTAATCTGACAGCATTTTGGTTGGGTAGATGTGAGGCAGGAAGGATGTGTTTGCAGTTCCTCAGAGGCTTGGTAACAGATCTCCAGGAGCACTGAAATCGGAGGCTCCAAGACAAACTCTTCCAAATGTCCAGTCCACTGCCCTGATGAAGTCAAAATCTGTATTAGTTTCCTACTGCTGCTGTAACAAATGACCACAAATGTGGTGGCACACCACAGCCCACATTTGTTCTCTGACACTTTGGGAGATCTAAAATCTGAAGTCAGTTTCACTGGGCCAAGGTCAAGGTGTGGCAAGTGTGGTTGCTTCCAGAGGCTCTGGAGGAGAATGTTTCCTGCTTTTTCTGGCTTCCAGAGGCCTCCTGCATTCCTTGGCTCATGGTCTTTTCCTTGTATTGTTCCGGCCTCTTGCTTCCACCCTCACAACTCCATCTCCTCTTGGGTCAAAAAATACTAGTCGTCCCTCCCCTGGAGAAAGATATGACTTAGAGGTGACAGTAGGGGAAAGGATCCTCTTCCCTTCCTCTCTGGGGTGAGGTGTGTGATGGGAAGCTGGGGAAGTTTTCTACTCTGCATAGTTTACGAGCCCCAACTAGAGATGGGCCAGTGATCTTGTTCTTATTTGCATCAGACATTAGTCAACTGCTATTGGCCTCCCTGTCTGTGCAAGTCTCTTCTGACACGAAGGTAAAGAAATAAGGAAATAGAGACATGCGTTTCTTAAACCTAGGGCAGTTGCATACATGACTCCTGACCTCACAGGGTGACTTGGGGTCTTTGGACCCCATGGTGAGGTGGGAGTGTGATCTTGTTCATCTTAAAGATGCATTTATTGAGACATGTTGATGAGATGGGCAGGGAGGAAGCTCTCTTTCTGTGTCTTCTTGCTATGGGGACCTTTCTGTAATGGTGGAGTATAATAAAACGGTACACACCCCTGTTATTCTGCCCTCTTGATTGTGTGGGAGTGAGGGCATTTCCATGCCAGCATTTCACTGGCATGAAAGTCTGATAGCATGAAATTTCAGAGCCTCTCGTGGGTGAGGAGCAGGATACATGCGGGTAGGAACTGGCCTCTCAGCTCCCAGTATATTATACCAAATAAGTGAGCATCTAATCTGACTATGTGTGAAGTCAACCCTCCCTGAGAGAGGCCTACAATCTCTTTGCAGTGACATGATGTGCCTGGCAACAATTAAATTGTACATGCGGGTCTGGCTCCCCGGTTGACCAGGTTCTGATGTGCAGTCCTATGCTTATAACAGAGACGACAGGAGGGCCATGCCCTCCTAACTGGATCAGCGGCCTGGAGCTGCCACTGGGCCTCCCTAAATGTGATTGGTGGTGGCGTGAAGGGATGGAGCTTGGAGCTGAATTCACTGTGCTGCTGCTCTGGCTGGCGTACCACACCCCCAATTCCACCAGAGGCTGACTATCCAGTTTGTGGATTAGACAGGCCCTGCGTGCAACCTTTCCTCATAGATTCCAGATCCAGGCCCCTCCTCCGCCCCTTAGCACATCCGTTCCAAGGGAAGGCAGGAGCGTGGACGGCCCGCTTTACTAATCGCCAGCAGCTCCGATGCAGGTAGAGGTTTCCAACTACAGCATGTCTAAGATGAAGTTTGGGGATTAGGTGTCTCTGCTTTCCATTACCACAGATAGAAGAGCTGGCGGAATGTCTGCCCTCGTAGCCAGCTGGCTGGACAAAGGTGAAAGGAGAGGAGGAAAGAAAGAGTTATGTATCAATCCACTTTTTCCATCCTCGCGGTCCTCTAAGGTGCCTTGCTGGCCTGTGTCTTCTCTCTGTCACGACCTGGGAAACTGAAGCTCTAGGGACATATCTGAGTTATCCAAAGATACAGAGGGGTCTGTCTCCAGGGGCTTGTCCTAGACTGTGGAGGGCTGGTGGATCTGTTCTTGGCATTAGCAGAGAAACATAGAAAAGCCTGCCGCATAAGTCCTAAACTTAAGAGAAATGCTGCTGAGAAAATGATGTTTGCTTTCTAGATAAAGTTATCCTGAATGGGAGATCTCACCTTGATTTCATATCTTTAAAAAAAATCCCCGTCCTGTCAGTGGTTGTTTTAGTCCCTGTTTTAGAACCGTGCTTTGCATCCTCCAGCCACCGAACTTAATGTTTGTGACGATGTGACAAGAAAAAGGCCCACTTGATTCTAGAGTTTCAGTGGATTT
Organism: Myotis nattereri; assembly: GCF_964212035.1. Lineage (NCBI taxonomy): Eukaryota > Metazoa > Chordata > Mammalia > Chiroptera > Vespertilionidae > Myotis > Myotis nattereri. The sequence continues at coordinate 156,706,069 of NC_138075.1, forward strand.
TCATTGAAGACAGAGCAGTAATTTAGTGAGAAGGATGCTCAGGATGGGCTGAAATTTGCAAATCAATACAATGTGTTGGCTTACTCAGAACTTCCCCATTTTGTTAAGGATTACATTGCTACGCGGTTTGCAGACTAGATGTTAATCAGTGGCTGTTGGCCAGAGAGGGCTAACCCTACCAGCAAATAAATGCATTTAAGATGTTAGAAAGTGACCGAAGAGGAATATGTACGCAGAGGCCTAAAGAATATGAAACCAGTTAAGAACTCAAAGGTCATTTTGTTCAGGGCAAAATTCTTGTGCATGGTGCTGACAGTTTGCCCTCTGGGTGTTTTCAGAGCTTAAAGGATCAAGCTCGTCCACGTGAAATATGGAATGTCTCCTACAGAAGCCCCATGCCCCCCTCAGCCAACCTTTTGGCCCTGTAATTAACATGGCTTCAGCTTCCTGTTGGATACCACCCTGCTGATAGCTCTAGCATAAGCAAGGCCTCACTGAACTCATGGGCTGGCATCTCTGGAGGTTGTTTAAAGAAGGCTTAAGTAATAAAATAAAATGGAACACTCAACACTCCATAGCTTATGTTAGGCTAAGTGAAGGGAGGGGAGGGTTGTCATTTTCCATGTCTGAGATCGGTGCCCCGTGACAATGGAGCTTCTTTGCCACTGTGCAGAAAGCCGACCAGGGCTGATGAGATTACCACTGTCAAAATGGACTGCCATGCATGGAGGGGCAAACTGTGACCTTCCATTTAAAAACTGGCTTATGTTCCTAGAGGTTGATGGGGAAGAGGAGGCTTCTTTGTTGAGTTTTGCATGTAGAAGAAGCCGCTAACGCCTTCAAACACAAACCGAGCACCTGTGGGAATGCTAGGCACTGAGGATGATGCGATATTTGGGTCAAAGGGGCCTTTCTGTGTCTCTCAACACAGAGCACAGGGCACTTCGTTCAATAATAACATCAGCTAATGCATAGGGTGGCCACCAGGTCTGGAAAGGCAGCAACTGTTTTATCATGTAAGGAAATTAATATCAATAACCACTGACATTGTTTTCTATATTTCTAGACTTGGCGGCCACCCTGAACACTGAGCACATACTATGTTCTTTACAGGTGCTTTCTTGCTTAATCATCCCAACAGCCCTAGCATGTAGGGATTCTTATTTATCATCCCCATTTTCCAACAGAGAGGATTAGCCAGAGAAGCTAAGGTGAGTAATACACTCATAGCTTGTCAGACTCCAGAGCTGTGTTGTAAGTTCTGCTCTCTCTCTCCTCTGAGTGGCCAGCCCTTCTCCCCCTAATCAGGAGCTGTAGGAAGGAGGCTGTGGTCCTAGTCCTCAGGCTCTTGCATTGTTTTTCTCAGAGCGCTTTCCATTGGCTCTTTAGGTAGAGCTATTGTCTTGCAGTTTCTCCCTTATAAGGCAGCCTGGCCACTTAAACTTCTCTCACAGCCGGCAAGGTGAGAGCTCACAGCCAGGGTGCTCAGGGCTTTAGGGCCTCAGGGTCGGTGTCCCTTGGGGAATGTTCTGGGCAGAGGCAGTTTGTGTTTAGACTTATTGCTTGGTGGTCACTGGCAGTCTTTGGAGCCCAGCATAACCTGCCATGTGGAAGCTCTGGTCTTAAAATCCTCTTTCAAAACTGAAGGAGGATGTGGTTGCCTACTGGACACTTGCAAAGAGTGGTAGTTTCCTTTCAAATTGCTTGCTTGCCCGAACACTGGAGTAGGTAACGGGCACCGCTTGGAGACTTGCCACTCTTAATTATGTCCCAGCTGGTAAAACTCAACCAAACTCATCACAAAACACTCAGTCCAATAAAAGAACCCACTTTTTATAATGGAGAAATTAGCCAGTGTTGAGCCGGAGAGGTTAGGGAAACTGCCATAAAATATAATTATAATACTAATAATATTAATAGTGGTACACTATACATTGCCTCCTGCCTTTCATCCCAGATCTGCGAGTGGCTGGCTAATGCTAATTAATATAGCTTGCCTTGTATGAGTCTGGAAGAGGAAGCATGAATTTTTATTTTTTAAAATTAATGGTGCCCCTTGGCTTGGTCAAAATAAAGATGGTGACGCAATCCTGGAGCCTTTGTCCAAGGACCTGAAGGGCATTCCAAAGTTGTGTATTGAATGGAAGTGGTAAGCACTCAGGACTGGGTTTCAGACTCTCTGAAACAGTCAGGTGTCCCTGTCACTGACTTCCTGTGACATTTGGGTCCAGTCTTGCTTTCTCTGTCGGGGAGGTGGTACAGGGAGATGGTAGTCTTTACATGCTTCCCTCACACTTTGGGGTTGAACAGAAACACAATGAGGACAGAGTTTAGGAGCCTGTTTTCAACTTATGGTGCTCTGGGTGTTTGGTTTCTATCCCCCGTCTCGCTGGGCTTGGCCAAGAAGCAGGTTTGGTTAGTGATTGAAAAGGGCTCCTGAGCACCCAGAACACTGATGCTGTTGCTTTGGAAGAAGGAATGAAGGCGAGGGGAGGACCCAGCATGTGCAGCAAACTTTCCAAAGGTGGTATTTCAGTTGTGTATTTCTTTATTCCCATGAGTTTGGGGCACTAAGGTGACAACCAGAGGGGCACACTCTCCAGAGTCAAAATCAGGTGGAGGATTTCGGAAGAGATAAGAATAGGAGGACCCAGATATATTCCTTGACCTGCAAACCGGGCTGTCAAGGCCAGGGTCAACCCTGTAACAGGCAGCCCATCTGTCCCTTCACCTTTCTAGCTGTAGCATAGTGGTAAAGAACACAGATTCTGGAGCTGCATAGCCTGAATGCAAATTCTGGCTCTGTCACTTAATAGCAAATAACATCAGTTGCTTCATTTATAATAAGGGAATTTAGTCATTGTAGGGGTTAAGTGAAATACTGTATATAATGTCCTGAGAACTATACCAGTCACTAATTTAGCCTATAATGTTGAAGAGCTATTATTATCCCTTCAATTATGAAGTCTTTCTAGAGACTAGTTACCAATGGATTACCTGGCAAGGTTTAGTTGATGGCAGGGTCATAAGGAGAAGCACCTAGATCAGTGATGGCGAACCTATGACACGCGTTTCAGAGGTGACACGCAAACTCATTTTTTTGGTTGATTTTTCTTTGTTAAATGGCATTTAAATATATAAAATAAATATCAAAAATATGTCTTTGTTTTACTATGGCTGCAAATACCAAAAAATTTCTATATGTGACACGGCACCAGAGTTAAGTTAGGGTTTTTCAAAATGCTGACACGCCCAGCTCAAAAGGTTTGCCATCACTGCCCTAGATGGTCAAGGATCTTTTGAGCAGGAAGAGTAGGAGGGCTAAAAAGGTATATTTACCTTGTTCTATCTCTGCCATGCCCTCCAGGGGTCCTTGGACAGTGAACTTGAAAGCACTTCTGGGCAAAGGTGGGAGTGGGTTGGTGAGATGCTAAGTGACTGCAAAACCAATGCTTTGGAAAATGATCCAAAATAATTTATTCAGGATAAACATTCCAGACTGGGAGAATCTTCTGGAGTCCACATGGAAGATAGAATCATGGAAGATGAGTGGATGAGATGCTGGAAGGGAAATTTGAGGAAGCAGCAAAATTGGAATGGAGCCACAGGGCAAGACCAGTTCAGTGCATTTCTGTTTCTGGGCGTGTTTAACAGTACGAGAGTTACACAGGAAGCCTTAAATGGAGACTGGCCTTGCATCTCAGGGAAGCCAACCATTATACTTGGCAAGGATAGTAAAAGGCGATTAGTTGCTATCTGTGACATCCAAGATGAAGCTGTGTATTGGTTCATTCTTGTGCCTTACTCTTTTTTTTTTAAATATTTTTATTGATTTTTTACAGAGAGAAAGAGAGTTAGAAACATCGATGAGAGAGAAACATCAATCAGCTGCCTCCTGCACATCTCCCACTGGGGATGTGCCCGCAACCCAGGTACATGCCCTTGACCGGAATCGAACCTGGGACCTGTCAGTCCCCAGGCCGACGCTCTATCCACTGAGCCAAACCGGTCTCGGCCTTGTGCCTTACTCTTGAGCCCAGAGCAAGTAGAGGATTCCATGTTGTGTGACTAGGAAGCTCCACATTGGCACAGCACTAATTGTATCCATCAAGGGATGGGGGAACAAATCGAAGCATTCATGATGAACGCAAAGCAAATGACAACCCAAATGACTTGCCTTTTGAGAGGTGCTACTAAACTTTAAAAAGACAGTTATTGGACAATGAAAGACTTCGCTTTACAAAGGCACTAAACAGGAACGTGGAGGCGGTTACTCATTAGGAACTGGCCAACAAAGTCAAATTTCTAAATGTCTGTCTGAAATTCCATTTAAAAAATTCCCTAGAATTCTAAGGTCTGGTATAGCAATGGTAAGTACAGTTCAGGTATTAATTTGTACTGTTCTCCGTCAGTGTTATAAAAAGGCAAGAACTAAAATCACCAGTATGAGAAATGGATGTCTGCCAAGGGCTTGGGTTAGATTTTTTTTCTACCTCTTGGTATCACGAGGCTTATGACTGAGAGTGATGAAAAACATCCAGAATGCTAGATATTCTCAGATTTTGTCCTAACTTCCTCTTGTTACCTGATACCGGACAAGGGGCTTACTTTCCTTGTGCTAGAATTTCCTCATTTCAAGACCATGGAATACCATGGTAATTATAGTGTATGGTTCCTTGGGTGAAGGGAGTATCAATCAGAAAGTGTTGTCAGCTCCATTGTGGCCTATTTTGTTACCCCCAAGGGTTGGTAGTGTAGCCAAGACTGAGGTCAAATAGGTGGAAAATATTGAAACATGTTCCAATGCAATGTGCCATTTAACCCAACATGTAAAATACTCATGGTGTCCAGAGTAAAATATCAGCAGTGTGGATATCAGCCCCACACATACTCAGAAAAAGGAAAGGTTAATAAAATGTAACACTATTGAGACCTTGGTCTCCAATTATAGGATCTGATGTTAGTCATATTGAGTGGTGTTTATATCTGAAGGAATGTGTGTCTACATGTTTCTCCATGGATGTGTAAGCATTCACATGTTTATGGTTTATCTTGATATTCCAATCCAAATATATATTAGTTTAGGTTTATTCATTATCTTAAAATGCCTATATATTTTTACTTTTTCATCAGAAGCTTAATATTTGGGTAGGAAAGAGGATATTTTTTCAGGGGTTCCTTCTCATTATGTAGGGCAAAATTCACTGCAAAAGTCAGTGAGGTCCACTGTGATGATCTCATGTTTGGATTGGGGACCAACTCGACAAGAACTCAGAAGCCCTGTTCTTCCTTGGAGAGGCAGGCATGAGGAGTGGGTAGCCTTTCTGTGTGTAGTTGCTGGCCTGTGCTTCTTGTGGAGCACAGAGAGGCTGGGAAGAGTCCTTGGGACGTCATTTCAGGGTCAGTCAACTATCTGAACGCTTATCTAAACCAGTTTCCTAAAGTGTTCAGGCAATCAGCCATCATATAGGACTTAGGTCCCTGACTCTTCCCAAATACGGAATTGTTTTAGAACCCTAGAGGGTCAAGGAAGCACATTTTTTCTTTCTGGCACTCTTGGAAGATGTGTTTCCATGTAAGCAAGGCAAACTTGTCTGGCTATGTGCTATGGCTGTGCACGCACAACATTCAATTACATCCTAAGGAGGAGACACATTTTCCAATGAAAGTATTAAGTGCCCACTGTATCTCAGACATAAGGCTACACCTTCCGTAGTGATCCAAGGGTATGAACGGTGCACAAAACTTCAAAACTGAAAAAGAAATGATTCAGACACATTAAGAGAAACAGGTTTGACGGCTTCTCCTGCCTCTGGTATCCTACTGACTCGTGGCTAGAGCTGATAAATGGCAGTGGTACATTCCATAGGGTGGCTCTTCATAAAGAAAATTAGTGGCTGCATAAACTCAGATACTCTTAAAATTAGGCAACAAGGCTAAGTCCCAGTTAATCCCACAACCTCCCAGAGCTTAAGCAGAGCTCATGAGGACAGAATCCCTGGATCATACATTTTTATAGTATAGAAAATATACTTTCTCATCTGTAAAATGGAGTGTTTCTATGGTGATTAGATGAGATAACATAGGTAGAACATTTAGCCTAGTGATGGCATAGAGTAGATATTCAAGAGATGGATACTATTATTAATATTACTAGAGGCTCAGTGCATGAAATTTGTGCTTGCGGGGCAGGGGTGGGGGTGGGGGTTGGGGGTGGGAAGGAGGATCCCTCAGCCTGGTCTGCACCCTCTTTCAATCCAGGACTGCTGACTCCTAACTGCTCGCCTGCCTGTCTGCCTGGTTGCCCCTGACCACTCTGCCTGCCTGCCTGATCACCCCTAATTGCTCACCTGCCTGCCTGATTGCCTCTAACTGCCTCTGCCTTGGCCCCCGCCATGGTGGCTTCGTCTGGAAGGATGTCTGGAATGACGTCCGGAATGTCGTTTAGCTGTCTGGTCTAATTAGCATATTATGCTTTTATTATTATAGATTAGAACCATCAATATGCTTAATACCTCCAAAATGATGCTAAAAATAATAATTGTTGGTAAGGATGTGAGAAATTGAAAACTTTGTACATAAAAAAAAATTAAAAAAAGAACTATCATCTGATTCAGCAATACCATTTTATTCACTTCTGGGTGTTTATCTAATATAACTGAAATCAGGATCTTAAAGAGCTATTAGCACTCCTATGTTCATTGCAGCATTATTCACAATAGTCAAATCCTGGGAACAAGTGACAGATGAATAGGTAAACAAAATATGGTTTATATACACAATGGAATACCACTCAGCCTTAAAAAAGAAGAAAACTGCAATATATGACAACATGGATGAGCTTGATGGACATTATGCTAAGTGAAACAAGCTGTTCCAGAAGGATAAATTTGCCACAATTCCACTTATATGAAGTGTCTAAATAGTTAAGTTCACAAAATTAGAGAGTGAAATGGTGGTTGCCAGGAGCTGGGGGAGTTAAGAAAATAGGGAGTTACTAATCAATGAGTATAACATTTCAATTACACAAGATGAATAAGCTCTAGCTATCTGCTGTACAACATCATACCTGAAGTCAACAGTAATGTGTTGTCCACTTAGAATTTTAAGAGGGTAGATCATATGTTAAGTGTTCTTACCAAGATTCAAGATGGAAGATGCATGGGGCCAAATGGAGAGAAAACTTCCAAGAAGTGGGAGAGAAAGGGATCAGCAGCAAAGGCCTTGGAAAAAGAAGGTTGACTCAGTCTTTGGAGAAAAGAAAAGTATAGATGGAAAAAGATTCAGAAGTGGGAGGGAGGCAAGGGAGACTGTGCCATGACAGATGTCACATCTCCAGTTCTTTGAGGCTGATGGTGGGGACTGGAGATATATCATAACAAGGACCATGTTCTCAGTAAGACAGGAGGCCAGGCTGTCCACAAGGAGGGCAGGAGGGCTAGGCAGGTTGTGGATTACAAGGGATCGCTTTTGGGATTCCCTGAGAATTCTACAGGGAATTGATAGGGAATCAGCAGGTAATGACTATAGGATGCCAAGCAGCAGGGCAGGCCCCAGTGAAGTTAGGGACTTTCTCCAGCAATGCTCAGATGTCTAGGGACCAGAGTGGGGAATTAGACAGAGACTGGATATCATGGCATGCCAGGCCAGATGTCTTTTTTGAGACTAATCCCCATAGTAAGTAATGCAAATGAACAGGGCAGACAATAAGAATTCAGAAGAAGTAAATTGCTTTCTACTTCTTAGTGGAGGTAGGAACACAGGCGCTAAAGCTTTGAGGTGGTCTCTGTGCTCAGGCTACCTTTTCTGGTCCACACCCTTTTGGGGGCCTCCTGTAGGCAACTGTCAGATTCTCATTGCATGATTTTTTTCTTCTATGAAAGATGACAGAGTGACTTCCCTGAAAGACAGGAAAATCTGACCCATTGTTTGTACTCCACTCTACTCATCCGTATAGGATGTCCGCCTTCTTTATGGCTCTTTTAATAGGCAATGTTTAATCATCACTGTCAGGCATTGAAGGGCAGCCTTCAGCATCAATGGCCTGCTGGCAGTTTATAGTCCCAGGGCCATATGTCCCAGAGTGATATTCAGGGTTGCAATTCCGTAAGGATGAAGAACAGCAGCAGCAGCAGCAGCAACAACAACATGAACCATGACTGATGGAAATCTGCAGGTAATTTTGCATCAACCTGGTGAAGTTGATTGCCTAATGGGTGAATGCTCTCAAGTTCATATTTAAAGCTGTGTTCTGCATCAGGTGGCCTTCTGACCTACCCTCCGGAAGTCCACTTGAAGCTTTGAGAGACCCTGAAAGAGAGAGGGGAAAAAAGGGAATGGTGAATATGGATCAAGGGCACTAGGGTTGGACTCAGAAGACCTGGGTTTGAGTCCACAAGCATCCACTAACTAACCAGGTGACCTCTGGACCTCAGACTCATCATGTGTAAAATGGGCACACTAATATCTACCTTGTAGCATTATTGGGGAGATATATGAGATAGTTTGTGAATAATACATACCTCACAGAGTATGTGATGTCATAGTTATTTGTTTTTGATGTTTGTCACCCCCACTGGATGAAGACTCCCTTGAAGGCAGAAACCATGTGTCCTTGGAGGCATGCCAGTTATCAATAAATGTGGAGTGAATGAGTTGCTGGAGATCACAACTAGCATTCCCTAAATAGTTAGGTACCAGGTTCTGTACATGCATTATTTTATTGCCTCTTTGCAACAATATTATGAGGGAAATACTGTTATTATTTTACCAATGAGGGTTAGAGAGGTTCAATAGCTAAGTTCACATAGCTAGTTAGTGGTGGAGTGACCACTTAGCCACTGTTCTGAGCTGTCTCAGAAAGAAACACAGGTGCAGGAAAATGCTTAACTCAAGGATTTGAATCTCAGGGGTTTATCAGCTATGGTGAAGCCAAGATGAGAAGGTATTTGGTCAGGAGCTCTAAAAGTCTTCAAGTTGTATCTCCTCTTGGAACTGGAATGAGATCAGACTGCTGGTCTGCCGCACACATCATGTATTAGGCAAAAAGCATTCACATACTGTTCCCACAAACAAGCCTCCATTAGGGTGGGCACAATGGAGGGCAACCTTGCTAGAGAAGGGTGAGTACTGGCGGGGCTGGGTGGGCTCTGAGACCTGGAATGCCTGCCAGCGTTTCCTGCTCCCAGGCTGCTGCTCTTGTGATTAATGGGGCAGTGGAAAATTCCTCTCTTGGTTTACTTTTTTCCCTGAACTGAGAACTCGATTTAGGAGCAGAAAGTGCCCCAGGGTGATGCTTTCCCATTTGTCAGGATGTGGAGCGCTCCACCTCACCTGGATAGGTGTCTCGAGTTGCAGCTGGGCCAGGTGGGGATTGGGCCAGGTGAGGATAGGGCCAGGTGGGGATTGGGTCAGGCAGCACCTCCACAGGCTCATTTGCTCTGGCGGGAAAGGGGCCCCGGGAGTGTGGAGTTGTTATTTTCCAGGTCCCTAAGCTTCTGTCATCTTGCTCTATGGAATGCAGTCTTATATGGCATTGGTTCCATGATGTGAAAGTAAAATGTCCTGCTCTGGAGTAGCCTTCATTCCCAATGTTACAAAAGAAAAAATGTTGTCTTTAAAGAGTTTTAGAAATATGCTCCCAAATTAACAGTAGTTACCTGTGAAGTGGGATTATTGGTGCTCTCACTTCTTAGTACTTTACTTTCCAGATTTCCACAATGAGCATGAATTGCTTTAATAATCAGAGCACATGAGGAAAGCTCCCGCATGCTAGCCTTCCCTTGAGCTCACCCTGGTTCCTCATTGCACTCCTTTGGGGGAGACAGAAACCCGCCATCCTCTTCTTCTGAGTGGCCCTCCTTCAGTTTACCCTTGAAGCAATTCCCAGTCCTTTACTTTTTTTATTGCTTCCATTAAAAAACACCAACAAATATGAGATCTAAAATGTTTATTATTCTCCTATGATGAGTTTAATCTCTTAATGAATTTGTGACTTTCCTCCAATCTTTTCTGTATCTATCCATGACCTTATATTTCAGGTTCTCCCTTTAGAAAAATGCTGCTGAGCATTAGTGAATATTTGCCTTTTAATACCATTGATTCTTCACCATAAGATAGGTTTCCTTGTCCACCCTTTTAAAAACTATTTTCCTCTCATAAAATTCCTCGCAAACCTTTATTTAGGAGCATCAAGGTTAAGTCTTTGGTGAAGAAGATGGGAGAAACTAGGAAAGAAGTAAATCTATCTGATTTATCTCCTGGATTCACTACTACTCAAATGCTTTCTTCCCAAGCTCCCAAATTCATATCCTTTATGGAATCAGAGCTGCACTTGGACTAACAGAGGGATTAGATTTCAGTACAGATACACACTTCAGATTAAGTAAAACTGATGGCATGGACACCAGGAGGAATCATTCACTTTGCAGAAAAATACTTTGCTAATATAAAGGATTCACCATAGTATTCCTTATATCACCAACTCCCCAGTACATTCAAAGGTGATCACTGCAAGATTCAATGTAAACACGATCACAGAGAATTTGCAGGAAGTCAGGCATAGCTGCACTTTTTTGTATTGTTATAAACCTCAATGTCATGTTTCTCTCTTTTTGCTTTTTTGAGACTCTGGGACCACTGTCTTATTGCTGACATCAAACTGTGTTTATGAGTGAGGTTAAAACAATGAGCAATGTGCTCACAGCAGTTTTCTATATATAAGCTAGTACAGAGTGGCTAATTATGGTAATGCTACTTTCTTCTTATTATTAACAGGAAGTCATGAGACTGGGATTCTTATGTCAGTTTAGTTAATTCCTAGCGTGTGTTCTTGGGCAAGTTGCATAAGTCTTGACACCCCTTTGTTCATCTGTCTAATCAGAGTACAGCCTGAAGTCTCTGTAGGCTCTTGTCCATCTAATTTACTTATTTTTTTCACCACATTCAGCTGTGTAGATAGGTGACTAGGAATCTTTGGGAGTCACACAAGTGATTCTGGAATTTTATTTTATCTGGATGTAGTTCTATTGCTTTTAAGGAATTTAATGGAAAATACAGGACAAGAAACAACATTTCTAGGAGATGGTGGTATTTGATGGTTACATAATTTTAGGAAGGACCTAAAAGCTCAGCCTAGATTGACCCAACCTTAGACATTCCCATTCTCCCTGCAGAAATACCAGGAAATTGAAGTGCTTGTCCCCCAGGCACTGGGCTCTGAAGACTCCAGGTAACATGCAGACTGTTGGAGATGGGGGTCTTCTTTGTTATGGCACCATCTTCCCTAAGGAACAACACTTCACTTTTCAGTGATTCAGTTTCCCTGTCAGTAAAATGGTGCATATGCTGGTTCTCAGCTTGACTTGTGCAACATTTGCGAGAAGACTGATCAATCAAGTGTATTGGGCTGAGAAAGATGCGTCAGAAGAAAAGAAAAGACTAAGGTCACTGCACGTTCATGGTGTAGGAATTCTCACTGCTTTGCAGACAGCCCTTGGAAGAATGAATGAAGCCAGGGGCTTCATTATGATCAGTCCCCAAATCCTGGTCAATTGCTTCTGGGAAAACATCCCCTTTACCCAAGCATCTAGTGACTGGATTTTCAGCAGAAAGGAGCTGGGGGCCTTCTGGAATTTCATCTCGAGTTCAGGCTAGCTGACCAGGGTCTGTGCTAGTCCTTGCCCAGAACAGAATAAACATAGGCCCTTTGAGAGGCCTGTTGGACAATGAACAAAGGAAAAATGCCTATCTTTTGCCCCATCTCCTGCACACTATTTTCCCATTTTTCTTCTGTGTCAACTTTCTGCCCCAACTCCACTCTGTCCTTGTTTGCTGCCTTCTTTTCTGCTTCTCTGTCTTTCCTTTTCCTTCTCCACAGTGCCTGGGCACCCAGGTTGAGGTTGGTTTAGCTCTGCTGCCAGCAGTTAAGGTGGGAAAAGTTGACAATCTCTGGATTAGAACAATGAACTCTCTTGGCCAAAAATTAAAATTATTTTTAAACCTCAGAACCTCTTTGGGGTGGATTTCCTAGGCGAGGTCACTTTTGTCATCACTACTGACCACTTCTCACCCTCTGTCCCCCTTTATTTTAGCTGCACGTCACTGACAGCCTGTAGGTAGTTTCCATGGAGCACGTTCTCCCTCCTGTTTGCCTTTTCTCTCTAGGATTCTTTCTGGAAGGTAAATGTTGGAAATTTGAATTTTCAGGGTTCCCTGTTTCCTTAGAATAGCTCCCTTCCAGGGAGTCACAAGCCTTCCCAGATGAGAGAACTTATTGTGTCACTGCCCAATGTACCTTCTCCAGAGGGCCTAGGATGAGTTGGGGGTGGTAGACCATCCTGTGATGGGTTAATTCCTGTCTGTGTGATTCCTCTTGCAGCTCTGACTGCACACATTGATGAGGCAGGGGTCCATGTACATGCATGGTAGCCATGTCCTAGAAGGGTTTCCCACCTTCCATTCTTGTTCCTGCCATTATCCTTTTGGACATAGCAGTACATGTGGATTCTGGGCCTTGAAGCTATATGTGGAGAACATTGAGAAAGGATCTTATTGACATCCTCCAGTCTCGACCTTCACATTCTTCAAAAATTCTCTCTTCTCCCTCCTTTCCACGGCGAGAACCAGGTATAGGAGAGAAGAGGTAGGATTTCCCCAAGTATTGTTCTGTAAGGGGTCAGATGAGATCCAGAAGCAGAGACTCAGAGTTTATCAAGCCAGAGCTTAAGGCTGGGTTGTAAATCTACAGAACCAAATTACAAGCTCCTAGGGCTGACTGTAAACCCCTCGAGGCCAAAGCTGCCTACTGCAATTTTTTGCGGGGGTTACTCCAGCCCATCTTCTGGCTCAGGGATGAAAGATTTGAGTCAGAGGCTAAGGTCCTGTACAAAGCAGAATTCATGAGGAGCCCAAATAGCTATGAGGAGGGGAGTACGGTTGGTGTGAGGGGAGTGAGGGAGTGTGAGGTTTAGATTGTAGGCTCCAGCTCTGAGAAGGAGTTGGTAGCAGAGGTCCCTCCTTAAACCACCAGCCCCCGGGGGCCAGAGGGAGTGGCTGGGACACCTCCCTAGCCACCCACTCCCATTAGGAGGAAAGAGGGAGTGGCAGGAGCACCTGCATTTGCCTCTTGCCCCAGGAGAAAAGGTGAGGCAGAGACACCTGCTGGGATTGCCTCTCTCTCTCTTGGAAGAAGAAGGGGAGCTGCTGCCAGTCCACCCCAGGGGAGAGACAGATGGGAACAGGGAGGGTTTAAAGAAGGAAGGAGCAGATCTCTGAGTGGTGGATGATTCCTTGGAGAGCCTTATCCAGAATTTTCTAGGCCATTGGAGTTGCCCCTAATTTAGAAGGCTCAGAACCTGGAAGAATGCTGCTCTGGAAGGAGGAGCTAGGGCAGAAGAATCCTATCATCCTCAGGGTTGGATTCGGACCTGTTGGAATTTGCCCCCTGGTCTAACTTGTTCTCTTCCCCACTCCCCCCATCATTCTCAGTGGGAGAGGGAGCAGCAGGAGCTAGAGGATTTGTCCAGCTTGTCCCGTCTAACCTTCCCAACCTTTCCAAGGGCAGCAACCTACCTACTTGGGAGAAACCAGGTCACTAGACTGATGGCTTTCCTGGTTCTGCTGTGGGGAGGACAGCCCAGTGCTGCCTGCTGGCATCTGTGTTGGTGTTCAATGACCCACCCAGGCAACTTACCCACCTGGGTTTATCAGACCCTGTGGTCTGCTGTTCTTTTCATAGGCAAGCTGCCGATTGCTCCTTGGGGTATGCCTGTGTGAGTGTGTGAATTTGATGAAAATGGGAATGTTTTTCTGGTTCAGAAGTTGAGAACTTGGAATAAAACACTTTCTACTCCACAACAAGGACTGTGCAGCTGGCCAGCCTCTAAGGCCAGTCAAGGAAGAGGGAACGGCGTCACTCCCTAAAGTCTATATTCTTCTTATACCAGTTCCCAATTCACCCTGATAGTTTGGGGATTTTCAGTGACTCAACGAACAAGACTACAGGCCAGCAGGCACAACTCCCTGAGCAATCAGCCTCCTCCCCAGAAGGGTTAGCCAGCTCTCACCTGCCTGGGGTGGCAGGGGGAAGGTGTGTGTGTGTGTGTGGAGGGGGGGGAGCGGGGGGGGGGGGCGGGGTATGGGGCCTCTGGGTTGGAAGACTCATAAATATTTGTGATCAAATATTAAATAAGGTATTGATTTACCCCCTAGGCAAAACAATGCCCAAATTCTGTTCAATGGCAAGGGAGAGTGAGGACTCCTCAGAGCTTCTACAAGCCAGAATCTTAATGATATTTCACTGTTGGCTTAAAACCATGAACTCTTATTGGGTGTCTAAAGACTCATGTCCTTTGCATAGAAAAAGAAAAGCCTTCTCTTGAAGTTTTGTGTTTTCAAATGGTATTATGAACTTCCATGCCAACCCTGGGACACAGGCTGCCTGGTGGGAGGCATCCAGGACAGGAGGAAGTCTGAAGGGACACAAGAAGTCACTGACTGACTCAGGCCAGGATCAGGCAGTCACCTCACCTCCCTTATCCTCAGGAGAATCTCAGACATCAAAGAGAACTGCCAGGAGGAGGGAATCAGATCCCTAACTGGGATCAAATACTGGAAGAGGCTCCAGCCAGGTAGCTGAAACTTATCATCTTAGCCATTATCTGATGCTGGCAGAGAGGAGCCAGCTGACTTCCCTGAAAATGACCAGGAGCCATTCCTCATGACGTTCTGGGCATTTATAACCCTGCTGAATACGCATTTGGGCTTTTTGCAAATAATAATCATACCCATGAACAATGGCAGCTGCTATCACCCTAGTCATACTGCTCTTTCTGTCTCCAACCTTGGTTCTGCACCAACACGAGGAAGGAGCAGAATCTTGATGATTCCCCCAAACGTGTATCTGATGAGATAGTTGCATCAGTTATGGTTTCCATTTGCGGCTTGGAAGGAATCAAAGCTTTGAGGAAAGGTGTTAATTTGAGTGGCTGCTTTCAGATGCCCAGTGGTCTCCATAGCTTTGGCTGCCCTAGACTTGTTTGCTCTAGAAGCTTAAGCCTGAACACACCCAGGCCCAGAACAACAAGCCCCAGCCTTTCTCCTCCTGGCTTTGAGCTGCACCCTGGGCTCTGAGGCAATGGAGTGGTTTGGGAGGGCAAACACTTCCTGGTGGTGGTCACAACTTCTGTCTTGGCCTCCCTCCTCCCACCCCCTGGTGGGAAACAAACAAACACATGGGGGTGTGTGCCTTCTTGAGGATGTTTTCCAAAATCCCAGGTCTTAAAGAGGCCCTGGATGGGGCGACTCTGTGAGGGACACTTAGATTCCTTTATTCACTGTCGGATGCATTCAGTGTGGAGGCCCAGTCTGGAAGCAGAGCTCGGGAAAAGTTACAGGTGTGCGCTCTCTACCTGGGTGGGCTCATTGTGAAGTCGGTGAGATGAAGTGCCAGGATCCTAGGCCATCAGAACCCTGACCAGCTCCTCTCCCACCCGACAGAGGGAGATGCAGGAGCCATTAGGTGCCCAGGAGAGGCCTGGTCAATCTCTGTGGCACCTGACCTAGGCAGTCAGGAGAGCTTTAGCCCCCTGAGCTCCAGGTGGGGCTGTTCCCAGAATCTCATGCCCAGCATCACACCTGGGAAATGACGTACCACTTGGTTGAGGGCAGCGGTTTTCAGTCAGGTTTGGGTTCCAATCCTAACTCCACCACTGGGCGATCTCTGGCAAGTCACTTGACCATAGTCAGCCTCAGCTCCTCAACTGAAAGTGGGGATAACAACATCTCACAGGGTTGCTGGGAAGATGAGAGGTGACCATGTAGTCCAGTTCTTAACTCAGGGCTTGGCATTTAGTAAGCACTCAATAATTAGTAGCTAAATTCTTCTTTTTTTTGGTTAATCCTCACCTAAGGATTTTCCCATTGCTTTTCAGAGAGAGTGGAAAGGAAGGAGGGAGAGGGAGAGAAATAGTGATGTGAGAAAGATACATCAAATAGTTGCCTTCTGATTACACCAGACCAGAGACAGGATCCAACCTGCAATCCAGGTATGTGCCCAGGACCAGGAATTGAACCCAAGGCACTTTGGTGCATGGGCCAGTGCTCCAACCACTGCCAGGCTGTAGCTAAATTCTTCGTTTACACTTTCACTGCAGCAAAATGCTCCTGTTTTCTGCTTCCTGGGTCTGCTTCCTTGTGTGCTACCAAGAGGGGATCTCTCCGCTGGAGGTCTGCATTCACCGACTCACAGAGGAAGGAACCCCGAAACCCTGAGTGGTAGTGGCTGGGAGGGAGGAGGGGGAGACCAGGGGACTTTCCCTGCCTCTCTTCTCATTTCAATTGTTTGCCCCTTTTCTAATATGTCTTTGAAAGTCGGCAACTTGGCATACTATTTTTTTTTTTTAAGGGAAAAAGAGGGTTAAAATAAAACCATTGCCGGCCATTTCCTTTATAAAATGATATTTACATTTTTGTCAAAGTTATATCTACATTGATGAAAAATTCAAACAGCATTGCTAAGGCTTAAGAAAAACAGCGGCGCCCTGGCCTGAACTTCCCCCATTCTCAGTTCCTGTTTCTCGAGGAAACTACTTCAACTCTTCTGGCTGTTTCTTGTGTGTGTTATTTTCATAACGCCAAACACATGCTTATATTCCTCTTCCCTGACTTTTCATTTTTATACACTGTGAGCATTTTGTTGTGACTAGGGCTGCCAGGTTTAGCATGCAGAAATACAGAGTGCCCACTTACATTTGAATTTCAGATAAATGATGAGTACTCTACTAGGATTAGTACGTCTCATGCAATATTTGGGACATACTTATCCTGAATGATTATTCAGTGATTATCTGAAATTCAAGTTTAACTGGGTGTTCTGTATTTCACCAGGCAACCCTAGATAGGATGGATAAAATTTTAACTCTTTCATAGCCAGCCTACCTTTCATGCTATGCCTCGTAGCCACTGTCTTTAAGGGAGAATCCTAGGAACATGTACTTATATATTTCCCTTCTGTCCCAACCTCTCCGACCTTTGATCTCATCCTCTTATATTTCTATTCAGGGGCTTTTGGGTGAGAAAGGCCAAGTTCAGGTGCTACAAGCACACATTGTGTCTAGTGCTCTTTCAGCTGGAGAAGGGCTGAATCTTTCTCTTTTTCAAGTTGCTCAGTATTTATTTCTTAGCTCTTCTTACCTCTGCAAGAAATTAAACAGAGTTTAAGGCCACATATATATGGGATCTACACCCTGCCTTGAGTCTACCTGGACCATTATAATAATCAAGAACTGTTAAGCTAATAGCATTTAATTACTTTAATAGTTAAATCCACAAATCAAAACACACACACACAAAACCTTTTCCACTCCTTATTCTGCAAAAATTTCTCTCCTTTATGCCTGAGAAGAGAATTTCTGAAATATTTATGATTTTTCCCCCCCTGGCATTTGCTTTGAGAACCAAGTGTTATTGTCCCCCTAATAGAAAGGTCTTAATTTTGTCCTGGAATATATGCTCTCTGTTCCGAGTGCTCAGCCGTATGCTAATGAGCGCAGGATGAGTTTGGCTTCACTTCCCAGGGATTTAGAAATGCCAGTATTTATAAGCTGCAAGTGGTAAGTGCTCAGAGTTCACTTTGAAGAGTTTCTTGCTGCACAAACAATTTTTGGGGGACACAAGAAATGCGTACTGCCCTGGGCTTAGGTTGCGTTGCCTGCTGTGATCTGACATTCCCCCTTCCTCCAAGAAACCTGTATGGAGGCCACTGTGATTCAGAACTACAGAAAATTATCTGATTTACAAGTCACAGATGTCCTTTTCTTCAACTCTTGTCCTTTCTTTAGGTCAGTCCCTGGCTCCTTCCTCCTTCTTATCTCTGTGTCTTCATGCGTGCCAGGCGAGGAATGTCCTCACCCCACCCTCACAGTGACCCAAGCCCCAGGGCCGGCCCCTCAGACCCTGAGCAGGCAGTGCCCTTAGGATCTGTCCTTCAGGAGCCCGCATCACAGTCAGTCCTGCTCCCTGGATGCCCTCAGTGGTGGTATTTAGTCTATTTTCCAAGACCACGGGGCCTGGGATAGATAACTCGCTTTTATAAAAATCTCAAATATTTGTTTCTAGTTCTGGTTTAAAAAAGATCCCCCACACGCTATATTGAATGAGGTGCGTGGTTTTATTCCGTGCTTGTGGTTGGAAGCTGTGGTCAGTCACGAAAAGTCTTGGATTTTCTTGCGCATAGTTTGAGTTATGGAGCTTTCTGCCAAACAAATTAATAAAAGTTTCCTACTTAGCACCTTAACCTCTAAGGCCGGAAGTATTAATCCTCTTAATTACATGCTACATTATGTCACTCGACTGTGGCTACTTATTATTTCTGTCTTCAACCAAGGATTCCCATAGCTTCAAGTTTCCTTACATCTCCTTCCTCTCTTTTCTTCTCTTAAATCTCATCCTAGGAGGAAGCTGGTGAGAGGGCCAGAAATGGGCAACAGTATTTAATCAACTCTAAACCACCATATGCATTTTACTTATGCTTAAAAAGCATGCATCGTGGAAACATGTTCTTCAGGAAATAAAACCCCATGGCAAGCCCATTTCCTTTTCTTTCTTCCTTTCTTCCTTCCTTTCTTCCTTCCTCCCTCCCTCCCTCCCTCCCTCCCTCCCTCCCTCCCTCCCTCCCTCTCTCTCTCTCTCTCTTTCTTTCTTTCTTTCTTTCTTTCTTTCTTTCTTTCTTTCTTTCTTTCTTTCTTTCTGTCTTTCTTTCTCTTTCTCCCCAGTTAGAAGCTAGACACAACTAGAGCCCAATTACACTCAATTCTCAAAAATTGTAGAAACTTTGGGGCCCTTGTGGTGAGGCCTGTCCACCCACTTACTCAGTAGATATTTATTTAGAGTAAGAAGGGTGCGGTAAATAGTGGATTCAGCACAGAATTAGGTATTTACATCTTCTGATTCTGGTTTGGAAGTTGATTCTGGCCCATGGCAGCTCACTTAAACCCTGCCTCAGTTTCCCCATCTGTAAAGTGGGAATTATAACTGTAGTCACCAGGGCAGGGCTGTGCCTTAATTAGCTAATGATTGTAAAAGACTTTGAAGAGGCTCCTAGAAGCGGCAGTCCAAGTGTTAAGTATTATTATTAAATGGGCCACACCATCGGGCAGCCAGCCCTGGGGAGACTAACCACGGGTTTGGACTCATCTCTTGATGTTGGCAGAAGTTGTGTCCAAAACACCAGGGCCCCAGGTGAGTGACACGTGACAGCTCCTGGTTAGCCAGAGATCAGCAAAATGAAGCTTGGTTTCTCTCTCGAATAAGAACTGGTGTTGTGTCCTGGCAGGTGTCAAGGACACCAGTGGGAAATGAGGGCCAGTCAGACAGCAGGGAACAGAAGGAGAGGCCGAGTTGATGAGATCCAACTTTCATCATTCAATGTTTATGAAATCCTTTTCTAGGTACTAGGTACTAAATACCAAGGGGGCTTGAAAGAGGAACAAGAAGTTTCTGCCCTCAAGAAATTTCCAGTCTGGTTTGATGTCACAGGCACAGATATGTACAGAAAAAAAGAAGGAAAAAGGTAAGTTAGGTAAGTTTTGGAGGCAGGAAATTCCTAAGGATGTTTAAAAAACGAAAACACCCTGAGAGCTGAAACCGGTTTGGCTCAGTGGATAGAGCGTCGGCCTGTGGACTGAAAGGTCCCAGGTTTGATTCTGGTCAAGGGCATGTACCTGGGTTGCGGGCACATCCCCATAGGAGATGTGCAGGAGGCAGCTGATCGATGTTTCTCTCTCATCGATGTTTCTAACTCTCTATCTCTCTCCCTTCCTCTCTGTAAAAAATCAATAAAATATATTTTAAAAAACAACAACAACAAAAAAACACACCCTGAGATTGTTTTGCAAATGTACCAAACTCTGATGGCTCTCAAGAAGTCAAGGACAGGGGTTCATACTGATGTAATAATACGAGCTATCAGAGCAATGATTCCTTTCTGCTTTTCTCTCACCCATGTTCAATCCTGGCCCAGGATATCTTCTTGTCATTGGTAAGGTGGGTTGACTTTGAAGCAATAATCAAATTTGGTTTTGGTAGCCAAAGGCTTTTTTTATTGTTGTTTTTAAAAATATTTTTATTGATTTCAGAGAGAAAGGGAGAGGGAGAGAGATGTAGAAACATCAGTGATGAGAGAGAATCATTGATTGGCTGCCTCCTGCACATCCCACACCGGGGATGAAGCCCACAACCCAGACATGTGCCCTGATCCGGAATCAAACCACGACCTCCACGTTCATAAGTGGACACCCAACCAATGAGCCATGCCAGCTGGGCCATAGCCAAAGGTTTTTAAAAAACTTTTTAATAAGTTTTTTTTTGTATTACAAGAGTAATAAAGGTCCATTTTAGAAATTTAAAAAATAAAGAGAGCCCTATCTGGTTTGGCTCAGTAGATATAGCGTTGGCCTGCAGACTGAAAGGTCCCAGGTTTGATTCCTGTCAAAGGCATGTACCTTGGTTGCAAGCTTCTCCTAGGCCCGAGCCCCCTGGTCGTGGCTCATGCAGGAGGCAACCAATCGATGTGTTTCTCTCACATCGATGTTTCTCTCAGTCTTTCCCTCTCTCTTCCACTCTCTAAAAATCAATGGAAAAATATCCTTGGGTGAGGATTAAAACAAAACAAAATACAGAGAAAAACCTGGATATCACCCATAATTCTACTACTCTGATATAATTATTATCATTATTTTGATATATTGCCTTTCAGTTTGTTTTTTGTCCATGAAGTCAACAAGTTTTGACTATAAATAGATTTCTTCTCCCTTCCATTGCCTTGGAGATCTGTTGTCCTAACCTCCCGACTTCAGCTGTGACTTCTTGAGCAGAAATGCTCGTCCTGTGGCCTGTGGAGCCACAGGGGCTGGGGGAGGGGAAGGGCGGGGCGGGAGGGTGAAGAGGAGCTTCATGTGATTCCAAATGCCCTGCTGGTGTTTTTCTCTCCTGCCCTGGGGAGTGTATCCCTTCTTTCTTTCTTCTTTTTTTTTTAATTGTAGCAAACTACACCTAATAAAAAATTTACCATTTTTACCATTTTTTCAGTGTACAGTTCAGTGACATTAAATACATTCATAATGTTGTGCAACCATCCCCACCATCCATCTCCAGAACTCTTCATCTTGTAAAACTGAAATTCTTTACCCATTGAACAACTCCCCTTCCCCTTCTCCTGAGGAGTGATATTGACCTCATCGTTGTCAATACATTCCTTTACCAACTGACTGGTGATTCTCTAAGTATCTTTCTTTTCATTTGCCCAGACAACAATCACCTATAGCTGTATCCTGGCCTAGGAGGGCGCCCAAACATGGGAAGTGTAGCCCTCCTGGGCTGCTCATGGCCGATATTGCCAGTCTGTCCCTGCTCCCTTCCTAGACCGGCTGAAGGCCTGGGAGTGCTCCTAGGACTGGCCTCCAGGCAGCCACTGCCCATCCTCTGGAGCTGCTCCTGAAACAAGCCTCTCCACCCTCCTTCTACTGGCCTCCGTTTCCAACACCAACCAGGCAAACACTCCACCTCCCGCTGCCATTTCACTGCTCCAAATTCCATATATCTTGGTCAGGATTCTTTCCTCTCTTCTATTTCTCTTTCTTCCTGTTTTCCAAAGCTGACACTATCTCTATAATCATTGCCTTTCTTTTTAAAAATTATTTTTATCGATTTCAGAGAGGAAGGGAGAGGGAGATAGAAACATCAATGATGAGAGAGAAACATTGATTGGCTGCCTCCTGCATGTCACCACTGGAGATCGAGCCCACAACCCAGGCATGTGCCCTGACTGGGAATCAAACCATGACCTCCTTGTTCATAAGTCGATGCTCAACCACTGAACCACGCTGGCTGGGCAATTGTTGCCTTTCTTAAACACTTAGCTCTGATATGTTAAGCTCTGTACAAATTCTGACCTACTCATTCCAGGGCCCACTATGTGTCAGATGCTTGGGTATGTGCCTTTGTATAACCATTTCAGGTGATTTAAAAAATTTTGTGATTTTTAAAAATTGATTTTAGAGAAAGAGAGGAAGGGAGAGGGAGAGAGAGAGAGAGAGAGAGAGAAATATCGATTGCCCTAATGGGGACCAAACCTGCAACTTAGGTATGTGCCCTGATGGGGAATCAAACCTGTAACCCTTCAGTGCATGAGATAATGCTCCAACCAACTGAGACACACTGGCCAAGGACCATTATGGGTGATTTCTAAGGGCATAATTATAGCTATTACTCGTTAATACTGAGTTCTTATAAAAAACTGTGTGGACACAAGTCACACACACACATACACACATACATATCTTATTTCTTTTTAATGAAAATTTCTACTTCCACTTACAGATTGAAAACCCATTGAATACAGGACCCTCTCTCCTTTTTATCAACTTGGTTCTCACATACAATGTTTGGTGCATGAACTTACTTAATTTTCTTAAAATCCTATGAGATAAGATATTTTTGCTATCTCACTTTCCAGAAGATTACCAAGGTCATGCAGCTATTAAGGGATAGACCCAGTACGTTACCCAGGTCCAGGTCCAGGTCCAGGACCCTTAGCCCGTCCCCGTGGCCACCACTAAATTTGGGATCTAAAGAGCCATTTTAGTTCAGATGAGGCCACCAAGGCCCCAAGAAATGGTGGTTTTTCTCAGTTTCATGGACATCTCCCACGAAGCTGGGAGCCTAGCCCTTTTTACTCTTACTCTAGTGCTTTGATGACAGAATAATTAGTGTTATTTGTCCCTTCTGGGAACTGGCCCCGGGTCTGTCTGGCACTGTACAATATAGCATAAAGTCACCAACAATATGTCTACTGAAGTTGAGTCCCGAGTATAATTGCTTTTAGTCATTGCTCTTTGTTCCAAGTATTCTCTTTAAAGTGAGATGATGTAACAAATAATGAGCTCTCTTTTCAATTTAATGATATGATCCTTTAATCCATCATCTTTAATGATAGACAGTCACACAGGGACAAGGCAGCACCAAAGTATAGAGAGCGTTTGCTCTCGAGGCTTTTGTTTTCTCTCAGGAGGTGAAGCCCCGAAGAGCCTAGCAGGATGGGTCTTCCGTGGGACCTTGTCTGGAAGTCTGGGAGGCTCCCTGGGAAGACAGTTGACATGGACCTTCCTTTCTGGCTTTTCCTCCTCTTTCAGGTGTTGCTTTACCTGAGATGGAACATGCTGTGTATGAAGGTTGACACTATAAATGAGAAGACTCTTACAGGCATTACCTTTCTGGTTTGGGGGTTGTGAGATGGCAGTTTAAGCATCAGCCAATATAGAGCTGACTGTCACTGGATCAGTCTCCAGTGAAGTTTTTTTCTGTTTTGCTTCCTTTTATATAGAAAGGCAAATAAGTGACTTTGAAGGGAAGTATGGGCCCAAGTGTCCTCTAGCTGGCCTGCCTCATAGAGTATCGATGGTGATCCTTGGGTGTTTGAACCTTACATGCATATGCCTCTCCCCACTTCCTTATCACTATTAGCACATGGAGAAGTGCCTTGTCACTTCATAATTTTCTTCATTCCTAAAGTTCTTCTTGGTCCTTCCCTTCCCTTTAGCCAGAAGGAAGGAATCAGTTTAGGCCTTTGATAAAGAGCCTCTTGCCCCTCCTGTTCCTTGATGTTTTCTGAGGAGGAGAAATTCCTTCCTACTCTCATAAAAAGGAGACCTGGGAGGTAATTTGGACTCATCTCCCTGGCCAATGCAAGATGGTTTCCCACCAACATTCAAGATTCCCAGAAAGCCCTCCTTATATCCTCAGTTTACTTACTGAAATATTAATAGTTACAATTTATTGAGTATCTAGTATGTACAAGGCATTGTACAGTGCACTGGGCTTTCTGTCAATCTATGCCTGGGGCTCACTTTTTCATTTTTCTTTGACAGTCTACAGCTTTAAGATTATTTAATAAAATGTTAATCCTGTTATTGGTAATGAAATCAACCTTAAAGTCTTGGATATAGTAACCCTGCACGCCCCCTGAAAAAACACACAACATCTTCACCTTGGTAACCAGCTAAAACAGGCTAGAATAGGGAGAATCATAGGGCAGGGAAACTAGAGAATGGCATCTACTATTCCTGCTGCTTTTGATGAAACAAAATTTATTTCTCCATTTCCATAGACTTTAAATGAAAACAAGATACACTGTCTTTGAGGTATTAAAGGGAGAGCTAAAGAAAAGATAAGAGGCCAGACTCCTGGGGCAATATGAACACAGCCTTAGCTAACCAGAACTTTTAGCTGACCAGGAGCCACTCGCCCATCGCGTCTGATAACAAAGCTTTTACTGTCATTGGCACAGTTCATAACAGATGATCATTGCTCTGATGCTCAGTTTAATTTTATTTAAAAAAAATCTGATTTCAGGGTGAAACTTTATTTGCTTGGGCTTCTCAAACCGCCTCATGCTGCCTCTTGTGTGTGTGGGAGCCTAGCTTGGACATAGAAAGTGCTGTATCCTGCTTCAGATATTCCCCAATTCATCTCCAGTTTGGGATGAAACTCTGTCCTGAGCTGAATTCTGGCTCAAGATTCAGGGTCATCTTTAGAGGGAATGCAATGCCCAGGGCAAGGCGTGTTGGGCTCGGATTCCCTGCATAAATATAAAGGTAATATCTTGTTAAAAGAAAGCCGGAGGGAGCTATGAAGGAGATAAACGTAACAGAGGCAAGGCCTGAGGGGTGTTCCGATTACTGGGATGAGGGTAAGGGTGGAGGTGGAGGCTGTGTTTATGAAAGGACCTCGGAGGGTTTTTAACGCAATAAGTGAACTTTTGACCCTGTTTCCCATATCCTTCTTGAAACTTCCTCAGCAAGTGAAGCACCATGGGCTTCATAAAAGCCCAGGTCCACCCAGATGGGAAATCAGGTGACTGGTCCTTTTGTTTTAATTTAGAGATGTGTCTGCCATGAGCCCAAACTAAACCTCAAAAGTTTTCTTTTCAGACAAATAGAGACATGAGAGATAAAGTCATGAATTTCCCAGAGACACTTCCTGAAGTACAGTCTCTTTAGAAATGGTCAATTCTAGGAGACCCAGCCTAGGGCCTGGTTGGTGAAATTAGATTTGGAAAGATCTAGGTAATGGTGGCCGAGTTCCATTCTTTATTGAACATATCCACTTCTTTAGTTATTGGTACCATCAAAAAAAAAAAAATCTGGAAGATGTAACATTTAACCTATGATTACTAATGTCCTTTGATTTTTATCTGTTGACTTAGGAACTTAACACTCTGACTCAACTGAGAATGTGGTGGGTTTGAGTTCATATCTTGTTCTGTCCGAAATAATATGAGTTGCTATGGAGAAAAGGAAGAGTGGAGAGAAGGAAGGTTGTTATGTTGCTTGGGGATGGGAAAAGCAAATCATCAGAGAAGGGGTTATTTCTTCTCCATTTAGATTTGGGGCATATTGCCGTAGTGCTCTGGTTTGTCATAGCACTGAGCTCTCTTCCTAACCAAAAGGAGCAGTAAGCTGGGTACTGGATGATAACCTATTGCTAAGATTTTAAGTGAAATAGTGTCTATCATCTTGGGACTCAAAGGAACCAACTTGATTTTTCCTTGTGTCTTTGGTTTTTGAAACAGCTTATTGGACAATGAAGCCAAGCCAACCAGAATACACAGTTTGAGATCTAAACATTTGACCTCCTACTTATTTCCAATGTACCAGAAAAACAAAACTAGTTTAACACTGCTTAAACATACATAGAAAAGGAAATAGTTTTATTTACTTATCCATGGATTTAATTTACTTCCAAAGACATGGAATTAAGTGGTTGTTTTGACTGTAGATTCAGTCTAAGGATGAAGGCAACTAAAATCAATATTCTGTCTTCACAGGATCATCATTACCCACTGGGAAATTACCATATTTGAAATTTCTGATGAAGTGTTGGTAGAAGACCACACTTAAGACTCTCCAATTCTATGTCCTTCTCGAAGCTTCTGGATGAGTTCATTTATATAAGAAAAGTCCTTCAGTGAAACATTCAAAATAACAAACATCAATCAGACGTTGTGCTTCGAAGTTGTCCTTTATCTTTAGACCTGGGAGGGCTCTACAAACACTCATTAATCCCTCCGAAAGCTGCTGCCAGCCAGGTACTATTATCTCCTTCCCACTGAGAAGGAAGTGATGGTGTCAGGTAATGCTTCTTTCCCCCAACATTTCACCTGCGTGTGGGGTGTGGCCATCATTTCAAATGTACAATCCCCAAACCAGAATATAAGAAGTAGATCTGGACATTTAAACAAAATGAATACAGATGGAACCAGAATTCCTTAGCATAATAAAAATTGATGAGTGAGAACCTTAAAAGAGTTTGTGCTTTCAAATAGCACAAGCCACTCTAAGAGAGAGATGCCATCCTTTCTAAGGGATATACAGTGTTGCATTGAATAAGTTTATTTCATGGCCTGTTTTCTCCTAATGATATATACCCTGCCTATATACCTCATGGGAAGGTACAAACTTGGCCTTGTTTCTGCAAAGCCATTAGTGAATTTGGAATCCCACCTCTGTAAACATTTGCACCCTCAGAATGGGGGCAAATATCTCCATGGTGAAACCCTGCCTTTGGTCAGAATGTTTCATAATGCTGCAGTGTAGAAACTGGCTAATGCATCTTGATGACAGTTTGGTGGGTTGATTAATTTCTGCCTCTCCCAGTTATAACTTTTTTCCTGATTCCCAGCTTTTGGGGAAAGAAGGTACAGATGCAAATTGCCTGAAAGGAGTGGACTGGGGTGGAATTACCCTGAGGCTTGCTGAGGCTATGAGAAATGGGATCGCCTGGAGGTCAGAAAGAGCCACAGGTGAACTGAAGGAACTGTGCTTCCTTATTTTGGCGAATGCTACCTAAGCCACCTTGCTACCCTAGTGAGAAACCTGGCAGTTGTCTGTGATTTCTCCTCATTTCTCTCTAAATGGTCATAAAGCTCTGTTAATAGTATCTGAAGAACTATTCTAATGGCGTTAGTTCAAACATCATCTTTTTTTTTTTTTTTTTTTTTTTTTTAACCCTGGATTTTTCCAACAGTGTCCTGACAGGTCTCCTTGTCTCTCATCTCAGTCCACTCCAATTATCTCCAAAATCGTTGCCAGCGTGAGATTTCTACAGTGAAATTCTGACCATGTCCCTCCCCTGTGAAACTTTCACTAGCTTCCCATGGCTTCATGATAGCATCCCATCTTCAAAGAGTGCCATGCGAAGGATATTATCTGACCTGGGTTAACACCTTCAGCCCAACTGTTACCACTCAACCTGCGGGCCATATGTCAGCTCTCCAAGCGCTAGCTCATGGTCCTGTGGTTTTGCTGACCCCTCGATGGAGGCAGTTGTCACCTCCTCCAGAAAGCTTTCCCTAAAACTACCCCTTCTCTCAGATCTTGATGAAAACGCCTTTGATGGCAATGGCGATGCTATACGTTGTTTATTTGTTCCAGCGATACCCTGTATTTCCCTGTGGCCAAACATTTTTCAACCAAGGCCATTGTTTCCTTGCCTTCCCCATTGCACCATGAATTCCTGAGGGCAAAGAATGGCTTTTCTCCACGGAGAGCAGGATATAATGGCACCAAGTAAAGTCTGTGAAATTAGTGAATTAAGAATTTAGAATTATACCTTCTCATCATTGATGTTTCTATCTCTCTCTCCCTCTCTGAAATCAATAAAATATTAAAAAAAGAATTTAGAATTATATTTATTATTTGTAGAAAAACATTCAGAAATTCTTCTAATGCCATATTTTGGTAAGTGCTAACTTGACACATACATCTGTAAAAAGTTCAGCATCCCCAAACTTATTTCCTGAAGTTGTTTTTTTGGGGAGCACAACTTCTGGCTGTGGAACTCTTAAAGAGCAATATTGAATTTCCTCTATTTTCACTCTAACACCTAAGATGGATGTCCACTCTCCTCGTGCTGTGTCCTTCTCTCTGTTTTGACCTTAGGATGACCAGTTCTGTATCAGTCCATGGTCACTCAGATGTTTCATTGTTCTAACATGTGGTAATAACTATACTTGAAATTTACATGATACCCTATCTCAGAGGAGAGCAAGAACTTTTACGGACAGTATCTTGCTGATCTTCCATCCATTGCTGTAGAATAAACGGGACACAGCTACTGTAATCCCTATCTTACACATGAAGAGATGGGAGTGCAAGGAGATGAAATGATTGACTTCAGTAAGTACGCAGTGGGCTCGGAGAGCAGCCATGGCATTCTTGGTTCGATTGTTAGGCTCTTTTGACTTTCTAGGTGAACAGTCATTTTTGGTAAAGCTATGTGGAGACAGAAACGTCAGAGTTTGTTTGCCTTTTTTCTCCCCATTAGATTTATACTGAGTTTTTTGTAGTATTTGGCCTATTGCCTTAGATGGAGTTTATTTTTCAGTGGAGTTGTTTATAGCATGGGCTTGGACTTGAATACTGTTGAGACTTAAGCAAGTCGCCTGTCAAAAGAGAGTAAATGACTAAACGCTTCTTTTGGTTTGGGGAGATCTCTGAGAAAAAGAGGGATCTTCAATCAGGAAGCGATGAAATGAAAAGACAGGGATGAATGAAATAGTATCTCATGGTTTCTTACATCTTTATGCTTCTTGGTCTGGTAGTAGCACTTTGGGGTAAATTTCAATGGGTGGATTCCCACACGGCCTCTACACTTTATTTAGTATAAAACTGTGTCCCTGGGATTTCTGTTGGCAATAGTCAGCCGCTTATCAGACTAGCTTGTTCGCCATGGCTGCTAAATTATGTGTTTGGAGAAATCCAGGGCCTGCTTTGCCTGGGGACTTTTAAAATCGTGCTCAAAGTCGAAGGAGCTTTATCTTGAAATGTTTTATTGGCCTTTCTGAAACTCCCTTATGCAAGAATGATGAAGCCCAGGTATGTGTAGTGTAAGGTGTGGTGTTCATACAGTTGCCAAGTGAGACTTGCTTTTTTTTTTTTGTAAGTTTTGTTGAGACTTGGGCAATCATGATTTGGGTTTTTTCCAGGCTGATCTACAATGTGCTCCCTAAATAATGTGGTCGGCTCTTGGGGCTGTGCTGCTTCACTGGGGCTACACAGGCCTGACAAGACTTTCAGATGGAGCGTTTTCTCTCAAGTTAGGGCGTAGAAACCCACCCCAAAAGGTCTGTGGAGATAGCACTTACCGTTTGCCTCTCCTAGAATGGGGGAGCTAAATTTTCCAAACCTTGCATGAGCTGTTACCAATTTGGGTTTCTGTCAGCTGGATTTCAGGTCACTGATTACCTAGTAACAATAATAAATGGTGAACTCAAGCTGGGGAGAAAGTGAGTGTCTTGGGTGGCTGTGCAGTGTTGGTAGCTGTGTAAGGCTACCAACAAGTCGGAAAAACTATAGTGGCTCTGCCCCTGGAAGCTGCTTAGGTTCCAAGGCCTCCATGTCTTCTTTCATAAACAGGGGAGGGAGGGTTCCTGTCCTACTCATTGAGCAGGAAGGTGAGGATTAAGATGACACAGTGTATGTGAAAGTCCTTCAACCCCGGTAAAGCTCTATGGAAATCACTGAAGAAATCTGTAACGTGGAGATAAAGACAACCAATTTGTAGGGTTCTCTCAAAGACCAGATGAGATAACTTTGAGGCACCTAGTATATTGCTTTACACGTGGAAAGAAACAAAATGTTTCTGTCCCTCTCCCCTACTTTTTCTACCCAAGACTCTGATGTGATCCTACTCACCCTCATTCCCCCAACCCCCTGACCTAAAAGAGAAGTTGAGGTTGCAGTTAGTGCTCTGTTTTGGGCTGTTCCCTAGGTGGGTGTATTTCCTTTGGTTGCCCTCGTTGGTGTAGGCCTTGGCTGTCTTAGGAGGATCTTCATGTCTTCAGTTTCATGCTCCTGCATCTCCCACCCCGGGGCTTCTCGATCAGACGCCTGACTCTCCTGCAGCCTCCTCAGCACTGACTGTCAGGATCCATCACCTTTCTACAATCTCACATCGTATAGAGGTTTTGAAACACCTGTATGTGGCCCTTATTTTATCCTGCCTAATTCATATTGATCTCTCATTTTATATTATAAAATCCATGATGGCAGGAACCGTATTTGTTTGCTTTCAAATACCATACACCATCCTGTTCTGTTTCTGGCACATGCAATAAAAGCAAATAATGAGTAAATGGACGAGTGAATGAAACTGATGAGTAGCAACTACCTCTCTGCAATTGCTTATAGATATCACTTTCCAGTATACTCTGCTAAAACCAGTTATAAACTCTTTGCTTTTCAGTCCTGAATTCTATTGGCAGCGAAGCAAGGGTACAATCACAATGATCTCTTGAAACAGTAATATTCTGTTCACCTGCCATCTTGAATATTGTCTTACCACTTCTGTTCCAATGACTCATTATGACTTTGTCTCTACAATGCCAAAAATGTTAGTCTACTTAGTTTCACTAATTAAAAAAAAAAAATTAGCCCATTTGATTGACTTGGGTGAGTCAACTAGTTGTTTGGATGTAGGCAGATAAAACAAACTGGTTGATTGAGTATTTCGTTTTTGAACTGGCTGTTGGCACCACTGCACAGCAGGCTCTACACAACTTCAAGTGGCACCAGCAAGGCTAATGCTGCCTGGTGGTCAGAAGGCAGGATTAGCACGGAGCCTTGAATTACACATTCAGCCCAGCTGCTCTGTGGCCTTAGGCAAGTTACGCAAATTTCCCTGTCCGGTATTTCCTGAAATAAAGAAAGGGAAGTAGTGGATGGGATAACTGATAATTCTGAGAATCTGTGCCCCATTGTGGGTATAACGTGTACCTGTTGCTCAGGAAAATGGCCAAATACTTTGAAATGCTTGAGTGCCGTGGGAGTGAACAGCAGTCTGTTCATTACTTCTTTTCTCCCGGACCTGCACTGTCTCTTCCTCTCCACCTGCCGAGACAGATCTGTCATGTACTGAGAAAAAAACTGTACTTGAAAGGCCATATATGCAGTGCTATCATGCCTTTATTTAGGAAACTAAAGAAAAATAATCATTATTATTTTTTAATTGGAATTTAATCCACAATCTATACAAGTTCATTACAAGACATGAAAATGGAAAACAGCACAAAATACAATTGAGGTATAAGCTAGAAACACAGTATGTAACTTTTATTTGAAAACGTTCCTCCAGTTTTATTGAGAAATAATTGACATATTTAAGTTTGACATAATTGTAGTATAAGTTTAAGGTATACTGCATGATAGTTTGATGGACATATAACGTAAAATGATTCACACAATAGGTTCAGCTAACATGTAGATACAATAAAAAGAAAAGAAGAAAAAGGAAAAACATTCTTGTTGTGTTGAGAACTGTTAGGATCTACTCTTAATTTTCTACGTATCCTACAGCTGTTAACTGTAGTCATCACGATGTGCATTACATTCCTCCTACTTATTTATCTTATAACTGGAAGTTCGTAGATTTGACCACCTTCCTCTAATTCCCTCACCTCTGGTAACTACAGTCTGATCTTTTTACCCATGAGTTGTTGTTTTTTTTTAATTTTCTTTCTTTCTTCTTCTTCTTTTTTTTAAAGATTCCACATAGGAGACCATACAATGGTCTGATGTATTTTACTTATTGTAATGCCTTTAGGATCCATCCATGCTGTCGCAAGTGGTAGAATTTCCTTGTTTTTTTATATTCATTCAGCAATTGATAAGCACTTAGATTGTTTTCATGTCTTGGATATTGTAAATAATGCTGCTATGAACATGGGGTGGGTGCAAACACCTTTTCAAGTTATTGTTTTTGGACATATTCCTAGAAGTGGAATTGCTGGATCATATAGTTCTATTTTCAATCCTCCATACTGTATTTGAAAGCTTTTATTTTTAAATATGCCACAATAATAACAAGCAGACCAGGTTACTGTGCTCATATAACATAATTTCACATAAAGGTATTGCTGATCAAGACTCCATTTTGAATTTTCAGATATTTATTTAATGAAACAAGGTTCATAGGAGACTGTCATTTAAAAGTTCATGTTAGATAAATTGGAGAAGAAAGGAAAATAGAGATCAAGATTAAGCAAACCGAGTCTTTGGAGATTTGTGCTCTGAGAGTCTGTTTCTGAGAGTAAACCACTGCAGAGGTTGGCTTCCGCCTTTTCCCCTCTTCTTTCCTGTCTCTTCCTTTTTCTTTCCACTGTATTTGGTCTCTTCTTTTATTCTACTCCTGCTGTCTGTTCTTTTCCCTTTCTGGGGAGGGGGAGGGGGTAATTGGAGAGGGAGGATGTGGTCAGAATTGATGAGGCGAGAAGCATTTCAGTTCCCGTTTTCCTCCACCTCAAACCCTTAGCAGATGTGAAGCTTAATCAGATCATCGCAGCCCAGACCACGAATGGAAACTCCAGAAACCGCAGTCCAGGGACATGAGGCCACAACTACACTCTCAGTGGCAGAATCGTTCTAGAAAGCATTCTGACCATGCATTTCAGTCACACTGGCTAGAAATTCATCTAACGGCGATGAAGAAGGCACCGCAGGAACTTGTTATTGTTTGCGGGTCACATCAGTGTGTGAACGAACCATCTGATTTGATAGGAAAACAGAGCCCTCGAAGGCCAGGATGTCAGAGAGCTGCCCAATCACGACTGCTCTCCTGCCCACACTGAGCACCACTGTTTGCATGCCATCCCAGAAGGGAGACCGTCTTCTGGGAAATGTATTGATCTCAAAATAGTGGCTATGTCCTAGCTTCCTCATAATTTGGGTAGTCTTAGATCCCATGAGCTGGAAGAATACAATCATTAATGTAATTGCATCCAAATCTCTTATTAATTAAAAGAGAAGAAGATGACAAGGATAGAAAGCTGTGAGATGTGCCCACATCATATACTAGCTCACATTGGAATTCGGGTCCAGTTTCACATGTTGTGACCCATGGCAATTTATACTGGTGTCCAAGCTCGGGGGAGTTCACACTCATTTCCGAGAGGGAGAGCTGTCTCCAACGTTACCAGGCCTAAAATCAAGAAATTGGTCTCAAATACTTTCTCACAGAAATTCAACTGCTAGACAATTCTTTTTGGTGTTGGCTGATTTGGGTATTGAAACTGTGTAGTTCTGGATCAGAGAACTGAGGTGTAATTCATTCCTGGAGAGGACTCAGGTGACAGATGGAGAAACACTGTCACCAAAGAGATGTTCTTTAGGATGACTTGCTTTTCATTCAGAAGGCGATCTTGAACTTGAAGGTCAGGCTCCTGATTTTTGTAAAATAAGGAGTTTGCAATAGATCAGGTTGTTTCCAACTGTGGCTGGTGAATTCAAGTTGATGCAACCAGCATTGAAGTACTCTAGTCAGATAGAAAATATCAGAACGCATCACATGTCACAGAGGTATGTACTCTTTCCTGGAATTTTTCACTCAGTCACATGTATACCTATATGTGTGCATTGGGTTGACATAAAGTTGCTTACTATGGAAAAAAGATTGCAGTCACTGCAGTAGACGATTGCTTTATTCTTACATCAGAGCCACGATTAAGATAATTCCAGCTAGAGGAGGATACTTTGTCCTTGATTTATTTAGTATAATACGTTTCTTTCTACAGAAGGAAAAAAAGAGCATTTTAAATTAACTTTTTCCCCCTTTTCCAAAAGAAATGTAGCTAATTTTAGACACCGTAGAGAATGTAGATAAGCACAAAGAAAAATAAATTAAAATTTGTTCTTATTACCTAGAGATAACTACTCAATATTTTGATGTATGTCTATTTTCAATCTTTAGGTTGTGTGTTTGTGTTAAATGGGATTGTTACGACATACAATTTTATAACCTGCTCTTTTCAAATAACCACATAATATTATATTAACTGTTTTCTGAAATACCATTTAAAATGGCAAAATTGCATTCAATTTAAACACTTTCTAAAGCAAACTGACAACTGGATAAAAAATGCTGTCAAGGACAGCATCAGCCATTATGGCACCTGGTATTTGCAAATGAAAATGTCAAGATAGGTCTAAGGAGGAAGATGAGCAGTGAACTGGGTGCTCTAAGGAAGAGGGAAATACATTGGGAAAATGAAATTCAAGCAAGTTTTCTCTTTCACTCCAGTAACACAGGACCCATAGATGCCAAGAAATGCTAAGAAATTTATTTTCATTTAGGCCAGACACAAAGTGGACTCTAGGATGTCAACAGTTTACTTCAACTGGAGTAAAAATTGTTATTGTCTTTGATAACTTTATTACATTACTTATTACACGTTATTAATAAGCCCACAGAGGCTTCCAATTTTTTGAAGCTCTTTTCAATAAATGCTCTTGTTTGGACCTTGTGATAGCCCTATATGGAGAAGTAGGGTCACCTTGTGATCTGTATTTCATAGACAAGGAACACTTCCTTCTCAAGAGATAAAGAGCCACACAGCCTGCGCTGGGCTTGTCACATTGTGTGGGAACATCTCCCTCTGTTTCCTACCCATGTGGGTTCCTTTGTTCTGTTTAAGCATGTATGTCTCATGCCACCCGCTGTTGTATCTGTCCCCTTGTGATGAGGGGACGGGTTCTTCGAACTAGCAGGAGGGGTGTGTGCCTGACAATTGCCCTTGTCGGTTGCCCGGAGGGATCCCAGTCATGGGGAATGATGCCCACTATTGAGGCTGAGCCCATTTGGTCTCTTCTCTGTGTCAGTAAAGCTTGTTCTGTCCGGGGCTGGGCTGCTTTGTGTCCTTGGTCACTCTGATGCACAGATGCAGCGGGGAGAGGTGCTCAGACTTCTACTCCTGCTGCTGGGCAACAGATGCCACTTGCTGGGTAACAGGATGCCGATGAAGTGACGGCACCCAGAATGCCAGGCTTCTAGTTCCTGCTGCGCGCTTTCCCCTGTGGCACCATCAGACCCATTTTCACTATCATCTGTGAACGTCAGGTGGGTGGGTCCAAATGATTAGATTGGCTGACCGATGAGACTTAGTTGGATGAAACCACAACCTCTTATTTCTAGACACTTCTAATCTGAGTCTAAAAAATGTTATGATTAAGTCAAGAATAACCAGTCAGGAATTCTTAGACAGCTTTTTAAATTGAGCGGAGGGCAAACGAAAACATAAATGAAATTTCTTATGAAACTATGGTGCTTGCTTTTAGGTTGAAACTTCCTTTATAATGATGAGTGCTGAACACCTCATCAACCAAACCTCACTGGGAGAGATTCAGGCTGGATCTACCTGCTGAAGAATGTCACTTTCTAAAAGAGAGGGTGTTTCCACTTCGGCAGTTTCACAGCCCCATGAAAGGACCCTTCTGCTTATGTAAGGACCATCCCCACCATGTCTGTAGAAATGAACAGAATATTGAAACCCCACCGAGGAGTCCTCTGTTTTTCTCAGGCTTACAGTGTGCTGACTTGCTTTTCTTGGTTCTCAAACGATGCGATCCGATAGCCCAGCAACTTCCTGTTTGAGGGTTAATTATTTCTTTTTATGCCTATATTTAAGATGCTTAAATCTGTGATTCATTCCTTATAATTAGATACAATGCTTAGAATACAGCCATGCATACCACATTAATGTTTCTCCTTTGTCGGCTATTATTTCCCCCGCTGAGCAGTTGCCAGTGGACTCAGATCATGAAAACATGATGATAAGTGCAGCTATCTTAAGGGCAACCTTAACTTTGAAATTTCCACAGCTGTGAATCAAGAAGCCCCAGCTGTGCCCTTACCAGTTTGGCTCAGTGGATAGAGCGTTGGCCTGCGGACTGAAGGGTCCCAGGTTCGATTCCAGACAAGGGCATGTACCTTGGTTGCAGGCACATCCTCAGTAGGGGGTGTGCAGGAGGCAGCTGATCGATGTTTCTCTCTCATCAATGCTTCTAATTCTGTATCCCTCTCCCTTCCTCTCTGTAAAAAAAATCAATAACATATATTAAAAAAAATAAAAAAGAAGCCACAGCTGTGTCCCTGTGGCAAATTGACACCCATGAGCCCCTGAGACATGTGCACCTGTGTAGTTTGAAGGAGGGCTCTTTTCTAGTTCAGTGGCCCCACCTTTTTGGCTTCTTTGCCTCTTGAAAGTGAAACCAAGAAATGACTTACAGAGAGGGAGAGTCATCAGCAAGAGGGTGGAGAATGGAAAATAAGACCTCACCTCACGCATGTGAGGGAAGGGTGCGGAATAGTTTGAAGTGCATTTGAGGTGGCAAAAACAGTCTTCCTCCTCTCCCCTTCCCTGGCTCTGTTTAAATAAGTTGAATTTGCTTCAGCAAATTCTGAGAATTAAGCCCACTTCTCTTCCATCAGTGCTTCTCGCTCAAGAATAAGCACTTAATTGAAATCGAGAAGGGGCGTTCTCTCTTCCCAGCAGAGGTACCTCTATGAGGGAAGGGATAAAAGGAAAGAAGCATGAACCAGGAGCAAAAAAAAAATAAAAAAAAAAATGAGGAAGTGAGAAAGAGAGGGTTGGAACAGAGCCAGAGGGAGAAAGAGAGAGTCACCATGCCTTGCATGGGACGGATTGCTTTCTCAGCATTGCCAACAGCTTAATGGCTGTCACTGTAGCACATGGGACTTCCTCTTTCTCCAGTCACACTGAGCTGGTGTTTCTCTGTAACAATAAGTTAATTGAATAGCCTGTCAACAGATGGGCACGCCATGGCTCTGAGCTTTGGGCTTTTGTTATATTTCTATGTGAGAGAGTCTGAAATAGCATTTATCTTTTAAAAGAACATCATCATCATCATCATCATCATCATCATCGTTGTTGTCGTCATCATTGTCATTGTCATCTTATAGCAAGTCCCTCCCCTTCTCCTCCTAAGCTTCATCTTCCTACAATTCAGCCTTTTAAATTATTTCAGTAGTAATAGAGTATTTCAAACTGGGGGTATTTGGGCTTATTGGCTAGTATGTCAGGGACAAAGACTCAGAAATTTGTGCCAGAAGATCTGGTTATTATAAAAGAGAGAGATATACATGTATTCTACTATGATGCTGAAATGTATGAATTATATCCTGAGACATACATCCATCTGTTTTCACACATTTTCATTTATTTCACCCATTGGACAGAGCTGCAGTGTAAACGTGTTTCCCTTTTGGATATATGTTGTGTTCCCTATAGCCCTTTTTATCACATCGTGTATTCAGGCAAGTTCTACTCTTTTGCAGGTGCATATATAATGATGCCAGTTTTAAGTTATGAGTAGCAGAGACCACTCTGCTTGGTCCCCATCTCTTTCTTTTATCCTGATGCCTCATCACAAGCCATTTATCCTGGGCGGGGTCTGTGTGCATTACCACTTTGACTGATTTGACTGAATTGACTAATGAACCACTTTTTGGTTTCATAAAGATGAGCCAAATGGACTGTCCCACAGAAAGCATTGCAGTCAGTAGATTGTTAACATCGAATGAGCCAGTTTGTATCCTAAACCTCTTTTTTCCTATGGTCCAGTAAACTCCAATCTCCACATACCTGTGGAGCTTATCTCACCCGAGTCAGGGTCGGGACTCCATTCTTCTCTTGCTGGGGCCTCAGGTAAGTAACCTATGGGAGATATGATAGAAGGTGCTTTTCTACTTGCCAATGTGTGACTGACGTATGAATGTGGCCTGAGGGCTGGGAGGCTCGAGGGCTGGGCAGTGTCAGCAGGCGATGATCTCCTGTCTATGGTTAGCAGCAGCTGGTGATGCACACAGCTCTCTGTCATCACTAAGGGGCTTACACCCCTTCCACTCGTACTCCCCCTTCAACAAAAAGTCACCCTTCTTCCCACCTAGAAAGGTCTTAAGGAAGTTAAAATGGAGTTGAATTAGCGGTTCAGTCACTCCAATGAGCAGATGACATGGGAAAGATGCAGGGTCAGCAGGTCTTGGGTGGGGCTGAAGAAACTGCATTTTCACCAAG
This sequence comes from Myotis nattereri, assembly GCF_964212035.1. Classification (NCBI taxonomy): domain Eukaryota; kingdom Metazoa; phylum Chordata; class Mammalia; order Chiroptera; family Vespertilionidae; genus Myotis; species Myotis nattereri. The sequence continues at coordinate 156,743,990 of NC_138075.1, forward strand.
GACTGACGGAGATTCTGATGCAGGTGGGCACCAGACCTCACTATGAGAAACACTGGGGAGAGGATTGACTCTCAGAGCCTGCATTTCCCTAGTGCTTCCCTTAGAAAGTCAGCAAATACGCGATGCCACAAGCTCCAAGCATGTGCCATCTGCTGTGCTCGGTCTTGGTGAGAGAAAGGCAAAGAACACGAACTCTAGCCTTTGTTCTCCTGGATCTGGCCACTCCAAAGGGTCTGTGCAGCCCTCATAGGGAGGCAGAAGATGAAAGGAGTGGGTTGAAGGAGGTTTTCAAGTTGAGGGGGGGAATGCTTGAAGACAATGAGAATGCTTCATTGATCCCAATTTACTGAGCTCTGGAGTTGAATTCAATGCTGACTAAGCTCTGACTTGCTTGCTATCATTGATATGGTAAATAATGAAATAGTGCTTGGTGACTCATTAGCTGTCTAGAAAGCCTTATTGCATCCTAAGGTGAAAATACTACAGCTCCTTAGGAAGAAGGGGGATTTCTGGGCTAGTGTCTCACCGCAGTATTCCCCTGAGGAAATGTTGGATGTACAGGGCAGGGCCTGGGGCCCAGTCCCTTTGGCATCAGCAGAGGATATCAGTGCAGGCAAAATCGTCTTCGCGTGGGAGCCGGAGCTTTGCTGGTTGCTATACCAAAGCTGACACTGAAGTCTCAGGTTAGGAGTGAATCTAGATGAGAGCACGGACTGGAGCCATGGGGCAGCCCGAGGAAGGGGAGAGAAGCTAGGGTGGGGAGGGGTATCTGTGAGTGGGAGAAGCCACTGTAGGATAGCTAAGGCCAAGCTCTTCCTTTGTAGCTGGGGTGAGCGGGAAAGCAGGTCACTGCTGGCAAGGAGGTGTGGGAGGCGGGCGTGTCTCAGGGGACTGGATGCTGGGAGAACATGTTCACAGAGGGGTGAGGCCACCATCCTCTTCAGGCCATTTTGTGGTGGAGAAACCCCTGGAGGAGAGGGGGCAAGTGAGAAAGATGGACAGGAGCCAAGAACTGTCCTGCTTCAGAAAGCTGTTGGGTGATGAAGGGCAGGGGAGAAGTGAAGGCTGAGAGTGTAAAAGCTTGAGCTTGTTTCTGTTTCTTGAGACTTAAAACCAAGCTGTAGTTCTACCCATGGTGGAGTCTGATCGTCTTCTTCCCAGGTTTGTGCCCCTGCTGAGGGGCAAAGAGGCCGAGGAAGTGTAGGCTTCATGTGATAGGATCCATGCTGCCGCAGGGTCTGGGCTGGGCTGACAGCTGTTTCTAGGTTCTAGTGTAGGCGAGGAGATACAAGCAGAAGTATTGAAAGGAAGGCAAGTCCCTTCTGGAATCATGAGCCAGCTTGACTGGGGAGGAGCCCAGCCTCTTCTTGGATTCTTGTGGTCTTTGCAGAGTAGTGCCAGTATTTGCTTCATCTCACCGGTAGCCTGTTACTGAATGTTAGAAAAAGTCCATCCACCCTTTGAGACACAAATACCTTCTCAATGTATCTGGACTAAGTGAGGGCCACCTTTGGCATGAAAGACACTTTCTTAAAGAAACAGACACAAACTAGGTCAGTTTCAGGGGTGGAGTCTTGCAATGCTTTTAGGGAGAAGCAAATGGGTGTTGCAACTAGGGACGGGCAAACAAGTTCTGAAAAAAATGCCCCCTGCCTCCACCCCCACTCTATTGAACTTTCTCTTGTTTCATATTAGAGCTAAATGATGGTTCAATAAAATGTTTTTTTCTAATTATTTTTTAAAAAATAAGTGAGAACTATTTTTTCAATGCACCTCTTTCCATTTGTTTTCCGGTAGAAGTTTGGAATTTAGCAGCAATGATCTCTAAGCTTGTGGAATCTTTGGCCTTCAGAGTCTTTGCCATGGTAATTTAGAGTAAAATAAATATAAATGTTCCTTTGCTTTCTAGGGTTTGATCTGGAAGGGACTTTGAGATCACTCTTAACTGATGGTAAAGCTAAAATTAAGATTTGCTCATGATCTGGGAACTTGGTCTAAGCTTCCCTGTTAAGCCATTTCAGAAAAATTACTACAGACATCTTTTTGAAAAACATCTGGAGAAGCAGAGCTCATCATTTTCTTTGGCAACATTCTTCATCATCATAATTTCTGAGGCTCAGAAAGTGGTTTTTATTCACCTTATTTCAATTAATTAATTAATTGTGCAGATTAGGGATCTGGGTAAGGAGATATGTTGTTCCAATATCATTTGAAGAAGATTTGACATTGCCATCTTTCCAACAAGGGAGGAGGCACCTGAGAAGTACACCTAAAGGCAAGGCTACATTTTGCGAGACCTTCCTGTTCCATTTGAGTTGGAATCTAGGAACACTTAGAGCTGTTATAAATCAAACTTGTAAATAAGTTTTATAAAGATCTCTAAGCCTGTAACCAAGCTCACCAGGTGACATATCTCCTCCTCATCTGTATGCCCATTTCATTTCACCTGTTTCTTTTTTTGTTGTGCTACAATATTGTCTTGTGGTCTGGTCATTAATTTAATATGTTGTATGCCCTGAACTGGACTTTAAGAGCTCTGATGACCTGAGCTGTGTTTGATTCATCAATGCCTTGAACTTAGTAGGTACTCAAAATGTGATTGTTGGGTTAATGATGGTTCCCACAGTGGCAGAGGTCATCCTTTGTGAGTCATGCATGCTTGTGTCCTCCCACCCACTCACTTGACAGCCACCTGTGATGGACAAACTTCATTTTGGAGGTTGGGTTCTCTATCATTGCTATTTAACATTTTCCATGAGACTTTTTTCTTTGGAAGGAATGTTGCAAAAGACCACATTGATAGGTGACTCTTTGGACTATACTAGTATTAAGATGAGTATCATGATTCTGGTCTAAGAGAACACAAGTATTGACTTACTGAAAATTTGCCCCTACACCATACCTACTGAAGGCTGTCCTACATATGTGGCATGGAGGGACTGTGCTGATAGGATGCCAGTTTGGCATTTTATTTGGTTGATGGTGCAGTCACCGTTGAGGCATGTTCCCATGGGATGTGCCAGAGAATCTGTTGATTGGCATGATAGTTTTGAAATCTACTTGGGTTCTGAGGGAAGTTTGATGTGTCAACATCTCCTCTCCATCCTTGTTCATCTGATATTTGATTATAAGCCATGAAATCAGCAAGGGATATTTTCATATTTCCTTTCAGAAAGAGGAATTAGAATGTGACCAATAGAAATGAACCCTTTGAGTTCAATGACAGTCTTTCACCAGAGTCTAATTTCAAAAATGTACTCCAGGTCTAGGTTTCCATTTTTAAGTGAATAAGTGGACCACTTTGTATGTCCTTTCATAATGGTGTTCATCAGCTCGGGGGCCTTGAAAGGTCAGGATTCCAGCAAACAGGTCCCAGACGAGCATGTACCATTGACTGGGGAAAACACATTCAGATTCACTTCCAAACCTGTAGGTGCTTTTGGCTTCTGGAACCTGAGCTGGTGCTGCCAGGTGCGGAAACGCCTCATCGCTAGGCCATGGGCTCCAACAGTATGTCTGTTTGCTTGTTTGTTTTGGTAGAGGAGGTGGATCTGGAATGGGTGGCTGGGGGGAAATAAAGAGCTGAGAGACAATTCTCCTTCAATTCCTGATGTAATAATAAATTATTGGTGTGTGTGTGAATTGATGTGGAGAAACATCAAATATTCTAAAATCCTAAACTAATAGAGATTCTTGAAAGATCCTTAAATAATCTTTATTCTGCTTCAGACAAAGGGATTATTACATTTAGAAGTTACTTGAGGTTGCATAGAGGTTCTGAGTTCAGCAAATCATAGTCTCTACAAGGGTTTTCTGTGAGGGGTGTCCTGCTGCTGAGATCCCAGCTCTGTGTTTTGGAAAATTCTTTTCTTTGGTTGGCAGCTGCTCCATTAATTGTATCACGCTTAAAACCCAGGAAAAACAAAGCAACCTAGTTTTTTTCTTGTGGCAAATCACTGGTTGTTACTATTATTATTGTTCTATTCACGTCAATTCTTGAGCAAATGCCATGATCACGTGGTGTGCTTCCTTCCACAGCTCAAAGTGCTTGCCCACTTTTGCACATTGGATCCTCACAACACTGGTGGGTGAGAGAGAAGGGGAAAATATTAGAAACATGGACAAAAATGGGTATGTCTCTGATACTTGATCCTCAACTACAAGATTATAGGCTCACTTTTTCTCCCCTCAGGTGCCCTCATTATCAAAGAGTATTTTCTTTAGCAGGGCTAACGTAGAGAACAAATCAGCAGAATACACTACTCTGAGCTGTTTTCTCAGTGCTGGAACTGGATTTGCTCTTAAGTATCCCCATTTCCTATCATTCAATTCTTTGCTCTCACAAGAACGAGTAAATCCAGCAAATATTTGTCAGAGTCCAGACTGTACGTAGCCTTGTGAGAAGGCATGGAACACAGGGAAGGCTGGAGGAGATCCTAGCCCTCTAGGTTCCTGGAAAAAAGTAAGGTTAGCACCCAAGAAGAGTAAAACAGACCGAGACACTACTTGTACTGAGCACCAAGTGAGTGATGCAGACAGAAACTGCTGTCCAACCAAGTTCAGCAAAGACAAACATTGCAGTCCTATAGGATTGATTGCCCCAGAGGCCTTGCTGGGGAGGAAAGACGTTCACCATTTAGCTCATTAGGGCCAGAGGTGTAACCTTCTTCTCTCAATTCCTGCCCTTCCCGCCTCTCTCTTCCCTGCCCTTCCCAACCCCCTTTTCCTTTTTCTGGGTTCACAAACATGAACGATCATCTTGCCGGTAACCCTGCCTTAGCTTACAGTGCTTATGGAAAATGTAATTATTTACCCTGATCACTCTTGTGTAAATGTAGTCTTAACTACAGTATAGACATTTTTCTGAGGATTGCTCAGGAGAAGTCTGAAATGGACAATGTTCTCGTGTATAAGTCAGTTAGGGGGGTCATGAGGATAGCTCATAGAGCTCCCAGCCTTCCTCTTCTGTCTTGGTCACCAACAGTTTAATTTTAAGCACATTAAAACACATCCCTCAAATTTAAATAATTAAATTTTAACAATCAATTTAACCATTTAAATAAAAATCAAGCAAAAAAAAAAAATCATCTCTTAACAATAGCCACATTGGTAATTACAAAATAGTCTTGGGAATATCAAGTGCAGCATAAGGAATATAGTCAATAACATTGTGATAACTCTGTATGGTGTCAGGTGGGTACTTGAATGACTGGAGAATCACTTTGTAATTGTCTAACCACTGGGCTGTATACCTGAAACTAATCCTATCTAATAAAAGAGAAACATGGTAATTAAAAAAAAAACACACACACAAAAAACAATAGCCACAATGACAATGGCAACAACAAAACCCTGAGCAAAATGAGACCTGGCAGCTGTTTGTAAGGTTTGGAGGTCCTGCACTCATTGTCCTCAAAGAACTTCTGGATTCTTTCCTCTTGGTTCTCAACCTTGAACCAACATTCCCACCCCCCAAGCCCTCCCCCCCCCCCGCCCCCATCGTTTCTGTTTGTAAGAAGCAAGGGGCTTTGGAATGAGACAGTTGGATGTGTATCCTGGCTCTGTTGCTTAATAACTGCATGGACCCAGGGGTGTTTCTTATTCTCTGGAAACCTCATTATCCCCATCTGGACATGGCAGCGATAATGCCTACTTCTTTGGATTCCTGGAAGATTAAAGGAGATCCTGCTGTGAGATGCTTAGCAGAACCCCGGCATGTGTTAGGGACTCACTGAGTAGGGTAGAGTCTGGCTCCCGTTTAAGGGGTTCACATGGAAGGTCTGCTGTGATGAAGCGAGGCAGGGACATCTTTGCCCATTTGCACAAAGCTGGGGCAGGATTGGCTTGCATTAGGGGCTCATGGAGTGTTAGTCTGCTTTAGATCCATCACTTATGAGCCAGTGAGATAACCTCTCTGGGCCCCAGTCTTCTCCCCTCTAAATGAGGAGAAAAATCGTACTTACTTCATCATGTTGCTATAAGGATGCGAAGACTTACTATACACAAAGCAATGAGTAGTTCCTGGCACACAGTAAATGCTCAATAAATGTTGACTATTTTAGTGTATTATACAAGTCACTTAACACATTCAAGTGGAATTACAGACAGACTTCCCAGAGGAAGGCGGTTTCTTTTCTACCCCTATGGTCTTTGGTTCGTACAAATTTTAATAAGATACAAGCCCGGCTGTTGTAGCAGACGTCTTCATGTCATTACAGCTTCCCGCCATTGACACATCCTGGCTGACATTTTAGTAGGTGTAGGAAAAATGTTGTGGTCTGGTCCATGTAGCAAAAATATTTGTGGGAGGCCCCTCTGATTAGCTTTATTATTGCTTTTAATGCACTGCACATGGGCAATCAAACATGCTTGGAAAGAAGCCATATTGGTTTTAAAGACAGATGATCTAAAACTAGCTTTCATTCAATTGTGGACTCGAGAAATTCCAGCTAATGTTTCTAAGAGCTGCCACCAAATATTTTGTGGTATTCTCCCTGTGACTTCCAGTGTTTTTTTTTCACTCTTTTCCCAGTCTACACACCCTACTCTGGGTTTCTAAATGATGTAGATATAAAATAACATATCTGAATTTTAATATTTTTGCTTTTACTTTTATAAAAGTTACACATGCACATAGTTTAAAGAATCAGATTACAAGACTTATTATGATAAATGTCAATCCTTTGCCCAATACCTCCTGCTAGGTCTAAATATTTATGTTCCCCCCCAGTTCATATGTAGAAGGCTTAACCCCCAATGTGATAGTATTAGGAGGTGAGACCGTTGGTAGATACGTAGGTCAGCAATTTTCAAACTTTTTCATCTCATGGCACACAAACTAATTACTAAAATTTGGTGGCACACCAAAAAATATATTTTTTGCTGATCTGAAAAAAAAAGGGTATAATTTTGATTCATTCACATCAAACCTCTATTATTGTGTTGGCTCTTGTCATTTTTAAAATTTGGCAACCTGAGGGAAAAGAGATCAGTGTCCCTGACTAAATAGTCAGGTAGTGCATGCTTTAAAAATTCTTTAAGCACATCAGTGCAGCATGGCGCATCAGTTGAAAATCGCTGGCCTACGTCATGAAGGTAGAGCCCACATGATGGGATTATATAAGTGCTTTTATATAAGAGTCCACAGAGCTTTCTAGACTTATTCCCCATGTGAGAAGTCAGAGACTCTGAAGAGATCTCTTACCAACCATGTTGGCGCCCTGGTCTCAAACTGCTAGCCTCCAGAACTGTAAGAAACACCGTAAGTTTCTATTCTTTATAAAGCACCCAGTCTGTAATAACAACCCAAACAGTTTGAGACACCCTTCCCCCCAACACACTTTCCTGATTCTTAGAGGAAATCAGCTTCAACTGTTTTAACTGTTTCTTTTAGTGTTAATTTCCATGATCTCAAAGTAATGTTTTTTAGTGCTCTTTTTAAAATTTCACTATCAGGTATTTTCTGTTTTCTTCCCACTTTTGAAGATGAAACTTTCTTTTTCACCAAACCTGTACCTCACCTACTTTCCAATACCTCTTTCAACATACTGCCCATCTTCCCTGTTCTCCCAGTACAATTATGTAGTAAACATAGTTATGCTGTTTTAACTATGTAAATGCTAATTGCAACTAGAATTTGTTATCCTATGATTACCTTGCTTTCTTACAAAACTCTGATTTTGCTGGAGTTAATAATGTCTTATTTTCACTTGGTTTTTGCTTTTAATCATCGATAATTCCCAAACTTCCTTCACTTGTTTTAATTTCCTCTCAATATAATCACATTCACTAAGGATGCTCTTAATTCATTTTTTGGAACGTTCTCTCTTTCTAATCTCCAATCTGATGATTTCCCTCTATCCTTGAAATCTCCCTTCACTTCATCCTAGGGATCCCCTAGCCCGTGGTTGGCAAACTGCGGCTCGCGAGCCACATGCGGTTCTTTGGCCCCTTCAGTGTGGCTCTTCCTAAGCCTTAGGAGTGCCCTAATTAAGTTAATAACAATGTACCTACCTATATAGTTTAAGCTTAAAAAACTTGGCTCTCAAAAGAAATTTTAATCATTGTACTGTTGATATTTGGCTCTGTTGACTAATGAGTTTGCAGACCACTGCGGGCCTAGCCGCTCTGTGAGGTTGGAATCCTGTTTTCTGGTTCCAGAATCTTCATGCCTTCCCTTCTTTTCTAACTTCATTTGTCAGAGAAACTCCTCTAGTAGCATCCTTAGAATGTGCGCATGGGAGATGAATGTTTGAGACCATACACATCTCAAAATGTCTTTAACCTATCCTCACACTTAATAATCTTAGTGTAGCCCTGACTGGTTTGGCTCAGTGGATAGAGCGTCGGCCTGTGGACTGAAAGGTCCCAGGTTCGAATACAGTCAAGGGCATGTATCTTGGTTGCGGGCACATCCCCAGTGTGGGGTGTGCAGGAGGCAGCTGATCGATGTTTCTCTCTCATCGATGTTTCTAACTCTCTATCCCTCTCCCTTCCTCTCTGTAAAAATCAATAAAATATATTTAAAAAAATAATCTTAGTGTAAATCTCTCAGTTGTGAATAATTTTCCTGAGTCTTTTCAAGGCATTGCCCTCATTGTCTTCTACCTTTCAACATTGACGTCGAGATGCCTGAATCCCCGCTCATTCTTGATTTGGTACATGGGAGTTTCCTTTCCCTTTTCTCAACATTTTAGAATCTTTTCTTTGTCTCTAGTGATTGCAACTTCACAAAGATGTGCCTTGTGTGAATCTCTTTTACACTGTGGAGCATTCAGATTCTTTTAATCTGGACATTTATGTTCCTAAGTCCTGGGAAATTTTCTTGAGTAATTCATTTGATTATTTCACCTGTATCTCCTTTTACTCTTTTCTTTCTTTCTGGAATTCCAGAAATGTTGTCTATTTTTCTTTTTCTTTTATTATATTTTCTATTTTTCATCTTTATGCACAACATTCTGGGACATTTTATGACCTTAACTTATAACACTTTTAAGATTTTTGTTTCTGATTATATATATATATATATATATATATATATATATATATATATATATAATTTTTTAATCCTCACCCAAGAAGTGAAGATCTTTCTTCCCATTGATTTTTAGAGAGAGAGAGAGAGAGAGAGAGAGAGAGAGAGAGAGAGTAGAAGGGAGGAGGGAAAGGGGGGAGAGAGAGAGAGAGAGAGAGAGAGAGAGAGAGAGAGAGAGAGAAAACTGGCCCTGACTAGGGGTCGGGATCAAACCTGCAACCCACGTATGTGCCCTTGACCGGAATCTAACTTATGACCTTCAGCTTTGCAAGTTGATGCTCTGAGTCTAACTACTGAGCAATGCTGGCCAGAGCTCTGATATATTTTTATTGAATTAAAATGGACATATCATATTTTCAACTTCCAAAAGCTCTATCTTGATTGTCCCTACTTTTCCTTTAAAAAAAAAAAAAGAATATGCTTCTTTTATATATTGATGGTGTTTTTTGAAGTGTTCACTTTCCTGCATAGTGTGTCTTCCTTCCTTGTTGCCTTTCTCTGTTTGTTTTGGCCTCTACTTTTTCTGTTAAAGGCTTTTTCCTTGAGAGTCTGCTGATACTTTAAGGGTGGGAGCTAAAAAAGGTTAATTGGATTCTCAGTGCTCATGAGGAGGAGGTATTGACTGTAGCTATCTTTGTAGGGTAATCTGGCTGGGCCATTTGTTTGGGAAACCTTCACCTCAATTTTTAAAAATTTTTTCCATAGGTTTGTCAGAGGATACTGTTCTAGTCTCCATTCTACATGAAAATTCTAGATGCCAGTCTTCTAAGTGAGTGGGAGAAAGCTCGGGACCCCAACTTGCAGAATGTAAATTTTAATTTTAATCCATTTGTTTTCTTGTGGCATCCGGCATCCCTCACTCATAACTGTGCCTTAGATACCCCAATCTAGCAATGCTCTACTTTAGCTTCTGTAGAGAATAAACTTCAGATTTCTGTGAGAATAGGGGAAGGGCAGTTGCCTGATTATAGAGAATATGTCTCTCTTTCCTTCTTAAGTGATTTCAACCTACCATCTTGTTTACAGCCCTATCTTTACTCCCAATGCCAGAGATACCTAATGGTAACATCCCAGTCTTTTGGGGATATGGGTAACAAAATTTGTTCTTGAATTTCCCTGCTGTGGTTTAAGGTTGAGGCTGCTGCATTTTGCAACATGATGGTAATGCTCATGATTCAGCTTACCCATACCTGCTAAACTCACACCCTTCTTCCTTTGACTTTCCAGCTTCCCAAATTTTGTTTCTTCTTCCACTATTTTGTCCTTGTAGATTTATTCCCTAAATTTCTTCACTCTTATTTTTTTGGGATTTCAAGAGATATTAGAGAACTTGCATGTTTCAACCCATTTATAAATGAAAACCATGATTGAGAATTTTTTTTTTTTTTTTCAGAATCAAAATCTGGAACATTGATGTGAATGAGTATGGTATTATTTCAAGTGGTTGCATTACTGGACTACTTGCTTATTTTAACTAAACTGCTACTAGCTAGCACAGTTGTTGTTGTTGTTTTGAACCCTCTTTTGTAATCATGACCCACAACATATTCCTTTGAATTTATGCAAAGGTAAGAATTTTATATTTCAAAAAGATTTGACTTTTAAAAGCACTAAAATGCCACATGGAAAGTAGGCTTGTAAAAAAGGTCAATGATAAACCTTGGCTTTCATTTAAAAATATCTTGCTGGTTCTGTAATGGACACAAAGTCATAAAATGATGTTTTGGGAGTAGTATAGATTGTAGGAGTGGGGGAGATTTCTCAATTGCTTGAGACTGAAGTTTTGACTAGCCATGTTTTGAGCAAGGATGTCATTACTGAAATGGCTCATGGTCTCCTAATATCAACATCAAGTTGTGCACATAAACACAGGGTTTTCTTTGCCTTTTCCCCCTGTTGTATTGAGATACAATTGACATATAACATTGTATAAGTTTAAGGTGGACAACATGATTTGATATATGTATTTATTGTAAAATGATTACCACAATTAGTTATTATTCATTACTTCACATAGTTATAATTATTTCCTTATATGGAATTGTTAACTATAGTCCATCATAGTTGTACATTACATTACCAGAACTTATTTTCACTTATATAAAGATTCTCTTTATTATACCCATATTGGCCAAACCACTTAAACCAGGGGTGGGCAAACTTTTTGACTCGAGGGCCACAATGGGTTCTTAAACTGGACTGGAGGGCCGGAACAAAAGCATGGATGGAGTGTTTGTGTGAACTAATATAAATTCAAAGTAAACATCATTACATAAAAGGGTACGGTCTTTTTTTTTTTTTTTTTAGTTTTATTCATTTCAAACGGGCCGGTGGGCCATAGTTTACCCACAGCTGACTCAAACCCTTACAAGATAATATTGAAAACATTTCCAGTTTAGAATCTTAGAGTTGGAAGTGTTTGTAAAGATGGTTCAATTCATATTCATAGATGAAGATACAAAGGCCAAAACTGTGAATTGATTTACTTGCCCAGATTCACATACTAGAACCCAGATGCTGATTCTAATCTCAAACAAAAGTGAAATAGTTTTACGTATTTTTAAGAATAGTTTGGGTGAGAGTTGATTGTTTAAGATCTTTATGAGCAAAGTGAATAGGTTTCTGTTTTTCTCTTTTTATGCTGCAGAGGTGGATAACTGTGTGTGTGTGTGTGTGTGTGTGTGTGTGTGTGTTTCAATCTAAAAGGGCAAAGATATGAACAGGGTATGAAAATGAAATCCAGCTCTGGCTGGTTCGGCTTGGCGCATAAGGCGTTGGCCTGGGGACTGAGGGTCTCAGGTTTGATTCCAGTCTAGGGCACATGCCTGGGTTGTGGGCTTGATCCCTGTTGCCGGGAGGGCGGGCGCATGCAGGAGGCAGCTGATCAATGATTTTCTCTCATCATTGATGTTTCTATCTCTCGTTCCCTCTCCCTTCCTCTCTGAAATCAATAAAAATTATTAAAAAAAATGAAATCCAGATTTGTAATAAAAAAAATACATAGAAAAATGACAAGAGTAGCCCAGATTTGGTGAGCAGAAAAAAAGAGCCTTGAATGAAAAATTATTATTTATTTATTTTTATTTTTTAAATTTCTTTTTCCAATTGCTTTATTACACATGCTAAAGATCACCAGCCCACTCATCATGCCCCTCTACCACTACTAGCCTCATTGCAGGGACGGGGGGAAGGCGAAGGATCCTGACTGAGCTGACAGTAGTGAGCCCCTTAGTATGGGATCTGGTACACTGCGGTGTGGTCGTAGCACCCTGTGATGAGCCGGCATTTGTTAGGGGACACGTCACATCATGTGCCAGAGGTGGTCTGGGTAACTGGAAAACCATGTTCCCATAGGCATGCTGTAGGTGCTGACCAGGTTGTCCATCCCAGTGCTCACCCACCATTGGCTGAGAGGGAAGAACTTGACACTGAGGACAGTGCTGTCCTTATAACCCTCAACCAGTGGGTGGGCTGTAGTTATAGCTGGCCATTGGCTGTGCCCACCACAACCCAGTAGTCCTGGGGGTTGGGGGGCAGGCTTATTATCGGAGACTCAAATTGGTATTCCTGGGGCTCCCTGAGAGTCCTCAGGTCCCAGCACTATAAGCAGGTGTCCAGACCTCCCATCCAGATGTTCTGGTCTTTGGCGGGTCCCTGACCACACTCTGGTGCCGCAGGCCCCGGATCCTGATGATGCCATCAGTGAAGCAAGCAAAGGCCAGGTTGTCCTCCAGGTTGGCAGCCAGGGCCTGGCAGTGAGACTTGCAGAGGGTAGCTCATCTCTTATGTGCAGACATGTTGCCATCGGGCTCCACATGCTCACACCAGCCAAGCTGTGGGCAGCCATCAGCAGGGTAGCGTTGTTAGAGAAGAGGAGGCAGGTGTGTGCACAGGTAGGTCCGGTGGGTCTGTGCACACAGGTGGCTGTTGTGGAACCTGTCCTCCACCATCTAGCCCAGTGATGGCGAACCTTTTGAGCTGGGCGTGTCAGCATTTTGAAAAACCCTAACTTAACTCTGGTGCTGTGTCACATATAGAAATTTTTTGATATTTGCAACCATAGTAAAACAAAGACATATTTTTGATATTTATTTTATATATTTAAATTCCATTTAACAAAGAAAAATCAACCAAAAAAATGAGTTCGTGTGTCACCTCTGACACGCGTGTCATAGGTTCGCCATCACTGATCTAGCCGATCAAGCCCCACACTTTGACTCCATCTCTGCCACAGGTGAACACGTGCCACGTGAAGCTTCGGACTGTGTGGCCAGCACAGGCTTCCTATGTTTTAGCATCCACGTCTCTATTCTGTGTGGGACAGCCAACTTCGTGGATTGCCAGGGCAAGGTATTCGGCCTCTTCCACAAGTCTTTGAAGTCTTTGGGGTCCCAGCATATGGGCTTCAGAAAGGTACAAGCTCTACAGCAGGCTCCTGGGCCACGCAGGAGAGCATCACTCCTGGTGCCCTGCCTGGCTCTGTGCTCCCTTCTTAGAACTCAAGCATCTTCGGTACAGGACTCTGCTCCAAAGTAGCATGGTCCTGGGTCCTGGCCTTCCAGGTCTGGCACCTGTCTGTCAGCCTGTGTCTCGGTTGGTCCACTTTATCATGGGTCCCAGAAAAAATCTGCCAGAGTTGCTGGGTCAGAATATCTTTCCCAAGTTGGGGTTCAGAGTCCCAGGATGGCAGCAGGTCTAGCTGATAGACTGGGGAGCCATCCATGCCAGATAGCTGCTGGGCCCAGTCAGATGACCTCATGGCCATGACATCTTCGAAGTTTGGCCCCTGAAGACTGGAGGGCTGTAGGTGTCAGGAAGCCTTGTGGCTGGCTGTCCCCAGGAGTCCTAGTAAGCCTCCTCTGACTAGAAGCCCAGGAGTTGGCTGCAGGTCTCCATGATTTGTAGGAAATGATGTGCCTAGCTGTGATGTTCCTGTAGATCCTGCTGAGTCTTTTGGAGCAAGTAGTAAATGCTCTCCTCCTGTGCCGGCAAGTGAGGGGGGAATGGAACTGCTTCTTGAGCTGATCCAGGGTGGCTCCATGATGAGCCAAAGTTCCTGGGGGGTCTCACCATCCTTGGAGGGTGCCTCTGGGGGCTGAGAGGGACACAAGTGGTCATCTTCAGGCAGTACTCTTGCCTAGGATGGAGGCTTAGAAGCAGCATGAAGGAAGCTGTGGGGGGCAGCCAAGTTCATGTCAAGGGGAATCACCTGAAAATTATTATTTATAAAAGAAAACCATTCCTGTCTTCACTCATTAGCTAGAGGACATAGCATGCTCTCTGATGTTGAGGAGGGGAAAACCTCCTTGGCTTCCTTCTCAAACAGCAGAGGAACCTGTGAGAGGGCAGCTGCCCTTTGAGGGCTTATAACACCCTTGCCTCCCACCTGGGAGCCGGAGAACAGGCTGAAGGCCAAAAATGACCATTAGTAGGCAAACACATTGCTTTTGGGTCTGAAGTCATCTGTAGCCTCAAAACTGTAGCGAGAGGCACAACTTTTGTCTGAATTTGCTCATGAAATTAATTGACCAAACAATCCATTTGGCTGGGAAAAGACGCTAATTGGACTGACTTGACCAGTTCATAAAGCAGCTTTGAGCCCGTGGGGTGCAGCCCCTGCCACTGGTGTCTCTTGCTGCACTTATCAGCAGAGATGGCTTCAATTTGCATAATGTAAGAAAAAGGAGCTCGACGGAATGCACAGGGTTCTGTGTCTCTACATGAGCAGTTAACAAATTAGCACAGGGGAAGCTTTTGCAAATGAGAGATTAAATTTCTTTGTTTATGTTGGAAATCTCCCTCTGTCTCTGTCAGCAAAAGCGCAATAACATTCCTTCCGTGTTGGGCTGGCTTTCAGTTCCTTTGTTATTTTTATTTCTTTTGTTCTTGCTATGGGCCCTTAGAGTGACCATCTCTCTCATTAGGGTCGGCTTCCTGGGGGAGGGATGGGGTGGAGTGGAGGTAGGGTTGCCAGATAAAATACAGTGCCCAGTATAATCTGAATTACAAACAACGAGTAATTAAAATATATATATATATATATATATATATATATATATATATATATATAATTTTATTGATTTCAGAGAGGAAGGGAGAGGGAGAGAGAGAGATTAAAAACATCAGTGATGAGAGAGAATCATTGATTGGTTGCCACCTACACATCCTCCACTGGGGATTGAGCCCCTAACCCAGGCACGTGTCCAGATCAGGAATCGAACAGTGACCTCGTGGTTCATAAATTGATGCTCAACCACCGGGCAGTAATTTTTAAAAGATGTATAAGTATATCCCAAATATTGCATGGGACATACTTATACCAAAAAAGTATACCTTGCCTACTTGACATTTTTATTTGCTAAATTTGGGTAGCACCAGAGTTTCCTAGGGTTGTAGGAAAAGGCTGCATTTCCTACCCTCTTCCTCTTTGCCTGGGACAGATATATTTTAACATGCACCTGAGACTTGATTTCCAAGGGCTGGGACCAGGATGAGGAGAGTGAAGCAGGAAAATTCTGCCACTGGACACAGCCAGGGTCAGGCACAAAACCAGTAATTGAGATAGAGAATACTTTAATGTGCCCTGGCTGGTGTGGCTCAGTTGGAGTGTTGTCGCATACACCAAAAGGTTGTGGGTTTGATCCCCAGGCAGGGCATATGCCCAGGCTGTGGGTTTAGGGTTATATGGGTGTGTCTGGGTACCTATGGGTGCATATGGGAGGCAACGGCTTGATGTTTTTCTCTTTTTCTCTCTAAAATTAATAAAAAACACATACTTGGGTGAGGATTAAAAAAATACTTTAATATCATATTTTTAAAAATTAAAATAAAAACAATCCTGTCTTTGTTTATAATTTTTCATATTTTAATCATTGATATTATAATTTTCATAGTTTTCTCACAAATATGCATTTTATATTAATTTTTACTTTTAAAATATTCCATTAAAATATTCTATATCTTGAATACAGAGTTTTTTTGCACACTTAAAATTTACACCTCAGGTGGTGGGTGGCAGGAATGTTTAATGTAAGTTTGTAGTCTCGCTAAGACCAGAGTTTTAGAATTAAAATATTAGTTTTTCACCTTATTTGACTTCTATTTTCATATAGGTTTGAAGAAGCCTATTGTCTTTCCTTATCAGTTTTAATATATTGGTTATTTCGATCTTGAGTGAAGTTTCTTACCTCCATTGCCCCAACCTCTAGGCAGATACCTTTTGGTCCTGACTTTTTTCTTCCTTTTATTTATTTTTGGTTAATCCTCACCTGAGGATATATTTTCCATTGATCTTTAGAGAGAGCAGAAGGGAAGGGAGAGACAGAGAGTGAGAAACATCGATGTGAGAGAGACACATCGATTGGTTGCCTCCTGCACGTACTCCAACCAGGACCCAGCCTGCAACCAAGCTTCCTACCCTTGACTGAAATCAAACCTGAGTCCCTTCAGTCCTCAAGCCGCCACTCTATCCGCTGAGCCAAATTGGCTGGGGCTTGACTTTCTTCTTTCAAGGCAATAAAGATTCCTGTCTCTCTCATGGCTTTAGACATGAGGTGAAGACCCTGGCTGTGTCTAGTGGCAGAAGTTTCCTGAAGAAGTTTGGAGAGACGTTGGGCTTAGATGCAGGGGGGCAAAACAGAAACAGACTTGTAGATACAGATGAGAGGGGGATAAGGAGGCTGAATGAAAAAGGTGAAGGGATTAAGAAGTACAAATTGGTAGTTAGAAAATAGCTATGGGATGTAAAGTACAGCAGAGGGAATATAGTCAATATGATTGCAATAACTATGTATGGTGCCAGGTGGGCACTACTAGTAGAATTATTGGAGGGATTACTTTGTAAATTACATAATTATCTAACCACTATGCTATACATCTAAAATTAATAAAACATGATATTGAGTGTATACAAGTAAAAAATAAAATAAACTAGTAAATGCTATTTACTGGGTTCAATATTGAAAAATGTGTTCTCTACTTACCTATTTAGCAACCACTTGACAGTGAACTTCCTCTCCTTTGGGGAGACTTTAGCACTACATTTAGTAGGATTATTTTTGAAAGTGACAAAATCCATCATTCTGGAAGACATTTTTTGAGAAAGGCATAGGGCACTGAGTCATCTCCTTTCTTTCATGCTCAAGTTTCTCCTTCTGTCCTCAGAAAGTTCTTTCCCAGCCCAGCTTAGGCTATGCCACCTTGACAAAAATATTCCATTACCTCTAGGTGACCTTTTTCTGAGACTTGGGAATGGAGTGTTTCAACGATAGGTCAGGCACTGGGTGACTTTACTGGTGCTCCCTGAAAGGCAAGGCTGATGAATAGCATTTGAACCCTGTTTCCCTAATCCTTCAGGCAGAATGAGAGGCTCTCCATAAGGGTAATCCTGAGTGATTCATGATGCCTGCTTCAGCACAGTCGCACATCGTATAAATACAAATTGACAGTTCGCACACTGGCCTCATGGTGGTATTTACTTAAAACCCTCTCAAGTACACTCCCAATGGCGGCCGCGGGGACAGCTCGCTGGTTAAGGCTACAAACAAAGGCACCAATCTGCTGTATCCAGCCTCCAGAACCAGCCTTTTGAACACTCAGCTCTCTTTTTGTGCCACTTGGCACTTAACACCCATTAGATCAGGCAATTGGCTTGTTAGTTGATTGCAAGGATAGTCATTAAAAATAAACAAACAAAAAGGTAGTAAACTGAGATCTGTGGATCATTCCTCTGGCTGTCCTGAAGTTTTGAAGGTGGAGCAAAAAAAATGGAGACAACGAACTAGTAAAGAGGTGGGAAATAGGCGGGCTACTTAACAACCTGTTAAGAGAGAGTTTGAGATACTTGAGAACACAAATAAAGCCCTAATCAGTGAACGTGTAAATAGAAAAACCTCATATAGAAACCCCCAAGAACATATTTACTTCCATTATTTTACAAAAAATCTTGTAGGTAATAATAAACAACCGGTAAGCAAATGCCAACTGTTGCTGATGGATATTAGTGTTTTCAATGTTGGCAACCCCACTGCTTCAAATAAAAGGTCAAAAACAGAAACACTGTTCATTTAGAGCAACGTGAAGGTCATCCACACAGCAGCATCTGGACTGCTAACCTTGGACTCAGGAGGAAAAACATATGAAGCAGGATTTAGAGAAGAGTGGAATTTACGTAAATAAAGGCAGAACCAACTCAGAACTGCCTCAACACCAGCTTTTACGCAGGCTCCTTTGGTGGTTAAATGTGGTGTGAAATAACCTTTTTAATGGTCATGGGGAGCCTTGATTTCCTTTTTGTGTAAGCCCATTATGTGTTCACTTGAAAGGACTCCTTTCTGGTTTTCCCTGACATCCACCCTAAGGCTTCCCCTTTTCTTGTCTGGAGCATGAAGTAGCACCCTTTGGAGACCAGGGAGGAAGGAAAACGCCACCCAAGCAGACAGAGAGCTGGCGAGGCTCCAGGCCAGAGGCCTCCAGGAGGGAGCTGTGTTCTTCAAATCACCTGTTTTTACCCTTTGTGAATAACCATGATATTATTTTATTACTATTATGAGTTGATAATTCCCTTTTACCATTTGGATCATCTCTTGGCTTATACTCTCTACACTAAAGTTTAGAAAGTGGAACAAAAAATAAATCAAGGCTATAGAATAGTAACAGACGTGGAAAAGGATGAGCAGCTAATAACATGCTCACAGAGTTGCAGACACTCAGCATGAATAAAGCCCTAATATGTGTTGTTGACACAGTGCCACATCAGAGCCCAACAATTTGTTTACTGGGTTCTGTCAGGTGCATCAACAATCTTCTAAGTGACAATGACAATCAAGGTACCTTCAGTTTCTGATTGGTTGGATTTGCTAATAGCTTGTTTGGTTTGAAACTACTCCCAGGAAAAGAGACCAAAGTCTTATAGTTTATGTCAAACATAATTTTACCATTTCTAAGTGAGTACTTACACTATTTAGTTCAACAGAACCTGAAGATAAAATATACCAAAAACACAATATTTTTCTCTTAAAAATATTATTTATTTATTTATTTACTTACTGGTACACCATTCCCAGAAAGTACTGCAATATCAGGTCGATGTATGGAAAGGATGGAGCAAGCTCCTATTCCAACTCCTCGTTTAAAAAAAATCTATCCTATATAATAAAAGCCTAATATGCAAATCGGCTGAATGTCAGAACAACCGGTGGAACGACCAGTCACTATGATGTGCACTGACCACCAGGGGCAGACACTCAATGCAGGAACTGCCCCCAGCCCACAGGCCCCAGGGCAGCCAAAGTGGGTGCCTGTGGCCCCCACACCTCCCCGGTCACCCCGCCAATCATCTCAGGCTGGCCAAGATGGGTGCTAGCAGATGTCGCCCTGCCCCCCAATCACCCTGCCAGTCATCCTACAGATTGGCACTGATCACTGGCCAGGTCTAGGGACCCTACCCATACACTAATTTCATGCATGAGGCCTCTAGTTTAATATATTGTCCTCAGATAGAGGACGTATTAGATATTAAACTGATAAGAACAGATACTACACTTGATCTTAGCCATAAGGCTGAGAAGCAATTAAAAATATTTTTAAAAAGAATGAGAAGTGAAGCCACAGACTGGGAGAAAAATACTTGCAAAAGACACCTCTGATAAAGGACTGTTATCCGAAACATATAAAGATTTCTTAAAACTCTGGACCTCACCCAGTAGCTCAGTTGGTTAAACCATTGCCCTGATACACAAAGTTGCAGGTTTGGTCCTCAGTCAGGGCACATAAAAGAATCAACCAGTGAATGCATAAATAAGCAGAACAACAATTTGATGTTTGTCTGTGTGTCTGTCTCTGTCTCTCTTTCCCTTCCTCTTTCTCTCTCTCTAAAAATCAGTAAATAAAAATTAAAAATACCCCTCAACTATAAGAAAACAAACAACTTGATTAAAAAATGGGCAAACACTGCAAGAGACGCCTCACTAAAGAAGATATACTGACAGAAGATAAGCACATGAAAAGGGGCTCCACATCATGTATCATCAGGGAAATACACATGAAAACAATGTAATAAACCATACACCTTTAAAATGGCCAAAATCTGGAACATGAACACCACCAAATGCTGGTGAAGCTGTGAAACAACAGGAACTCCCACTCACTGCTTGTAGGAATGCAACATGGTACAGTCATGTTGGAAGACAATTGGTGTTTTCTTACAAAATCTAACACATTCTTACCATATGATATAACAGTCATGCTCCTTGGTTTTTACCCAAATGAGTTGAAAAGTTATGTCCACACAAAAACCTGAACATAGATGTTTATAGCAGCTTTATTCATAATTGCCAAAAATTAGAAGCAACCAAGATGTCCTTCAGTAGGTGAATAGATAAACTGGTATATCAGAAATTGAAATACTATTCAGCACTAAAAAGAAATGAGCTGTCAAGATATGAAAAGACATGGAGGAACCTTAAATGCATAGTATTACTAAGTGAAAGAAGCCATTCTAAAAAGGCTACATACTGCATGATTCCAATTATATGATGCTCTGAAAAAGGCAAAATTATGGAGACAGTAGAAATATCTATGGTTTACTAGGGTTAGTAGGAGGGAGGGATGAATAGATGGAGCACAGAGAATTTTTAGGGCAGTGACACTGCTCTGTATGATACTATAATGATGAATACATGTCATTATACATTTGTCCAAGCCCACAGAATGTGTACCACCAAGAGTGACCCAAATGAAAACTATGGATTCTGGGTGATGATTTATCCCTCTGGTGAGGGATGTTGATAATGGGGGAGGCTGTACATGTGTTGAGGCAGGGTGTGATAGGAACAATCCGTATCTTCCTCTTAATCTTGCTGTGAACCTAAAACTGCTCTAAGAAATCAAAACCTTAAAATTAAAAAAGAATTCTGACCATCCATGGGCACTTAAATTGTATAGTTTGTGCAAAATGAAGTAGGGACATGTTCACATTTGATGGCAGAGAGGTCAGCATCCTCAAGGACTCGAGGTAGCCCATCTTCTGGCGTGGGAAGGTGCTTGCATAGTGCAGAGGTGACCTGGTTCACCTTATAGTAATGCCTCCTCAGCCATTCAACAAAATTCATTCAACACGTATTTGTGGAGTCTTCTGTATGTTCTCATGTTCTTCTTGAATTTTTTTTTAATATATTTTATTTATTTTTTACAGAGAGGAAGGGAGAGGGGTAGTTAGAAACATCAATGAGACAGAAACATTGATCTCTGCCTCCTGCACACTCCCTACTGGGCATGTGCCTGCAACCAAGGTACATGCCCTTGACCGGAATTGAACCTGGGACCCTTGAGTCTGCAGGCTGATGCTCTATCCACTGAGCCAAACCGGTTAGGGCTCTTCTTGAATTTTTATTCAGTGAAACCTACTGTCCTATAGTGCTCACTCATTCACATGCTCAAGGATGACCTTTTTTCAAGGTGAAGGATTCTGAGTTGTCTCATCCCCTCAAAAAGGTGAGCAGGAGAGAAGCATAAGGAGAGAAGCCAGTGCCCCAAGTACCGGCTTAAAGCAGATGTGGGAAAATTCTTATTTATTCCTCAAAAAACAATTCATAGAGCGGATCCTCAGAAAGTTTATGCAAAACCACCTCTCACCCTGGAGCCCTTTATGACTAAGGTAATCCACTCATCACGAAGCTCTGCTATAATGAACAAGTTGACAATTTTGCCATAACCTGCCCTTGGCCAGAGTTTCTGGATGATACAGGAGTACCATCTGGGGGAGGACCTTCGGTTGACTGGAAAGAGGGACTCTGAGGAAAGAAAGACAGGCAAGTAGAAGATGGGATCATGAAAAACCAGAGAGTAGAAAAGCTAAACCAGCACCTTCCTGCATCTTCATCTACCGAATGACATAACCAATGAAAATAGGCAGTTTGACTGGCAGAGGGAATTTTGACTTCCTTGTGCCATCTCCTGACTTTATGTTAATTTTGCATTCCTTCCCCCGTCCCCCCCCCCCCCGGCCCCCCCCATTTCTGACAAAGCAACTAACAGAGAATTTAGTTAGCAACACCATCCCATATATCAGGTTGTCCTAGAGGCACTGGGCAAAGAGAGGAAATAGGGCAGGGAAGTCTTCAACATTGAAAACACAGAACCAACAAAAATACTAAAGTCAATGTTTTTCTGGTGAGGATGTGGCTATGATCTTATCAGATGATTTTGAGGCATGGTGCACAAATCTGACCACCTCAAACTTTTTAGTCGTTTGAACCTTTGAGTTTATTTTGGATAGCACCAACTCTTACCATTCTCAAAGTGTCCATTGCAACATTACAGAATGTAATTTACTTAGTCCTTCACTCCTTGTCATTTGGGGTATTTATCTTTCAAGCAAGTAAAGCATGATACTTGGAAGAGCAGAGTAATTTGCAGTTAAATGGAAGAGTACAAACAATTAAACAATATTTCAAAGTACAGAAAGAAATGCCATTATGGCAGCTCACATGGTGTTTTTTCCTTCCTATAGATCATGGAATATGAGTCAACCCAGCCTAGAGGTTGACCTGAATTTTGGCATAATTACATACATAAAAATTTGGATTTCAGCCCAATGTAGAAGTTACCCTTCTCACTGCAGCTGCTGCCCTTCAGGGCTGGAAGAACTCTAATTCCCAATAGAAAGACAACCCTGGCAGGATTGGGGGCTGGTTGAAGTCATCTCTGTGCAGTCAGACCTATTAAGTACAGCATGGGTGGGAGTGTCCAGGCTACCGGTACCCCGAGGAGAGAGGTCTGCATTTGAGGTTCTTTGCTGCAGGCCGCAAGCCCAATCTAACTGGCCTGAGCAGAAAATTCATTAAAGGGTGTTAGGTAGCTCCCAGAAGCTCCCGGAAGACTAGAGAATGAGGCTCAAAAGCTCTTCAGCCAAGAACAGTGCCCAAATTGCCCCTTCAAGGTGCTGCAGGTACAGTCCCAGAACCCAGGACCAACGTGCCCAGCTGACCCCACAGAGATTACTTTCCACCAGCAGCTCATGAAAACATATGAGGAGAAAAAATATTATGACATAATTTAAATACATTCCCTTAGCATTGATCCTCATGGACTCATTTCTATTGTACGTTGCTTTCTGACTTCAAAAATAATACGTGTTTATTGTGAAAAATGTGCAAGATATCAACAAATATTTTAAGTTCCTAAAATTTTATCACACAGAAAATGTATACATCTTGCTGTATAACTTCACAACCTATATTCTGTGTATGACATACACACACACACACACACACACACACACGTTCAGATCACTTTCCATAGAACTGTTTTATAATCTGGAGTTTAAACAAAGTAAATGGCTTACTTTTTTTATAATAATAAAAGTATTATCTGCTTATTATAAAAAACAAAAATAGTGAAAACTGTAAAGGAGAAAAATAAAATTATCTGTAACCGCACCACCAAATGAAAACTGCTGCTGACATTTTGTTGTATTATCTACATTTTTTCTTCCCTGTTTATATAAATAGATTAAATTAGATAGATTTTAAAATGTAATTTTCATTCTTTTGTAATCTTTTTATCTAACAAAATAATAAAGCAGACATTACTCTTATTAAATATTTTTTTACAACATGATTTTTAAAGTGACTGCACACAATTTCATCATATAATTGTTCCATTATTTACTTAGCAATATCTCTATTGTTCTATTTAAGTAGTTTATTTTCTACTAATCACTCTGGGTGTTTGGGTTGTTATTGAACATATTTAAAAATGGAGCCAAACTTTTACAGAGAGTAGCCTTCATTGAATCATCAAGAATGAGAATGGGAAAAATAAAGTCAAATCAAGAATACAATAGCCTACATAGGACTTTATATTTGATGATTGGCTTCAGGCATGTGCAGCAACTACTCTACAATTGTTGTGAAGGTATTTTCATCACTTTTGAGCTATCCACAGCTTTTGACATAGCAGATTGCTCCCTGAAATATGTTTTCACTTCTTGCATGGCGTACTTCTTTGGTTTCCTCCTACCACAGGTTGCTCACCACCAGTCTCCTTTGCTGCTTCTCCATCTCCCCAACTTCCAAATATTGGGGTGACCTAAGGCTCCTTCCTCAGACCTCTTATGTTCTCTATCTGTGCCTTATGTGATGTCAGCTTGTCTCATGTTTTAAACACCATCTATACACTGACAGCTTCCGAATGGACAAGTGCATCACCTGGACCTCTCTTCTAAACTGACTCACATTTCTGCTCTCCTGCTTAAGATTCTCACTTAGTTTCCCAAATGTAACATGCCTGAAACTGAATTCTAAATTGTCACCACTCCAAACCTGCTCCCTTCACAGCCTTCCCCATCTCAGTTCATGGTAACTCTATTATTTTTGTTTCTTAGAGCAAACATCATTTATTCCCAAACATATACCTCTCTTATGCGTACTAGACTCATGTATTCAGTCATCAACTTGACATCTCTACTTGACAGACATCACAATCTTGTCAGATCCAAGGAGACACCTCCAAACCTTCTCCTCCTGCAGTCTCCCCATCTTGGTTGATGGCAGTTATACTCATTTAGTTACTTGGTCAGAAACCTTGGAGTCCTTCTTGACTCCTCTCTTTCACACCCACATCCAAGCTGTCAGCAAATACCGCTGACTCCGCTTCCAGAATACAACTAAAATTGTATCACCTCTCACTCCTCTGCTTTCTTCAAACAACCATCACCTCTCACTTGCATTATTGCACACTGACTCCCCACTGGTCCCCCTGTTTCTACCTTTGCTCCCCTATCTATTCTCAAAACAGCAGCTAAAGTGTGACCCTTTTCAAATCTCTTCTACTCAGAACCTCCCAGTGGTTTCCCGTCAGAATCCTCACATTCGTCTAAAGGGCCCTTACCTGCTCTTATGGCTTTGAACTTGGCAGTGACTCACTTTGGCCTCTGCTGTTTCTTAGACATGCATTCAGGAGCTCTCACCTGTGTTCTTTGTGTGCACTTGTATTCTTTCCACCTCCAGCACTCCACTCTGATATCGTAGTGGCTGGCTCCTTCACCTATGTCATTCTTTGCTAATGTTTACTGAATACATCCTGTGAGATTGGACATCTGCTAGGAATATGACATTATTTCATATAATCCTCATAGCTATTGTATGAAAAGATAGAGTTCCACATGGCAGTACATATATAACATTTCTGAAATATTAAATCAATGTATTTTTATTTCTAATAACCTCCAAGTTTTTCTGGTTCTCCACAAGTTTCACTGATTGATATTGAGGTTCTAGACTGGACAGCTCCAACATTAGCATTACAATAAGATTCATGCTTTTGGTGTTCTCATATTCATGGTATTATATACACAAGACAATATACATAATACAAAATATATAATATACATTATATACATAATCCCACGGGAAAAGCATATAAAGAGTTACAAATATATATTTCTTCCAAAATCAATGAAGAAGTTCTTTAAAGTCCTTTTTATTGTCATTAGTGTTGTTATTATTTTCAGTTGTTATACCTTGGTGATCATCTTTGTGCATAAATCTTGATTTCTATTTTAGGTTGTTACTTTAAGATAAATTCCTTGAAGTGAAAATACTAGAGCATTGAGAGCATTATAAGGTACTTGATACATTTTGCTAGATTGTGCTCCAGCCTGCATTCTCTCTAGTTGCTGTGATTTAGAGCAAACCAAGGACTGTAGCACAACATAGTTATGCCAAAAATGGGAGGTGGCTTTTCAAGGCCCATAACCAAAAAGCCAAGGGCATGAAGGAATATGAGCATTGGTAGCCTGGTGAACTCTCACAAGTTTTTGTCTGAGAGAATAACTGAGTGGAACATGGGAGAAACATAAATTGGTGACAGGAAAGTAAAGCAGGATGTAGTTAATTTTAAAAGAATGGGTTTTGAAGTTCAAGGATAGAAGAACCCATAGCTGTAAATAACAAATGACGGTGTACGCATTATTATTTCCATTTTTATAGATGAGAAAATGAAAGAGGTTTGAGTTATGCCCAAGGTCACATAGCCTATTAGAAACAGAGTTGAGATTTCAATCTAGGCCTTTCTTCTTTGCTCATGTTCTGTATTATCTCTCAATGTTTATATATTGTTTCCACTACTTAAAGGGGTACAGGCATCACATGTTAGCTAACAAGATAATTTACAGTGGAATATACTCTCTTCCAGCGTATTCAGCTATGGAAGAATTGGACCAATCTTGCTTTGATATCAAAGGCAATAGTCAAGCTTACATGATGGTTGATGAGCATATGAGGCCTGGGGGTAAGTCCATTCTGCACTTGTTTTTGTACAGCCTGTGAGCTAATGGTTTTATATTTTTAAATGGTTGTAAAAAAATTAAAAGTATCAATACAATTTCATGACACATATGAAAATTTATGAAATTAAAGTTTCAGTATCCATAAATAATGTTTTGTCTAGACACAGCTATGCTATCATTTTCATAACTGAGTAGTTTACATCATCGACTTTATGGCTCACAGGGCTAAAACTGTTACTATCAAGCCTTCCACAGAATTTTGCTGACCCCAAATTTAGTTCATAGACATCATATCTCAGTGGCCCAGATGAAATTACACCAACAGTGACAGCCCTGTTTTCTACCTGACAGTATGTTCTTTAAACACTCTTTGATTGCGTTTGGTTATTGGACCAAGAAAAATGGGAGATTTCACTACTTCATCTTCAGAGTTTGTTCATATGAAGAGTCTTATTGCCATAATGTATTGGCCACAACAAATTTTCAACAATTTGTGTCAGGACAGGTTTGGAACTGCCCACGGTCCCTTGAGAATCAGATGTCACTTTGCCTCTTTTTGACATTTAAATATGCCTGTCAGCTGAAGGACTGACGAGGTGGACGTGAATACTGATGTTAAATCTGTGGCCAGACAAAGCATGTGCGTTGGGTATTCCATTCTGTGAATATACCACAATGTATTTATCTATTCTATGGTGCATTTGGATTATTTCCAGGTTTTACTATATAAACAATGCTGCTGTGAGCATTCTTATGGATGCCTGCAGAAAACACACACACAGGTTTCTTTAGGGTAGATATACTTAGAAGTAGAATTCCTGAGTTGTATGGTATATAGATTCCACTTTTGCAAGATCTGCCAAACAATATTTTCTAAAGTGGTTGTACCTATTAACATTGCTAGTGTATAAAATTTTCTGTTGCTCTGGGTCATTGAAATTTTCAGACTCTAATTTTACCAATCTAGTTTTAATATGCCTTTCCCTAATTGTTAATGAGATCGAGCTACTTTTCAATGTTTATTGGGTATTCAGATGCTCCTTTTGTAAAGTCCTTTGCCCATTTTTTCAAATGGATTGTTTATCTTTTGCTCATTGATTTATAAGAGTTCTTTGCATAATCTGGACATTAGCCCGTTATTGATATCTCAGAGAACTCTTCCATTGTCCTTTCACTCTTTATGGTGTCTTCTGATGAACCAGAAGTCCTGATTTTACTGTGGCTGAATTTAACAATCATTTCCTTTATGGTTTGTCTTTATATGTGTTGCTTTAAAAAATAGTTTCTACCTTGAAGCCATTAAGGTGTTTTATATTAGATATTTAATTAACCTGGGATTGGCTTTTGTGTATGGTACATTTCTTAATTTTCAAATACCTAGAGGTTTTCTAGTTATCTTTTTATTTTAATTTGTAGTTTAATTACAGTCTGGTGAGATAAAATGATAATTTTTGCAATTGGTTAAAACTTACTTAATAACTCAGTGTATGGTCCAATATTATAAAAGCTTACAAAGAACTTGTATTCTACAGAAAGTGGATGAAGTGTCCTACATAGATATGCCTATTAGGAAAAGTTTATTATTCATGTTGTTCAAACGTTCTATATTTTTTTCTCATTTTTGCTTGATGTATCAGTTATTGAATAAGTTGTATGAAAAATATCCCACTAGGATTTTAGATTAGTTTATTTTTCTTATAGTTTCATCAGTTTTTGCATTATGTATTTTAATCCTGTGTCAGAGGTACAAATAGACATACAACTGTTATATCTTCTTTGTGACTCTATCATCTTATTTTATGAAGTGACCTTCTTTAAATTAAGTATTTGATATTAATATAACTCAAACCACCTTTGCTTTTGGTCAACATTTAAATGTATATTCTTTTCCATTATTTTCTGTTTAATCTTTCTATATCTTGTTTTAGATATGTTGCTTGAAAACAGCTTATGGCTGGATTTCACTTTGTTTTATCCAGTATATCAATCTTTGCCTTTAACTAGAAGCATTTATTCTGTTTACTATAAATGGAATTACTGGTGTATTTGGATTTGAACCTTTTACATTTTTTCTTCTTTTTTTGCCTTCTTTGAATTGATAAATATTTCCCCATTCTATTTTTTCCCTCTACTAGTTTGAAATTTGTATTCTTTATTTCTTTTCAATCACTGTCTTAGACATTGAAGCATGCTTATTAATTTAATAATGCTTAAATTGATTGATATCTTTATTTTCATCTAAAACATACAAGAATCCTCATTCTGTGCTCCTCTGGCAACCACCCATATGTTCTCTGCATCTATGAAATTGTTGTTTTTGTTTTCAGATTCCAAATAGAAGTAAGATTTCCTATGTTTTTTTTTAAACATCTCAGGACATTATAGTAGTTGTTTTTGGCAGCTTAGTTTTGATTTCCTACATTAAAATGTGTTCTCATTTGCTGTTCAGACTTTCTCTGCTTTTGCCGTGGCCTTTAATTTATATTCCCTCCGTCCTCAGAAACAGAGGGCCATCAGCAGGCCCTGCTACAGAGAATTCGAGGACATGCTGCAGGAAGAAGGAAAGTGATCTCAGGCTGAACTGCACAGGAGAGCACATTATAATGTAGGAAATCAAAACTGGCATCCACAGAGGCTCTGAAAGGAGGAACGTGCGTATAAGTGATCTTAGGAAAAAAGTGTTGGTATTTTTTGACATCATATGGAAGTTTGGCAATACCTTGCTGTTGTTGTTGTTAAAATATTGTTGAGAGGCTTCAAAATATTCAGTAAGATTACATTTCCAGGTATTTTAACTGGAAATACCAGTTTTTCAGGCAAAAAAAGTAATAAATGATCACTGTCTTCCTCATCACCCTGCCGCCATGACAGGCCTTAACCAGGCTGTTTCAGATTTTTGTTTGCATAACCCCCAAAAGAGATATCATAAATTTTGAGCTTTAAATAAAACTATTACATCACTTAAAAACCCCCAAACAAACTGAAGTTTGACTTTGCTCAGTTTGGCATAAACCCTGAGGGCAAAGCCAGGCTCCTTGTTCTACTGGTCTCTCTGTGGGTCCCTACTTCAACTCAGTTATTATTCAAATTTTTGCCAGATCATTAATGCTTTTAAGGGGACTGTGTTTCTTTATTTGATTATTTACTGGTAAAAAAATATTTATTAGCATATCTACCTCAGCTTATACATATATGTGTGTATATATATTCTTTGCCCTGGATATAGTGAGGTGTGATAAGATACGAACCCCTTAAAACAGGTGAGGAATCCGGTTCAGCTCATTAAGTCCCAGTGAGCAAAGCACTGTACTGGTGACTTGAGGAGAAATTAATGGCATAATCCCTGCCTTCTGGAAGCTCTTAATCTACTGTTAGAGATAGACATTCATTTTTATACCAGAAAACCCAATGACAAATGTTATAGTGGAGGAAATACAACAAGAATTGTGAGATTATGAGAGAGGAACAGATTGGGCAAGGTAGGGGGCTGGGTAGGGGAGGGGGTATTTATGAAAGAAGTCATATTTCACTGTTTGAA
This sequence comes from Myotis nattereri, assembly GCF_964212035.1. Lineage (NCBI taxonomy): Eukaryota > Metazoa > Chordata > Mammalia > Chiroptera > Vespertilionidae > Myotis > Myotis nattereri. The sequence continues at coordinate 156,773,852 of NC_138075.1, forward strand.
CAAAGACATGGAGATGGGACAACACAGAACATTTGGGGGATATCAGTTGGCCAGAGTGGATGGTGTCAGAACATAGATGTGTGTGCATGCATGTACATAGCATGTGGAAACTGACAGCAATAGCAAGGGAGATGGCACAGAGACTGTAGTGGCAAAATAGGCTATAAATGCAGCTTATTTATCAGGGTCCAGAGAGACAGAAACAATGGGAATTGGCTTATGTATTTGTAGTCTTGGTGAACTCAAATTCTGATGGGGGCAGGCTAGAAGGCTCGAGGCTTTAGTTTGAGTCCAAAGGTTGTCTGCTGGAGAATTTGCTGTTGCTTCGAGAGGCTAACCTTTTGTTCTATTCATGCCTTCAATTGATTGGATGAGGCCCACCCACATGAGGGAGGACAATCTGCTTTACTTAAATGTTGCTCTCATCCAAAAACACCATCACAGAAATGCCCAGGTTAATGTTTAAATATCTGACCACCGTGGTTCAGCTAAGTTGATATATAAAATTAACCTTCACAAGTAGATTGGGGCAAAACTGTAGAAGAGTTTAAATGCCATCATGGGAAGATGGGATTCCATTCTCTTTTGAGTTGAAAAACATGTTGAAACATTTGAGAAGGATGATAACTCTGGTAAAGGTATGAAGGCTTGACTGGCATGCAGAGAAGAGTACTGTAAACATAAAACAGTAAGGTTTTTACACCAGGGAAAGGATGGAATGGAGTCTATTTGCTATTTGTTTCGTGACTGCAGGTGAATTGCTTAAGCTCAGTTTCCTCACCTTCAAAATGAGGACAAAAATAAGATCTGCTTTATAGTGTTATGACATCTTATTGGACAATGCGTGTTTCCTGCCTTCCTTGGGGAGCTAGTGGAATTGACCAGAGGACTGCCCCTGTAGGAGCCAGCCTTCCTGATGGGTCCCAGCAGTCCCTGCTGCCTGGTCGTCACACCCATGTGTAGTCCCCCCCTCACCCACATGGTTCCGGGGTCTGTCTGTGTGACCAGCAGTGTTTGGCAGAAGTGATTTGTCACTTCTGAGATCAGGTCATGAAAGACTGCAGCTTCTGTCTTGGATGTTCTCACACTCACTGGCTCTCTAGGATCATCAGGAGAAATAAGCTGCCATGTTGTCAGTAGCCCTATGGAGAGACCTTTGTGGTGAGCAGCTGAGGCCTCCAGCCAACAGCCAGGGAGGAACTGGGACCAGACACCTGGTGAGCTGGCCTCTACCATTCTTGTCAAATGGCTGACAGCTGGACTGCAGCTTTGGGAGTGACCCAGCTAAGCCATTTCTGATTCTGTGCCTACAGAGAAAATGGCTGTGGTTTTAAACTGCTATGTTTCGAGTAATGAATAACTAATGATGACTAATAAACACCTTGGCATTCGGCAGATGCCTGGGATTTTGGAATATGCAAAGTGTAAGGAGGGAACAGGGTGTTAGCACCTTATTACTCTCTAGGGAGGATTGATACATCTGGGGGCGGGGTGGCGTGGGGGGGCGGGGCGGGAAGAGGCGGTAACCCGGTGGGGTGGAGCTTTAGAGAAGAGAAAGAGAAGGGCGGTGTTAGAGAATGAATATTCTGTGATGACCCAGAAAACATTTGAGTGCGATGCCTAGGAAAAGGCTAAGAAGTGAGGCTGCGCCCTTCATGTTGTAGAAAAGGAGGAAGTAGCCAGACCAGGTGCACAGTGCCCTTGCCCCGCCTCCCTTACGTGCCCCCCAACACCGTAACACATGCATGGGCAATCACCTGGGGCTCCCACTAGCTGGGACTGAACTTCAGTGCAAGCCTGCGTGTGTGCCGCCTTTGGACATCCTCAGGCCTACAGGCGCATAGCTTGGCAAGTAGAATGTGCCTTTGTGTGAAGGGAAAGGCACCTCTTCTTCCACCTGGACACAGGCCAGTGCCAGGGCTCAGGGCTTGGCAAGCAAACCACCAGCTGGATCTCAGCCCGCACCTTCCTCTGGGTCAGCTGCCTTGTGCAATGTACAAGCCGCACAACTGTCCTGGCGCTAAGCAATGAGCTGAACCCTTCTAGAAAAAGCTGCTTAAACATTTATGCAGATTGGGTGCAAGGGAGGCAGGAGAGCCAGAGGTATTTAGAGTCAATATGGAGTCTACTTGCTATTTGTTTTGTGACCGCAGGTGAGTTGCTTAATCTTCTCTGAAGCTCAGTTCTCACCTTCAAAATGAGGACAAAAATAGGATCTGCTGTATAGTGTGGTGACACCTCATTGGGTAACGTGTGTTTTCTTGCCTTCTCTGAAGAGCTAGTGGAATTGACTAGAGGACTGCCCACAGTGGCTTGTTCTGGAAGGGCTGTGAGGAGCATCCATGCACTGGTGATTGCCCATGTGGATAACCCTTAATTTCCCCTCCCAGAGAATAGAGAGTGAGACACTGCACCTTCAGAGAGGCCTGCCACCCTGTTCATATGCATATAGTAGCTAAAAATTCACTCCAATGCTGCTCCTTTCCTGGAAGAAATCCAAGGCTCTTCCCTCTCTCCCTCCCTCCCCCCCTCCCTCCCTCCCCCCTCCCTCCCTCTTTCTTTCTTCCTTCCTTCCTTCCTTCCTTCCTTCCTTCCTTCCTTCCTTCCTTCCTTCCTTCCTTCCTTCTTTCTTTCTTTCTTTCTTTTTTCTTTCTTTTCTTTCTTCTATGAAAAGCCAATTTTCTGCTCTTACCTTCCCTACAAATACCTCGGTTTTATATGATGCTCAGACTAAGGAGCACTTCATGCACCTAGAGTTTAAAAGCAAACCAACCCACCCATCAATATAAGAAACAAAGATCATCCCTAAGATGACCCTGCGCCACTCAAAGGTCAAGTGTCCAGTTCACAGTCACATAACATCCAGTGGCTGCAGTGGGGGTGTTATCTGAGAGTTCTGCATTCATTCATGCAGTGTGCACCAACCCCAGTCATGTGCCGTGCCTAGTGGGAAGATTGTATATACAGTAAATAGATATTTCTCAGATAAAGTTCTGATAGAAAGAAGTTTTCTCCTATGCCTTAGAAAAACATGATGGGTCAGAAAATAATTTTTTTGAAAGGATAAACTTTTTGTACATTGGTAATCATTTGGCAGGTAGGATGCAGGTTGAGGCCAGCTGCTACATGTAAGATGAGAACTAAAGGAAAAGTGTTACAAGAAATTCATGCAGATTTCACTTGGCAGTGAGTGGTAACAGAAAAAAGATTATAAATAGCAGCAAAAGGCTTGGGATTCAAACCCTATTTTCAGTCTTTTGAATTAATCTATAGATAAATGATTTGAACCAATATGCACCAAAGGACCAGTTGACAGCGGAACAGGAAAACTGGTGCTGAGGACAAGGGAGCGTTAAGGCCTTCCACACATCAGGAGCACCAGCAAACTCTGAGTCACTCTGAGACTTTTACAGGGAAATGTAAAGTTGTGGCCCTGAGGATAGGATTAAATGTAATCACCCTAGCATTTGAGGAAGGGTAAACAGCAAAAACAGAACTTCTCAGGACTGACTGATTTCATGTCGTATGCACATGAGCTGAAGTAATAGTAAGAAGCCAGGAAAAATCGATGACAAGTGTTGGGAGGGGAAAGTAACAAAACCTCAAGTTAATAGCAAATTATTGTGTTGTATGGATATGATGCACCATGAAAAATGGATGAGAAAGGTGGTAGCTCCTGTTGAGATTGCGTAGAACATAGGGGCAGCTCAAAAGCAGAGCTGTTTCCCAGGAGGATGGAGCAGTCTGGGCTGGACACTCTGGGAGCATGTATTCTCAGCCAGAGCACATGCAGTGGGTAGGGACAGGCCTGGTGGCATGGAGTTTCTCAGTATATCAATAGTTTATCCATTGTTATACTGAGAAAATGCTCTGCTTCTCTTGTGCTGATTAATTATTTGAACTTTAAAATTTGGTAATTTTGCCAGGCTGGTGTGGCTCAGTGGTTGAGCATCAACACATGAACCAGGATGTCATGGTTCGATTTCCAGTCAGGGCACATGCCCTAGTAGGAGGCGTGCAGGAGGCAGCTGATCAGTGATGGTCTCTCATTATTGATGCTTCTATCTCTCTGAAATCAATACAAACATATTTGAAAAAAAAATTGGTAATCTTAAGGGCACCGACTTTGACCTTTATTTTAGACTTCTATAAATTCAGGTAAATTCGGTGTTTGGAGGAACTTTTGCCTATGGTAAACTTAGCCAGCCAACAGTGTGCAGACATGCTTTGGGTCATGTGCTCCTGCCTTGTGGAGATTTCTTGGCAGCTCTAAGGTCTGGTGTAGTCTATATTTAATGCAACAATTTCTATTTATCCTTTTAAAAAATACATATATACATACTATATAACTATTTTGTAAAATAAGCTTTAAAAGAAACCAAAATGTATCATTTTCTCATCAGCCATGAAGTGTTATTAGTTATGATTTAATCTCATCTTCAGAATCAAAAGGAACAATTCTCTCTTTCTCAACTCTGAATTCTTTTTCTGGAAATGGATGTCAGCAGACAAACCTGTTGTCCAAAGCCCCATGGAACATTGTTGTCTGCTTTCTAGCATTCATCTGCCTCAATCTCAGACTCTCCTCTCTTTTGCTTATTTCACCTCATTAACTAATGAGCAATAGTAGTTTGACTTTTGAATATCTTCACAAAGAATAAAAGTCTATCTTTTGACCTCCAAGTGTCTTCTCTCTTAATGCATCTAAAGCAGAGATTTTTAACCAGTGTGCTACAAGAATTTTTAAAACATGCACTACCTGACTTTTTAGTTAAGGGCACTGACCTCTTTTCCCTTGGATTGTCAAATAAAAAAGTGACGACAGCCAACACAACTATAGCTATCCTGTGTGAATGAATCAAATTTATACCTATTTTTTTTGGTCAGATCCGCAAAAATATATTTTTTGACGTCGCAGAATTTTAGTAATTCGTTTATGTGTGCCATGAGATGAAAAAGGTTGAAAATCATGGGCTTAAAGTACCAACGTGGAGTGTTATATACAGCCAATCTTGTACTCCTTCCTGTAGGCTCCCCTTGACTAATGTTTTTCCAATCAAAAAGTTTCTTGGCCAGATTGAGTCTTATACCATTTCATTTTTCTGTCCAGGATGCCCATTGAATTATGGAGAAAGCAGGTATCAATGGTATCATTTAAAAACTGTGGAACTGAGTAAAGGAGATGATAATTGAAATATAGAGCTGCTCCCTGATTCTTCATTAAGAGACATTTTGAGGAAAAAGAGACAAGTTGATTCTTTTTACAATCCCTTGGAAGCAAAACATTACATGAACTGTACATTATTTTTTAAATATGGCATTCTCTAGGCTAGTGGTTCTTAGTACTGACTGTACAGTACTATTTACCTGGGAAGATTAAATCAGGTGTGGCTTTCTTTATATTTATCCTTCTTAAAATTCATTGAGTCTTTTGAATCTATGGATTCATATCTTTCATCAGTTTTAGAAAATTCTCAGCCATGATTTGCTCAAATATTGCTTCTTCCCAATTCTCTCCTCTTTTTCTGGGATTTCAATCATACATTTGTTAGATCATTTGAATATGTCTCATGACTTTAAAAAATTTTAAATTAAATTTATTGGGGTAGTATTGGTTAATAAAATTCTGTAGGTTTCATGTGTAAAATTCTATAACACATCATCTGTAAATTCTATTGTGTGGTCACTACCCAAAGTCAAGTCTCCTTTCATCACCATTTATCCTCCCCTTTACCCTCTTCTACCTCTGCCCATCCCTCTTTCACTCTGGTAATCACCATACTGTTGTCAATGTCTATGAGTTTTGTTTTTTAATTTTGCTTAATCCCTTCATATTTTTCACCCAACCCCTTGCCCCCCTTCCTTCTGATTGCTGTCAGTCTGTTCTCTGTATCTATGAGTCTGTTTCTATTTTGTTTGTTAGTTTATTTTGTTCATTATATTCCATGTATAAGTGAAATCATATGGCACTTGACTTCCTCTGACTGATTTATTTTACTCAGAATAATACTCTCCAGGTTCATCCATGTAGTTGCAAAAGGTAAGGTTTCCTTCTTTTTTATGGCCAACTAATATTCCATTGTGTAAATGTACCACAGCTTTTCTATCCACTCATCTACTGATGGGCTCTTACGCTGCTTTCAAATCTTGACTATTGTAAATAACACTGCAATGAACATAGAGGTGCGTATATTCTTTTGAATTAGTGTTTCTGGTGTCTTTGAATATACTCCCAGAAGTGGAATTGCTAGCTCATAATGCAGTTCCATTTTTAATTTTTTGAGGAAACTCCATACTATTTTCCACAGTGGCTGCACCAGTCTGCATTCCCATAGTTCATGAAGGTTCCCTTTTCACCACCTCCTCGCCAACACTTGTTGTTTGTTGATTTAATGATGATAGCCATTCTGACAGGTGTGAGGTGATATCTCATTGTGGTTTTAATTTGCATTTCTCTGATGATTAGTGACATTAAGCATCTTTTCATTCTATTGGCCTTTTATATGCCATCTTTCGAGAAATGTCTATTTGGGTCCTTTGCCCATTTTTTAATTGGAATTTTTTGGTGTTTTGTTGTATTCACAGGTCTTTCCTATTCTGTTCTTTTTTGGGATCTTAAAGTTCACCTGTTTTTGAGTTAGCTAATCCTGGCCTCTGTCTCATCAGTCTGATGTTAAAACCATCCAATTCCTTTGTACTTTCATATATTTTAATTTTTAGTTTCAGAGTTACTTTTGATTGTTTTTCATAGATTTCAATTGTCTGTTGAAATACTCCATATTTTAGTTATTTGTCCACCTTTCCCTTTATTTTTTTAAAACATGTTAATAACAGTCATTTAAAGACCTTCTCTGCTAATTCCAACATGTAGGTCATCTCTCTGCTCAAAATGGCTGTTTTTTTCTCTGCTTCTTTACATGTCTTATACATTTTTATTTTATGTTGGACACTTTGTGTAAGAGAACAGTAGAGAACAATATTTATATTACTTTGACTCAGAGAGGATTTTCCCTTTAACTGATTTAATAAGATATGGGGATTTAGTCCAAATCTTCCCAATTCTTTTGGGAAGCTCTTTCACCTTCCAACTGCTTCTTGACTCAGCAAATGAACCACAGAGGAAAATGGCCTTTGTGCATTTAGGGATCATGAGGTTTCCAAATTATCCTTCTAGCTCCATACAACCTCCAAAAGCTTTGGTCGTTTTTCTTTCTCACAGTAATGTCCTTGTATTCAGGCCAACTCGAGCCTCATCTTGCACTTAGAATTGGCAAACATTCCCAAGGTAGGAAGGAGCCAGCGGCCGCCTACTCATCTTGGAAAGGCTCTCCTGTCTTTGGTTGAGTTCATGTAGTCCTCTTTGCTTCCATAGCTTTCTGCTGTCTTGGTAATATAAATTTTTTGCATTTTGGCTGGCTTTTGAAAGTCGTTTTAGCCAGAGCAATGTTCTGTTGCTTTCTACTACATTTTACCTAGAACCACAGTTAATGAAACTATACTCTCTGATGGTAAGAATTAGCTTTGGTAGATGGATCTTAAGGAAACAAATAGCAGGCGTTTTCTCTTCTGAATTTCCATACTCTATGTCATAGATGTATAGTCTTATGAGTAGAATGTCTGTAATATTTTTCTTATATGTTAGTCCTATGTCCTCAAAGATAATAAGCTTATAGTGGACATGGACAAATCTGATATTACCTAGGACAGTGCTAAACAGGTACTTTTTTGATTAGTTGATTGGTTGATGTTTTCCACTGGCATTTGACTACATCATTTGGATGGAGGAGAAAAACCATATTGGGTTTGAAAAGCCTAGGACATGTGTAGTGAATTTAACTCAAAGGCATACACAAAAGTTATAATTGTTCACCGTTCATGGGAAAAATGTAAAAGATACAGGAAGTTTGCTAATTTAAACAATCTTCATTGTTTAAAATTGGATGAGCAGTTAGTAGAACTCTTTCCCCAAAGGTTGTTTTGATATAGGATAAATGCTTATTTGTCTTGAATTAGTTACTGGTTTTATTGTAAAGCAGTGGGACAGACTGATTCAACCTACAAAGATTTTTTTTCTACCTCTCCCCCTTCTGAAATTAATCAAATTATGCAAAGATTAAGAAGACCTGAGATGGGAGCATGAGTTTGTGTGTGGGGGGGAGGTTGGGGGTTAAAGGGGTGGGATGAGGACACATTTGTAATACCTTAACTAATAACAATAATAAAAAAAATCTATGACATGAAAAAAAAAAAAAAAAAAAGAAGACCTGAGAACAAAGCCACATAAAGTAGGGAACTGGCTCTTGCATGATTTATTTGGCTTTTGAATTAAATTAAATTAAACCCAATGATATAGAACGACATAAAGTAAAGGTCTCACGACATAAAGAGTCTGAGAACTGGAAAGGCTAAGAATTTGTAGATTAAGGTTTCCTTGAGTCATTTACCTTAAGTATGTATGTTCATTGCACAGAGTGTGCCTCAATTCTTCAATCATTCAAACTTAATGTTAGCTTGAAAAGCATACTCTCAGAGGATCTTATACCTGGGTGGTGGATCATTTCAGTGTCAAAATCACAAGACACATCATTGTCATTGGAATAAAAAAATGATTTTCTAATTTGTTTATGAGTGAATGGTTATGAGGGTACACAAAAAGGCATACTGCGTGATTTGAAGATTGTTCATTAATTTGTGGTTGATTGAAGAATGCATTGTCTTTGGCTCCTAGAGTGCAAAAGAGAGCTTTCTACTGAGCAAGTGTGCATATTTCTTTGATTCTCACTTACTATTTATATATTATGCAGTCATCTGATGTACAGAAAACAAACCGAGGAGACTGACTAGATCATATGGGCAAAGTGTGCATTGTACATGAAGGAAAATATCCAACCACAGAAGACATTGAATGCTAGGACATCTGATTACATACACTCTGTAAATTAACATGTCAAATGTACAAGTCCACATGTTTTAACATTTCATTCTCCTTTTGACTGGATTTTTTCTGGACCATCTGATACTATTAATTAGAAATAGCAACTCCATCTCAGATGGCTGCACCCTAAGTTTTCCCTTTATGGATAATTTAGGTTTTGAAATTGTCCTTATGTTGGTTCTTCTGCTTGGGGAGAAATGATATTGTTACACTTGCGTTTGTTACTAGCCATTGGTAGGTACCTTACTGTCATTTGATAGTCTCAATGAATGTTAGAGACAGAGCCCTACTGTTGATTTTATGGATTACCCTCATTTATAGGTAGTGAAACAAATACAGGAAAGTCAAGCCTTTTGCTCAATGCCCCACAGCTCATTGGTGGCTGAGTTAAGCATGAAATCAGGGTCTTGGTGTCCTGGCTATGCACTTTTTCTGCAATTTTTGTCCTATAACCTCACAATTTTGACTTAATCTTGCTTTCTCATGGTGATTATACTCACGTTGATGCAATTATGAGTTCTGGAAAATCTTGTGCATGTGGATAATTAAAATAAACACCTTTCTTGAAGAAGGTCACTCTTCACATGTAATCAGAAGAGGTGGGACACATCTTTAAAAAATGTCTTCCCATAGACTTTCCAGAGGGTAAATGACATTCTCCCCAATTTACTTGATTCAAACTGTTGAGTCAAAATCTTGATCTGTGAACATTATATATCAAGTGGCTAGAAATACAGCAGGGAGAAATCAGCCTTCTTGCATTTTCTGTTAGGAGAACACCCTTAAATTATATTGAATTCTTGTCTTATAAAGCACCACATGGCTCTTTTGCTTTAGTGGCTGCTGCTTTGCCATGCAGGCTACTTGGAAAGTAATTAAATTGAACAGACACTGCCCTTGATTTAAAGTCAGAGGGGGAAGCAGTTAATTGAATAGAAATGACAGTTCTTCTTCTCCTTTTTAAAAAAGGCTATGCCAAACTTAGAGACAACTTAAAATATTAAAGGGAAACTGCCCTAAACGATAAAGGTGAATCATTGGCTTGGTGAGTACAATTTATTTTATTTCACTCGATAAGCAGAGGAAACATATGAGTTCTTTGTGGTTCTCTGTGAACCCTTTCTCTCCATACAAATAGCCATTCGACTTTGTGATTCCTTGTCGCCTTGGTACAGAGGCTTTCAAACCTTTTCTCACTGGATTTTTCTGGTCTGTTTTCAGGTTGAGGGGGCATGTGTGACAGAAGCTGGGAAGTGAAAGATGGGATTGTTTCCTTGTCATCCTGTACTCTTGCCACCTGGCGACCGTGATTCTGATGAGTGGAGATACATAATGGCCACCTCAATGCAACATGCTCCTTTATTTCCTGGGGGTCAGGCACCAGGAGGACCAGGAGGGCACAAGATCTGTTGAAATGTGACCCTGTTTGGAGCAGGGGTGAGAGTTCCTCAGTATGTAGAAGATTGAAGAAAATGACTTCTAGGGAAAGCTCAGAGCATTCTGAAATCAATAGCTAAAAGTAAAAAATGCTCATTTTCAAGAATAAAATATAATTAAAATGTCCCCAAGGGTGAATGAACAGAAGGAACTTTTTTTAAAAAAAAGAAAAATCAAACAATGGATATAAAATAAAAATGCAAAGTGAAAAAAAAATACATACATTTTAACTCTAAATTTTCTATATAGAGAGAGTTGTAGCTTTTAGGACATTTATACTGAGTCTTCATAGCTTGGTCTATTCAATTATATTTTCCTTTGAATGATTCCTTTTTCATCTCAAGCCAAGTTTGTAACCTTCTGCACACCCCAGGAGAGCTCCCCTGGAACCTGGTAGATCTGTGTAGAAGAGAAGACAGAGTTGGGACACTGGTGAGGAAACCGGCATTTCTCCATGGTCCTATGGTTGTTCTGCAACTGGTAGAAGTGGAAATCTTTTCACCTTTGAACTTAGAATAAAGCAACCCAGTATTAACAATAAGTTGGCTTCTGCATACTCTTTGGTAAGCCATTGTTTTTGCCATGGAGCCCAATTTTCTAGTCTGAAGGTCAGGGAACAGGCATGTGTAACCCTAGGGGAGGTGAATGGAGGGATGGAGGGATAAGAGGCAGCTGAGAGACACAGTGAATTTCTGGCTTTGCCACTATCTAGCTGTCCTTTAGGAGATGCCAACTTCCCTCTTTAGGCCACAGTTCCTTATGGTTGCAGAATGAAAGGATTAGATGAGATGATCACTAAAAATTTTCTAGCTCTGACATGACTCTATGCCAACTCCTCCCCAGGGCATTTAAATGGTGGAATCAATATAAGTTCAAACAAAACCACATCTGAATTGCTGGCATGATCTGAAATGGGCCTGACTGTAGACTGAGAACACATGCATCCACCACAGGTGAGCTATTTTTAAGCAGAGCTTGTATTTTAAGAACAAGTCCATGGAACACGGAGATTCCTCTCTGCAAAAGGGAATTGCTTAGCAATTTACAAAGAATAAGAAAATGTTGATATTTTTCCTTGGGGAGGGGTTTATAACTTCCCCATTCAAAACTTTGCAAATTGTTATCTTTCTTGATTCCTCAAGTATCAAATAAAGCGATTGATCTGGCCATCCCCAGCAGAATCTCTCATTGTGGATTTCATAGAAAAATTCCAAGAACCAATAATCAGTGTTTGGGCAGGGGCAAGAACTCCCTGCCCAACTTGAAGATGAGATGAGATGAAATAGCATCCTTACTGCTGGGCTTCTCAAAATTGTTAATCAACTAATAGTATGTCTTGAACTTTTAAGGTGGGAGTACAGAAGTACAAGTTTACTAAACTTGTTTAATGACAGAGTTCATCCTTGCCCCATAAATTCATTATTATTGTTATCTTCAGCAACTAGTGTTCTAAAGAGGACAGAAGAGATGTTCCTTTTATATGTCAGCAAGGCAGACTCAAATTAAATGTCCTGAAGAACTTTCCATGTGAAACTAGTATGTAATATGAGCAGAAGGAGATTATGGGATTTCCTATCTAGACTTTGCTCTATCAGTCCACACACCACTGCTAGGTCCCCATTTAATCAGAGCCTTCTTAAGTACTCTGCCTGGTGAATGAAAACAGAACTGGCCTTTAAAACGAAGAGCCAATAATTAGAAAAAAAGTCGAAATAAATACTCCTGTAACGATGGACGTTTTATGTAACAACTGGGAGTAATATTCTGAAGATCAGTTGTGTGGCATTCTTTGCCTTTTATTTCCCACTGTGGCCAAGAACTCGATATTAGCATTGACATGAAATCTGTGGGTGGTGCTTATCTCGATGGTTATGTAATCTTCATTACTCATTAGGATGTGGTGTTCTTGTTGTGGAGTCACCGACATTTCTCAGGCAACATGATTATGCGTAAGATGTTGAAGTACAGCATTCAAATTTACTAAAAATTTTTCGCTTTTGTACATTTTAAAAATAAAGTATATGCTGCATTAAGTGAATTGTGTTAAAAGTTTTCTCCTGTTCTTATAGGTTTCAGTTTGAAAAGAACATAATTGTTTGAAAATGTAGGTTATTTACCACCCAGGAAAGTCCCTTTCTGAAGTTTAGGAGACAGCAGGGCAGGAAGTCAAAGGTGGTCAGCTGAGATTGCCGCTCCCTGCTTCTCATCACAGACCCATCATTTGCATCTCTTCTGACTGCTGTGAAAAGTACAGTGAAGAATGAATAAAGAAAGGTGGTTCTGTTCATGCTTTTCTTGGGTTTCTAGATCTGGATAATTTTCACTAAGGCCATCATTTTCCATTGTACATTTCCGATAAGCGCAGTTGGCCTTACCCCATGATCATAATTCTGGGCACAGAGGTGGTTCCCAATACTTATTTCTGAATGAGTGAATGAATGAATGATACAAATGATACAAAATATACAATTTATACTTGGTAGTGAAAAGGTATGCATGTGAATTTTGGCTCCAGCTGTCTGATCCCAGGGAGCACAACCTTTCTTGGCTGTGGTTTCCTCACTGACTTAGATCGGGGCCCCTAGCTCCATCGAGTAGGTTCTGTTTCTAGTAGAACACAATGGAGTCTTCCAGCAGAGTTATGAGTCAGCTTCATGCCATTTCTTCCCCTTCCTTTCCCTGGATTTGTCAAAATTTCCAGCAGAAAAGGGAATGAAACTCAATTTGATACCTTCTTTCTATTGCAAACAGAGTCTTTACTCTTACCTCTCATCTTTCTCTCTTTGGCTACCATATACCTCACCCTTCCCTCACCCAGCCTTAAAAAGATCCCAACTTCCAGTTATAAATAAATAATATATAGCATGGTAACTATAGGTAACAATACTGTATTGTATATTTTGAAAAACACTTGAAACCTACATAATCCTATTAACCAATGTCACCCCAATAAATTTAACAACAACAACAAAAATTGCTAGAGAGTAGATCTTGAAAGTTCTCATCAGTTTACAGATAATCAAACTGAGGCTTTGAGAGATTAAGACATTTGCACGTTCAATAAGAAATTGAGCCTGAGCTACAGAGCCAACAATGTCTGATTCCAGAATTCTTTCTTCTTCTATTCTCTGCTGCCTCTCAAAAAGTAAGAATCTGGGTCTCCATATAAACAAAATGTTTGTGGATGTTTATATGAATGCACAGTAAGTATTTGTTCAAATGAATAGATCAATAGTACTTATCAAATTATAGTAGGTAGCATGGAATCATCCTAAGGCAAAGAATAATGTATGCAAAGTTTACAAATCTATTTATATTAAGGAATTACTATTAAATTTTGATGAGTGATAATGGTATTGTGGTCATGCTTAAAAAAAAAAATAGTCCTTATCTTCTGGAGATGCACTCTGTGATGTTTACAGATGAAATGACATACTGGCTGATATCCACTTCAACAATAATGAGGTGGAAGTGGAGAGTTTAGATTCAACAAGATCCGTCATGGACTGATGATAAGTGATGACACTTGATGTGTACATAGGGATTCAGTCTATTATTTTGTCTCATATTTGTATATACTTAAAATTTTTCATAATAAAATGTTAAAAACTGAATAGATTTAAGTAGAACAAAAAGAAAACAAAAAAGTAGTACAAGTCCATTGCAAAGAAGTCTACTCTAGTGTTTTTTTTGAATGATATTTCATAATTTTCACCAAACTAATTACAAAACATATCTCTCTAATAGGGCTACTTGGGGGAGGGCATTTTCTATGTCATTTGACTTTAAAACATTCACTTTCTTAGTACAGACCCGTGGATTGATTTTCTTAACTTATTGTGTGAACCTGAGTCACTCTGAGTCTTTGTATGTAGGTTTCAAATATGGAAAAGAGAGAATCAGTTTAGACATTTTCTGAAATTCTTTTCATTTATAAAATTCTAGAATTCTGACTAACCAGTGAATTACTACAGATATCGTTACTTTGCTATTTAGTTGTTAGCACCCAGATTCGTGGACAAAAACAGCATGAGAATCCTGGCACACCCTGAATTCAGGAAGTAAGATCACTCAGTTTTAAACACCTATGGAGCTGAGTACATTCCTCATTAGTTCTCCAGAATACTAGCTGCCCGAGTATGCTGCCAGGGCTTCTCACTTGGTTTAATGCACGACGAGTTAGTTATCTTGTAGAAGCCTCCTACTTCCTGAGAGACAGAATTAAACTAGAATATGATTGAATTAAAAAGCCCTTCCTTCACACATTTGTAATACCTTAACTAATAATAATAATAATAATAATAATAATAATAATAAAGCTCTTCCTTCAGAACAGTGGAACAGCCAATGGGTTTGTAGATTACCCCTTGAAGCCCCCCCCCCCCTCCGGTTCAGAGGTTACATCTCAATTGAATTACTTAATCATAACAGCCTTTTGGAAACACCATGCGAATGCTGAGAGTTGATATACCTCTTCTACAAGATACAGTCCAATTAGAGGCAAGCCTGATTTAAAGACATGCAAGGGTACATGGTTGAGCAATCATGTTCTCATGTGAATTCATTAGCTAAGAGACCCACCTATTAGCTGATGTGATTTGACAAGCTGTGTCCTTAAGTGTACCTCATTTCTGCATGTGTCAGCATATGTATCCACCCACATAGGAACGCCACAGGCTCAAAAAGACTCATCTGTGAGAATTTAAATAAATTTAAACAAAGTGCTTAAAATACTATCATGTAGCCTTGGATAAATTTGTATCCCGTGCTTGTATTAGTAGAATCAATATTTCAGATATTTCTATACTTCAAATCTATTTGGAAGAGTGGGCTTTGCTGCTACTAAAATTTACCATATACAGTTTTAAAATAATCTGAGATAATGTTCACAGAGCAGAACTTTTTCAACCTAATTTCTTTTCCTGGGTATATTCTCCAATGACTTTAATTGATTCATTTTTTTATTAGTGACTTTATGGGGGTTACATTGGTAAAAAAATCTGGATGTCTTTCCAGTCCCCTGCTTTTTGGCCAGTAAAAGTGGGGCCAGAGGTATGAGGGCACCCCATTTTGAGTAAAGAGAAAGGGTGGACTAAGTAAACAAACTCTTTCAGGTTTCCATTGAGTTCACGTCATTCCTCAGATTTAGTCAGAAGAAGAAAACTTACAGAGCAAGGGCAATTTTGGGGTCCCCTTAATTTTCAAACTATATCAGGAAGGAAAGAGTTGAAGACAAGGAGAGAAGAGCATAAAAGCAGTTGAAGGTAAGAAAGAAAGAGAGGCATGTAGTTGGGTGGGAGGAGGAAGCAGACAATGTTAAAGTAGTAAACCAAGTTAATAGAAAGGAGTCTACTTTTAGAGAGAGGATAGAGATGGTAGCTCTGGGCAATCAGTGTTGGCTATGACTTGCCACATTGAGAACACCAATATGGTGGGCAGTTATATGAGGGGAGAATTAAGAAGTCCTTACGATGTCAGGCCATGGAGTGGAGAATTGGAAATACTAGAAACCCTCATTTCTGCATGTGGATTGTGTGTGTGTGTGTGTGTGTGTGTGTGTGTGTGTGTGTGTGTATATATATATATATATATATATATATATATACACACATATATAGTTCAAGGGTCAGGACAACCCTAAGAAAAGAACCTATAATAGGATTTTAAAAAAGAACATGGGAAAAACAAAACACATTATCTTAAGGATGAATTTGGACTTGTATGAAGTTAATAAAAGGCAAACTTTAAACCCAATCTAATTTTGCACCAATTTGTATTTGATTGATAAAGGTCTCTCTCTCTCTAGCTTCATCTATATAATCCAGTGGTCGGCAAACTCATTAGTCAACAGAGCCAAATATCAACAGTACAACGATTGAAATTTCTTTTGAGAGCCAAATTTTTTAAACTTAAACTATATAGGTAGGTACATTGTTATTAACTTAATTAGGGTACTCCTAAGGCTTAGGAAGAGCCACACTCAAGGGGCCAAAGAGCCGCATGTGGCTCACAAGCCGCAGTTTACTGACTATGGATATAACCTATATTCATGTTTATATATGAATTACATTACCTGTAATATAAATTTAAATATTTACAACCTGTAGTTTTATGATCTAAATTACTGTCTGATTGTAATGAAAATATACATTATTTCAATGCATCCTTTTTTTAAAAAAATCCTTTATTAGTTAAGGTATTACAAATTTGTCCTCATTCCCTCCATTAAACCCCCATCCTCTCCCCCCCCCCCCCCACTCTTCTCTCATCCCCTGTTGCCCATGTCCATTGGTTTGGCTTATATGCATGCATACATGTCCTTTGGTTGATCTCTTCTCCTTACCCCCTCCGTTCCCTACTTTCCCTCTGGGGATTGATAGTCTGATCGCTGTTTCTCTGTCTTTGGATCTGTCCCTGTTCATGAGTCTATGTTGTTCTCTATAATCCACAAATGAGTGAGATCATGTGGTATTTATCTTTCTCTGACTGGCTTATTTCACTTAGCATAATACTCTCCAGTTCCATCCAGTCCCATCCACGCTGTTGCAAAAGGCAAGAGTTCCTTCTTTTTTTACTGCAGCATAGTATTCCATTGTGTAGATGTACCACAGTTTTCTAATCCACTCATCTGCTGATGGACACTTAGGCTGTTTCCAAATCTTAGCTATGATGAATTGTGCTGCGAAGAACATAGGGGTGCATTATATTCTTTCTGATTGGTGTTTCTGGTTTCTTGGGATATATTCCTAGAAGTGGGATCACTGGGTCAAATGGGAGTTCCATTTTTAGTTTTTTGAGGAAGCTCCATACTGTTCTCCACAGTGGCTGCACCAGTCTGCATTCCCACCAGCAGTGCAGAAGGGTTCCTTTTTCTCCACATCATCTCCAACACTTGTTGTTTGTTGATTTGTTGATGATAGCCATTCTGACAGGTGTGAGATGATACCGCATTGTTGTTTTGATTTGCATCTCACGTATAATTAGACTTTGAGCATGTTTTCATATGTCTTTCAGCCTTCTGTATGTCCTCTTTAGAAAGTGCCCAATGCATCTTTTTGATAAGTGAAATTGCAATTGTCCCACAATCTTTCCATATTAAACTTTTAATAATTTTCTTTGGAGTCTTATTAACTCTAAAATAGTTCAATAAATTAGTTATATCAACTTAGTAGTCAAATGAATGTAAATTGAAATAAAAACATAACAGCATTGTACCACTAGAAAACTGGTGAAGCTTAAAGAAATAATAACATTTGTTGACAACAGTGCAAGAAATCAAGCACTTTCATTTGTTGCTGGTGGGAATGTAAATTTATGCACTTTTTAAAAAAATATATGTTTTATTGATATATTTTACAGAGAGTAAGGGAGAGGGATAGGGCGTTAGAAACATCGATGAGAGAGAAACATCGATCAGCTGCCTCCTGCACACTCCCTACTGGGGATGTGCCCACAACCAAGGTATATGTCCCTGACTGGAATCGAACCTGGGACCCTTCAGTCCGCAGGCCGACACTCTATCCACTGAGCCAAACCGGTCAGGGCTATGCACTTTTTTGGTAAAGCAGTTTGGCACTAGATTCAAGTCTTAAAAATGTTCATGATCATGAACCTAGCAATTCTGTTTCTAAGAATTTATCTTTAGGAAACTGAAATGGTATAAGAATAACTGTACAAAATATACATTTATAATTGTGAAGCTCTAGGAACAATCTAAATGTCCAACAAAGAATACTGGTGAAATAAGCCCTGGTGTATCCATACGATAGATGACTATGCAGTTAGTAGAATTACTTTAAGGGGAGGATATTACCAAATAGGAAAAAGATTCATGATATTCTGCTGAGTGAATGCAGCAGATTACAGTATACTATTTACTATACGATTATAATTTTATCCCCAAAATTTACAGAAAAATGGAAAATATGAACTATTTCTTTCTGGTGAGGGTATTCAAGCAATTTTTCTTTTTTGGTTTTCCTCTAATTTACAATTTTTCCCCAATAAATTTTTGAAAATTATAAAAGTGAAAATTTACCTGAAATTGAATATTTTGCCATTTTATAAACTTCACTAGAGGCCCGGTGCATGAAATTTGTGCATGGGGTAGGGGTGGGGGGGTCTCTCAGCCCAGCCTGCACCCTCTCCAATCTGGTACCGCTGGCTCCTAACTGCTTGCCTGCCTGTCTGCCTGATCGCCCCTAACCCCTCTGCCTTCCTGCCTGATCACCCCTAACTGCTCCCCTGCAGCCACTCACTGCCTCTGCCTCGGCCTTGCACCTGGGACCCAGGATTCCCTCCTCTGGCCGGCCACAGGCATCCGGAACCCAGGCCAGCTTCACCCAGGCCGGCCACAGCCTCAGGGGACTGTGGGCAGGCGGCTTCACCCAGGTCGCTGCCACAGGCAACTGGGACCACGTGGGTGAGCAGCTTCTCCCTCTGCCAGGCTGCAGGTGCAGGTGCTGGTGCCCGGATCCGCGGGGCAGGAGGCTTTTCTCCCTTTTGCAGGCCGTAGCTGCTGCAGGTGCTGGTGCTTGTGACCACAGGCGGGCAGCTTGCCCAGGCCCGGCTTTGTCAGGATGGACATCTGGAAGGTCATCCGGAAGACGTCTGCTCTAATTAGCATATTACCCTTTTATTAGTATAGATTGATTATATTAATTATTCAGAATGCAAGTAACACTTGTGGTATATGTTAACAGTAAACAAACCTTACTATTGTATAATTATAAAGATAATTACTAATATTATATATAGACATTGCATATATGATGCTTTAATGTTTTATGGCTTATAAAGTGCCTTTCCAGAGGTGATTATATTTTGCTCTTAGATGACTATGTGTTAAAAGGTACTATCTCCATCTTATGGGAACAAAAAAAGAGACTGGAATTTTTTTTTTTTTTTGCTATTTTATTTATTGATTATTATTTATTGTCTAAAGTTTTACATATGTCTCCTTTTTCCCCAATTGACCCCCTCCCCCATCCCTTCTCAGCCTGGGCAAGCCCCCACTTCCCCAGTGTCTGTGCCCATTGGTTATGCTAATATGCATGCCTATATGTCCTTTGGTTGCTCTCTAACCACTCCCCACGCCCCACCTACCACTTGTCTCTAGATTGATCTATTCTTGTTCATCAAATTATGTTGATCATTATATCCCACATATGAGTGAGATCATGTAATATTTATCTTTCTCAGACTGGCTTATTTCACTTAGCATAATGCTCTCCAGTTCCTTTCATGCTGTTGCAAATGGTAAAAAGTTCCTTCTTTTTAATAGCAGCATAGTATTCCATTGTGTAGATGTACCACAGTTTTTTGGAAAATTTTGATAATCTTCTCTAAGTCTCTGAGCTGGTCAGTAAGGCCCCTGACTTCTGTACCCTTAGGGCTACTTTCATGTTGCCAGGTTGTTTTTGCCCTATGAAGTTGTGTTGAGGAACATTGTTTAGCCTACAGGATATCTTTTTAAAAAATGATTTTATTGATTTCAGAGAGAGGAGGGGAGAGGGATAGGGAGATAGAAACAACAATGATGAGGGAGAATCATTGATGTACTGCCTCCTGCATGCCCCACACTGGGGATTGAGCCCCCAATCTGGGCATGTGCCCTGACTGGGAATCACACTGTGACCTTCTGGTTCCTGGGGCCATGTTCAACCACTGAGCCACATTGGCTGGGCAGCCTACAGGATATCTGAGTTGCCATATATATATCATGCCATATGGTATTCTAGGATAACAGAATTGATCCTTTTTTCAGATAGGATGTATGGTAGGACAATCCTTGTTTCTGATTTAAAGTTAGTTACAGGAAAATTAACTGCTCTGCAAATTTCACTGTACTCTGTGTTCTAGCCTTTTTTCATTTTAAACCTTTGTTCTTTGAATTTATAGAAATCCCTGATAATCAGAGCCTTTGTCAGTTAAACTAATGGTAATGAAGAAATACCCAGCCTCCTCTTTTACCAAAGTTAGAGTTTAAAAGGGAAATAAGTGTGATAGCAGGTGGGGTCAGAGGACTAGAATCTCAAGAAGTTTAAAGTCAGGGAAAAGGGCAGTGTCCTTTCATCAGCCACATTTCTGCACCTCAGGATTTTCTTGTCAGAGATAGAGCCCCAATTTTGGTGTACAATGGAATCTCCTGGAGGGCTTGTTAAACTTGTAGTCTCTTCCCCACTCACCCATCTCATCCCCAGCCCACACCAGAATTACCAATTCTATTTGGTTCAGGATGGAGTCTGAAAATGTGCTTTTCTAATAAGTTCCCAGGTGGTACCAGATGTATCAGGTGATGCTGCTAGGCTCAGAGTCACACTTTGCAACCAGTGTTGTAGGAGTTCAGGAGCTATTTCTCTTACACAGGAAGAATGTTAGGCACTTATGGATATAAAGACAAATAAGTGATCATAATGTGGAATGAGGGAGGTTTATGCAAAAATGATTATGGGGCCCTAACCGGTTTGGCTCAGTGGATAGAGCGTCAGCCTGCAGACTGAAAGGTCCCAGGTTCGATTCCAGTCAAGGGCATGTACCTTGGTTGTGGGCACATTCCCAGTGGGAGGTGTGCAGGAGGCAGCTGATCCATGTTTCTTTCTCATTGATGTTTCTAACTCTCTGTCCCTCTCCCTTCCTCTCTGTAAAAAAAAATCAATAAAATATCCTATATAATAAAAGGCTAATATGCAAATTGACCGAACAGCAGAACGACTGGTCTCTATAATGTGCACTGACCAGTAGGGGGCAAACACTCAATGCAGGAGCTGCCGCCTGGTGTCAGTGCGCTCCCACAGCGGAAGTGCTGCTCAGCCAGAAGGCAGGCTTATGGCTGGCGAGTGCAGCAGCGGTGGCGGGAGCCTCTCCCACCTCTGCATCTGTCAGACATCCCCCAAGGGCTCCCGACTGTGAGAGGGTGCAAGCCGGGCTGAGGGATGCCCCCTGAGTGCACGAATTTCATGCACCGGGCCTGTAGTATTAAAATAAATGATTATGGGACAATGGGGGTAAGGGCTATAGTACATATGTGTGCTAAGGGGAGTTTGCAATTAATATTGATTTGAGGAAGCTAAGACTGCAGAAACACTATTTGAGTTGCATTTGAAAGGTGAGTAGGGGGCTCATCAGGTGGAAAAGAGATTTGTATGTAAAGGAAACAGGATAAGCAAAGCATTGAACTTGAAAATTCATAGTCTGGATTGTTAATATTACCTTTGTACTTATTGAATATTTTCAGCAACCAAATTTACCCAAGACTATTGATCTGCTTCTCTGTTCACATAACATTCTCATCTTTCTTCACTGTATTTTAATCTTAACTTGTTCTTCCTAGAAGGCAAAAGGAAAGTTGTGGTCATTTATGGCCTTGATCTTAAACATGGAATGATTAATTATAACCTTTAGTGTGCATTACACATTCCTCGTGAAACTAGCATATGTCTAAATGTTACCCAAATAATGAATTGAAAAGTTCAATGAATGCAGTCATTTGGCACCATGTAATTGAAAAAAGAGTCTATAATTTTTAAAATTCTCTTTTTAAAAATAAATTTAGTCAAGATGCGACAAAAACAGTGCCATTAAAAAATTTTTTGCAACTTCTAAAACACTGAGGTTTTTAGAATAAATCCTGCCTATAGGTAAAATAAAGTTATTGTGACATGAACTCCAAAGCAATGCTCACAAATAAATGTTCTTTATATAACTTATTTCTGTTGCTTTCTATAAATATCATACTCATACTTTAGTTCAATTCATAATAATTAAATATGCAGTAACCTATCTCTTAAGTGTTCCAACTTATGTATGTGATTAAAAAACTGATTTTAGTTGGTTTCTTGTTTAGTCAACAGATAGAAAGATGTGATGGCTTTGTGAGGAGCAGCCACAGGTGGGAGCTGGGGATTTTGGCAAGGTGCTGCTTAGAAAGGGTGACCATGGCTGCCAAGAAAATCCAATCTGAGTAATTCAATACCTGCTTCCTGGCTAATGAATTTATGTACAAATTTTAAAATATGGGGTTTAAGGACTGTATACTTTGTTCTGAATATTCTAAGAAACTCACTTCTGAGACAATTCCACAGGTCAGTTTATAACTGATTTTATAATTGCAAAATGGCATTTATAAATGTCTGGTATAGTCATCTGTGAAAATAATTATGTAATTTTACCTTGTTAAAGAGTGTAGACTCTTTTATTTAAGGTCCATTTCAACTGTAATAATTTTATGGCTAACAAATCATTTTGAATTTAAATATTTATTTGTTTAAAAAACACCCGTCAGTGATTTTAACAAAGAAATGATGAACTCCTGCGAGCAAGAGCTAAGTGTGTTGTATTTTATCAAACATTCTGTTAAATACTATGGAGGGCACATAGTAGGTGCCTTAAGTAAATATTTAATGTTTGGGTGATCGATGCAGGACTTAATTTTCTTCATAGATTACTGATAATATTGATGTTTCTGATGACTTTAAAGATGAGCATTTCAGAAATGTTCCTACACAAACAAAAAATTGAATCCTTCATTCAAATAACTTAGAAAGTAAACTGTTTTGTCACCTTATATACAGATAGTTCAGGCCCTAAAATGATTTTTTTTTCTGAGCTCTTTATAAAATTACTTCCATTCTCCTTTTTGTAAAAATGTTTCAGATAAATAAGCCGGGGTTATAAGTTATAGCAAAGCTTTCTTTCAGAAGTGATGGAAGCTCCACACTTATGTCTATTACAACATGTAATGAGTAAGTGAAAGGGAGGCCACTCTATTGACTTTTGACGTGACTGTTTTTCTCTCTCTGTGTGTGTGTGTGTGTGTATGTGTGTGTGTGTATGTGTGTGTGTGTGTTTCTCTTTTTAAATCCAGTTCCATGTTTCACTGGCCTCCATAAAGGTAGTTTAAAGAATTCCGCTAATTTTTGTTTCTTGAAAGTGCTTCAGTGAGCTTTTAGAAATATGAGACAGAAATCTCAGCATGTTGAGATTTGAGGCAAAGCTCTCAAACAAGGGAAAACTTTGTGCTGTCCCAGTTGGCTGGGCCAAGCATAATCCTCCCTGCCTTACTGGTATTCTGGCACTGAAAGTCATCTTACCATAAGCCTTTCATGGCATCAGCCATCAATGACATGAGATATCTAAGATGTCACACAAACTTCCAAGGGTGGCAAGGAATATTTCAGTGGACACAATAAGAGATTTTTGCATACATGTCATTCTTTGGCCAAGATTAATCCTAATCAGACTCTAAGGGTTTATCTTCCCACTGTAAATGTGACACAGGGATCAATTTCCAACCAGGTAAGCACATGGAATAGCCTGTGGGTTTTATAATGAGATCCAGGGCACTCATCAATATTATTTAATGGTGTACATAAGGAAAGAGAAAAGAAGACAAAATGATATGAAGCAGCAAAGAAAGAAGAGGAAGACAAAAAAGAGGAGGAACAAAAGAATTATTTCCTGTATTTGAAG
The DNA here is from genome assembly GCF_964212035.1 of Myotis nattereri. Classification (NCBI taxonomy): domain Eukaryota; kingdom Metazoa; phylum Chordata; class Mammalia; order Chiroptera; family Vespertilionidae; genus Myotis; species Myotis nattereri. The sequence continues at coordinate 156,797,694 of NC_138075.1, forward strand.
ATTGAACACTTTTTTTTTTTTTTTTTTAGAAAGCTACCTTAAATGGCAAGGATCACCTTGTCCAAAGATTGGAACAGGGCTTATTGTCTGACTCCAGATAGATAAAGTAATCATCAATAAATTTCTACTACCAAGCCAAATATTGCATCCAATATGTTGAAAGTGTTTATCACTTAGTGAAGTATATTTATTAAACAGTTATATTTAGTGAACAATAATTAATTTTCACATGAAATTCAACATGCACAAATACTACTTTTTCCTAACTCCATTCCAAACAAACTATCTGAAGTGATTTCAAATGGTATAATTAACATTCCTTTAATAAAATGAAATACACAATCTATAAAAAAAAGCATGGGCAGATCTTATTTTCTACTAATGTAAAACAAAAGACAATTACAACCATTAGAACTTACTAATTGCCTCTTATTTGTTTATGAAACAATCAACCATCTCTTTATATACTTAAAGAGACTTGTAGGGTATTCTAGTACAAAGGCTGTCTGGATAGGACATTACTGTAATGCAATATTTTTGCTGTCATGGTAATGAATGGGCAAATACAGACTGTGTCTTAGTTAGATTATTTAAAATCCCCTAAACCAAACCTGAGTGGGTCATAATCCTATAGACATTTAACAGCATTGAAGACCCAATGATGAAATTGTATTCCTTGTATTTCTGTTCGCATTGCTACTTTCTGATCTTCCAAATTGCCCTTAAAGTGAGAGAACTGGTTTCTCCTATCTTTAAGCATACTAGTAATGTGCAATACAAGGTTATGTCGCAAGCCATTTGCAATGGCCAAGTCTGTATGAAGTGTGCTAATATTATTTAAAATTAGAAATTAGTGATATAACTTGTCCTGTTATGATAAAAAAGAGCATTGATTGCCATGGTAAAGTACAAATAGCCACACACTTTACAAAACCCTGGAAAGAAATAATCCTATTGTCAATGTAAAAGCCAATTAGAAGAATTAGGCATTTTTTTTTCTTGGATGTATTCAAAGACAAACTCTTCCAGCTTGATAATCCAAACCCATAAAAGTATTTTATGCATTACATACTGTAGATTTACTACAGCCCAAATACCTCCAGAGGAGGGTTGATACAAGGGACATCTATTTTGGTATTTGTGTACCTACATGGCACTTTGGACATAGTAGGTTCTCAATCATTGCTCATTTGTACTGACTTTACCTGCTGCATTAGTAAGAATTCTATATAGGTTTACTACTCAGGGAACTGATAAGACACAAAAATCAGGAAGAAATAAAATAGGCTGAAAAAAATCAGAGTACTTAGAACAATATTTAAAACCTTCACTAGAATGCATATATCAGTGGTTCTCAAACTTTTTAGTGTCAAGACACCTTAACCCTCTTAAAAATTACAAAGGACCCCCCAAATCCTATTGTTTGTGTATTATATCTGTGACATTTACTTTATTAAAAATTTTAAGTGGGACACTAAAATATTTATTTTCATTTTTTGTTTATTAGGTTCCACATATAAGTAAGATCATGTGATAACTGTCTTTCTCTGACTGGCTTATTTCAATTAGTATAATACTCTCTAAAATAAATTGATGAGCAAAATAGATCCAGAGATATAGAAGCATGGAACAGACTGATGAATCTCAGAGGGAAGAGGGGGAGGAGGGAAGAGATTAACTAAAGAACTTACATGCATATGTGCATAACCCATGGACCCAGACAATAGTGTGGTGAAGGCCTGAGAGGGAACAGAAATGGTGTGGATGGAGTCAATGGGGGGAAAAATGGGGATATCTGTAATACTTGCAACAATAAAGATAAATGTAAAAAATATTTATTTTAAACTCATTAACAATAACCACAACAAACCCATTGTTTTATGAAAAACCATATGTTAACCATTTGTTAACAAACCATATGTTTTATGAAAAATAACAATATTTTCCAAGACAGAACAAAATTAATAAGAAGCATGGTCTTATTTTACTTCTTTTATACATCTCTTTAAAGAAAATAGCTTCATCCTTATGTCTGCTTCTGAGTTCAGTCTGTGTGACCTCACATACCTGTGATGCCTCTGAAAGGATCTTGGGAACCCCAGATCCATCAGACCTCAGTTTGAGAGCTGCTGGCATACATAACTGCAGAATTACAATGATGAACACTGTATTGAGAAATCATTCAAAACTTGATCTACAGGTGTACATGTTGTTACTGCCTTCATAGGAAAATAGGATTTTGTACAATTCCATGATTTAGGACTCTCCTGGATAGCTCATGGAAGGTATTTCTTTACCTACAATTGTATTCATAAAACTTAGGTTAATTTTGCTAACCACGTGTCTTCAGCTAGAGACTGGGTGATCCTTAGAAGATATTACTATCTGTACTTACCATTGTATTAATTATCACTCTACAATCTCCAGAAATGTTTGTTGGCCTGTCATTTAAAAAGTGACATGACTATGTTGGCCTCTTAGGGTTTTCCTCCTCACTCAGACCGACACCTCTGCTTTGATGAAATAGTCCAGATTTGCCTCATTCTTCACCTGGATATTGTGATAGGTCTTGATCAATCTGGTTATGTGGGATCAGCATAGTGGAATCCGGGAGACAACTCTCTGGTTTACAGACAGTATTATGAAGATATTTTTTCAGACTTCTGCTGGTGCCCTGAAATGGAAACATGCAGAAATGCCAGTTGTGCTTGTGGATTAAAAATCTTAAGGTTTGCTATAGATTTGGATGGGTTGCAAATCTTATAATAATTTTGTTGAACTTTACTGGTGCAAAATATCTTCTTTAATTTGCCTATTTCTCAGCTTCCAATAATATAAAAGACTAGAGAATGTAGATAAAACAGTTTTCACAGCGTTTGGAATTCTTAAAGGACTTGGGAAATTTAAAAGCGTTAAAGAAAGAGAACTACATTAGTCTGCATATATCACATTTTCTAAACTTAATTTCTTTTATCCAATGACATTATGAACAAAGCCAAATTTTGAATGGCAGACATAAACAGTAACAATCTGCCTTTTGAGTTTATGGATTTTAATCTTAGGTACTCAGTATATATTTGTTGAACAAATGAATAAATAAATTAATATGCTAATCTATAATAATAAAAGCATAATATGCTAAATAGACCAGACAGCCAAACGACCTTCCTGACATCCTTCCAGACGAAGCTGGGGCTGCGAGGGCAGAGTAACTTGCACGAATTTTGTGCATCGGGCCTCTAGTTAGCTATAAAGTGCGATTTCCTTGTTTTGCAGAGTTCACAAAGGTAGAAATAAAACTCGTCTATAACTTGCATAGTTCACCAGGGAGACATTTGTATTTTACTCATTGTTTTAAAATCAGAAGATATTTAGTGGTGATTCCATAGAGAGTGATTTCTGTCTCTGAATATTTCATAATGGCAGTTTCTTTGGCTTTCACCTAGTAAGTATTATTTGGCAGACTTCTATTGAACATCTATCATGTCTTTTGTGTGCCAGACACTGCTCTGGAACTAGCAATGTAAAGATGAAGGAAGAACAGTCCCTATTCTCTAGACTCTTTCTAGAGGCTCATGGTTTAATGCAGGGGTGCGGAATGTCAGGCCCTGCCAAGGCATTAGGGGCTAGTTAATTAAATGTTTGACCAAATATAGCAGGCTAGTTTTTAAGTTGATAATTTTGTATGGCCTGAAAATGATGTCATAAATATCCAAATGGCCCTTGGCAGAACAAAGGTTCCCCACCCCTGGAACTTTAATGGGAGAGGCCAACAATGAGAGAAGGGCTATAAAAAAGGCAGGCGTAGAACACTCTGGGAAAACAGGACAATATGCTTGTTCTTCCGGGATGGTCAATGAAGACTTTCTAAAGGAGGACACATGGTAAATTTTGGCTAAGAGGAGTTAGGCAGGCAGTATGGATATATCTGTCAAAATAAACCACAGGCTTAGAGTAAAGAAATTTATTTGTACTATCAATCAGAACTCAGTTGATTGTGACAGAAACTCAACACTACCTAGTCCAAGTCAAAAGAGTGTGCTGGCTCACGTAATGGGAAGTGTGGTTTCAGTAACAACTTTATTCAGAGACTCATAGAAGATCATCAGCATGCTCTTTCTTTTTCCTTTTGGCTCTTCCTATAACTCCAAGGTGCCCGTATTCTCCTCTACTATAGACAGGTTTTCTACTGATAGTAGAGAAGATAACTACCAACAGTCTCCAATTCACATTTATCTACCTACTGACCTAAGAGACTCAGTTCAAACAATCTCAGTGATAGCCCCCTACTGTCATTGATCTGTTCCTGTGGCGGGGCCCTGAGTATTTGATTAGAAGCCTGACTAAAATTAAATTACAGCGGAGGAGAAGCTGAAGTTCCCTGAAGAAGTGGTAGGGGTACACGTGCATGCTGGTGGAGGAGGGTAAGTGGCTAAGCACACAGAATGAGCGGTTGTCCACAGCACTAGACACATTTGGCTCAATTTCTGTGAGTTTGACAAGGCTCTTTCTTAGTGTTAGGATTGACTTTGCCCAAAGTTCATTTAGGCATTTTTCTAAATAGTTTATACTTTTCCAGATTTTTAAGAGGCTTTTCTTTTATTTCGGAAAGATATAACTAAGGGCTCTCTTTAGTACTTGTACAAATTATGGCTTGCCCTTTCTAACTCTTAAGCATTTTCATGCAGCTAAGATTTGGTCAAGCAAACATCCAGAGGAAACAAAATCCCAGCAGGGCAGCATATAGGAAGGGGAGAGTGGTGCTGCCTTTCCCTTGGTGATGATGGCAAGAAGGTTCTGTGACTCTTTGATGATCAGATATTGGAATCACTTCTTCTCTCACCAGTAACCATGGTGTCTCACACAAAACCCAGCAGGTGGGCCATTACCTGTGGTGGGAATGTTGAGAGAGAGAGAGAGAGAGAGAGACACACCAAGGTGCAGGCTGGGCTGGGCACCCAGAGTCCAAACTAAAAGAGGAAGTTAACAATTGCTGGAAATGTAATGAGCTGGAGATGAACATCTTACAGAATCCTTCTCAGGGATTTGGCTAGAAGCTGATTGAGGCAAGGGCAAGTCGTAGGTAGTGTCTGGACAGTATCAAAGTGGGGGAGGGGGGTCTGGTTAACTGTGCAGTTTTACCTTTGCTGAATGAGCATGTGAGTTTGGAGGCAGAAGATTTCATGGTGCTCAGCTCCTCACCTAAATAGATACTGAACAAATGTTTACAGCATATCAGTTTGGGGCACCAGATCATTAAACTTTCTGAAGTGCTCACATATTTTATGCAAACCATGTATCCTTTTGTTTATTTTTTGGTGTTATTTTTTTATTGCTTAAAGTATTACAAAGAGTATTACATATGTCTCCTTTTTCCCCCCACCCTTGACAATCCCCTGGCCTCCCCTACCCCACAGTGTCTTTTCAAATCATGTATCCTTTTGGTTCAGGGCCACGTCCTGTTTTGGTGCCATTTGTAAAAATTTCAGTACCAGAGTTGCTTATGGAACCTTTGTTTATGGGGCATTCATTCTCATGGTGAATTCTGGAAAACAAATCGTCTCTACCATTATCAGGCATTTCCATTAAAAGTTACTGACAAACCCTGGCTGGTGTGGCTCAGTTGGTTGAAGTGTACTCCCATGCACCAAAGGGTTGCTGGTTCAATTCCCGGTCTCGCACATACCAAGGTGGCGGATTTGATCCCAGGTTGGGGCACTTACAGGAAGCAATTGATCGATGCTCCTCTCTCCCTCTTCCTTCCTCTCTCTCTAAAAATAAAATAAAATAAAAGTTACTGACTATGTTCTTTAACTTGTGACTTTAGAAAACAACAAAAGTAATTACCTTCAAATAACAAAAACAATGCAGGGTTGCAACTGTTAATTTAGGCATATAAACACAACTAATTACATGTGACTTCAGCAAGCATAATCTTGTTTAACTGTTGATCCTTTCTCTTTAGAGTGGCATCTCTCACAGGTGGCTGGTCAGAATCAGTCTTCCTGCTTTTCCAAAGTTCATTCAGATTGGTATTGTTCCCTTCTTGGGTGCCAGTTGGTTCTTGTTCCTTTTTCTCAAGTGTCATATCTTCTCCAACTCACCATAAATTAATATGATTACGGCAGATAAGGATATGCCAACCTTTTTACAAATAGTCATCTGTTAATTGCTACTCCTGTGATTTTCTATGTACTCCACAGGTCTGGAGGTGGCATGACAATATATATTTGACATTAATTTTCTTAAGCTTGTTTCTTGTTTTGAATTCTGTTGTTTTTAAGACCGTGTTTTCTTTTCAGTGACTGATGCTAATGGCTGCTCTTTTTTTTTTTTTTTTAATTCAAATGTAAAATTACATGAAATCTTTTTTTTTTTTTTATTATTAGTTAAGGTATTACAAATGTGTCCTCATCCCCCCCATTAACCCCCAACCTCCCCCCCCCACACACACAAACTCATGCTCCCATCCCCCCGTTGTCCATGTCCATTGGTTTGGCTTATATACATGTATACAAGTCCTTCTGTTGATCTCTTCCCCTTACCCCTGCCCTCCCCTACTTTCCTTCTGGGGATTGATAGCCTGATCGCTGTTTCTCAGTCTTTGGGTCTGTCCCTTTTCATCAGTCTATGTTGTTCTCTATAATCCACAAATGAGTGAGATCATGTGGTATTTATCTTTCTCTGACTGGCTTATTTCACTTAGCATAATGCTCTCCAGTCCCATCCAAGCTGTTGCAAAAGGCAAGAGTTCCTTTTTTTTTACCGCAGCATAGTATTCCATTGTGTATATGTACCACAGTTTTCTAATCCACTCATCTGCTGATGGGCACTTAGGCTGTTTCCGAATCTTAGCTATGGTGAATTGTGCTGCTATGAACATAGGGGTGCATATATCCTTTCTAATTGGCGTTTCTGGTTTCTTGGGATATATTCCTAGTAGTGGGATCACTGGGTCAAATGGGAGTTCCATTTTTAGTCTTCTGAGGTAGCTCCATACTGTTCTCCACAGTGGCTGCACCAGTCTGCATTCCCACCAGCAGTGCAGAAGGGTTCCTTTTTCTCCACATCATCTCCAACACTTGTTGTTTGTTGATTTGTTGATGATAGCCATTCTGACAGGTGTGAGATGATAACGCATTGTCGTTTTGATTTGCATCTCTCGTATAATTAGTGACTTTGAGCAGGTTTTCATATGTCTTTCTGCCTTCTGTATGTCCTCTTTCGAAAAGTGTCTATCTAGGTCCGTTGCCCATTTTTTTATTGGATTGTTTATCTTCCTTTTGTTAAGTTTCATGAGATCCCTGTAAATGTTGGAAATTAAACCCTTATCGGTGGTATCATTGGCAAATATGTTCTCCCATATAGTGGGTCTTCTTGTTGTTTTGTTGATGGTTTCCTTTGCTGTGCAAAAGCTTTTTATTTTGATGTAGTCCCATTTGTTTATTTTCTCTTTAGTTTCCATTGCCCTAGGAGCATTATCAGAGAAGAAATTTCTTCGGCATATGTTTGCGATTTTGCTGCCTGTGGATTCCTCTAGTATTTTTATGGTTTCCCGTCTTACGTTTAAGTCTTTTATCCATTTTGAGTTTATTTTTGTGTATGGTGTGAGTTGGTGATCTAGTTTCTTCCTTTTGCATGTATCTGTCCAATTTTCCCAACACCATTTATTGAAAAGACTGTCTTGACTCCATTGTATGCTCTTGCCTCCTTTGTCGAATATTAATTGGCCATAGTGGTTTGGGTCAATTTCTGGGGTCTCTATTCTGTTCCATTGATCTATATGTCTGTTCTTGTGCCAGTACCAAGCTGTTTTAAGAACAGTGGCTTTGTAATACAGTTTGATATCTGGTATTGAGATCCCACCTACTTTGTTCTTTCTCAGGATTGCTGCAGCTATTCGGGGTCTTTTTTTATTCCAGATGAATTTTTGGAACGTTCGTTCTAGATTTGTGAAATATGCCGTTGGTAATTTAATGGGGATTGCATTGAATCTATAAATTGCTTTGGGTAGTATGGACATTTTGATGATGTTGATTCTACCAATCCATGAACACGATATATTCTTCCATCTGTTTATGTCTTCCTCTATCTCTTTTTTCAGTGTCCTGTAGTTTTCAGCATATAAGTCTTTTACCTCCTTAGTTAAGTTTATACCTAGGTATTTTAATTTTTTTGGTGCAATAGTAAATGGGATTGCTTCTGTAGTTTCACTTTCTATAAGTTCACTATTGGTGTAAAGAAATGCCATGGATTTCTTAGCATTAATTTTGTATCCTGCTACATTGCCGAATTCATTTATTAAGTCTAATAATTTTTTGATGGAGTCTTTAGGGTTCTGTATGTACAGTATCATGTCATCTGCAAATAAGGACAGTTTTACTTCTTCTTTTCCAATCTGGATGCCTTTTATTTCTTCTTCGTGTCTGATTGCAATGGCTAGTACTTCCAGTACTATGTTGAACAGGAGTGGTGAGAGTGGGCATCCCTGTCTTGTTCCTGTTTTTAGGGGGAATGGTTTTAGTTTTTGCCCATTGATTATGATGTTGGCTGTGGGTTTGTCATATATGGCTTTTATTATGTTGAGGTATGATCCCTCAATTCCTATCTTGCTGAGAGTTTTTATCAAGAAAGGGTGTTGGATTTTGTCAAATGCTTTTTCCGCATCAATTGATATGACTATGTGGTTTTTTTCTCTCAATTTGTTTATGTGATGTATCACGTTTATTGATTTGCGGATATTGTACCATCCTTGCATCCCTGGGATAAATCCTACTTGGTCATGGTGTATGATCTTTTTGATGTACTGCTGGATCCGATTTGCTAGGATTTTGTTGAGGATTTTGGCATCTATGTTCATGAGGGATATTGGCCTATAATTCTCTTTCATTGTATTGTCTTTATCTGGTTTTGGGATTAGGGTGATGTTGGCTTCATAGAATGAGCTGGGAAGTGTTCCTTCCTCTTGGATCTTTCGACATAGTCTGAGGAGGATAGGTTTTAGGTCTTCCTTGAATGTTTGGTAAAACTCCCCTGTGAAGCCATCTGGCCCCGGGCTTTTGTTTGCTGGAAGCTTTTTGATTACTGCTTCGATTTCCTCCATAGCTAATGGCTGCTCTTAGGTGTTCTGTTCTGAAACTGCTAAGACAGTGGCTTCTGAAACCTTTATGATCACAATCCACAGAAAGAGATTCATTTTACATTATGTCCAGTTCACAGAAACATATATAACCAAAACAGAAGTTTCTTAGAACAATGTCACCCTTATTGCAAATGATGCATTTCTATTCTATTCTATTCTATTCTATTCTATTCTATTCTATTCTATTCTATTCTATTCTATTCTATTCTTCTATTCTACTCTACTCTACTCTACTCTACTCTAATCTACTCTACTCTACTCTACTCTACTCTACTCTACTCTACTCTACTCTATTCTATTCTATTCTATTCTATTCTATTCTATTCTATTCTATTCTATTCTAATTTCATTCCATTTCTAAGGACACATCTCATAAATCTCCAAAATGAATGACTGATTGGATGATGTCATTTCCTCGTGGTAGGCTGAGAATATCTGTGCTGTGGACTCCTTTCTAATCATCAGACTGGAAAGGATTATTTTTATATTCTTTGGGGAAAGATGGTTAAATTAGCTAAAGATGCCATTTGAAGACAGCATTCATAAAAAATAAGACTCAAATAGGTTCTTTTTATTTATTCTTTTTCAAATTATTTTATTTACCATTGAACTCATAGGTAACCTTTTACAGTAAAACTAGAGGCCCAGTGCACAAAAATTTGTGCACTGGGGGGGGGGGGGGCGGGGCGGGGAAAGGGGGGCCCTCAGCCCGGCCTGTGCCCCCTCACAGTCTGGGACCCCTCGGGAGATAACGACCTGCTGGCTTAGGCCTGCTCCCAGGTGGCAGAGGGCAGGCCCAATCCCTAGGTGCAGCCCCTGGTCGGGCTCAGAGCAGGGCCAATTGGGGAGTTGGGGCACCGCCCCCTGTCATGCACAGAGCAGGGCAGATTGGGAGGTTGCAATGCCACCCTCAGTCACGCTCAGGGTAGGGCCAATTGGGGGGTTGGGGCACCGCCCCCTGTCACACTCAAGGCAGGGTCGATGGGGAGGTTGCGGCACCACCCACTGTCACGCACAGAGCAGGGCCAATCCGGGGGTTGGGGCACTGCCTCCTGTCACGCACAGAACAGGGCCCATCAGGGGGTTGGGGAGCTCCCCCTTGTCACTCACAGAGCAGGGCCCATAGGGGAATTGGGGCACCGCCCCCTGTCATGCACAGAGCAGGGCCCATCAGGGGGGTTGGGGAGCTCCCCCCTGTCACACACAGAGCAGGGCCCATCAGGGGGTTGGGGAGCTCCCCCCTGTCACTCACAGAGTAGGGCCCATAGGGGAGTTGGGGCACTGCCCCCTGTCACACACAGAGCAGGGCGGATCAGGGGGTTGGGGCGCCGCCCTCTATCACCCACAGAGCAGGGCCGATGGGGAGGTTATGGCTCTACCCTGTCACACACTGAGCCGCAGGGCGATCAGGGGGTTTGGGCGCTGCCCCCTGTCATGCTGATCCCAGTGCTGGGAGGCTTCGCGGCTCAGCCGATCCAGGTGCTGGGAGGCATATTACCCTTTTACTATATAGGATAGAGGCCTGGTGCATGGGTGGGGCTGGCTGGTTTGCCCTGAAGGGTGTCCTGGATCAGGGTGGGGGTCCCCACTGGGGTGCCTGGCCAGCCTGGGTGAGGGGCTGAGGGCTGTTTTCAGGCTGAGACTGAAGCTCACAACTGCTCCTTTTTTTCTTTTTTTTATTTTTTATTCTGGGCCAGCTTTAGCCTGGCTCCAGCTCTGAGGCCTCAGCTGCTGAAAGGAGGTATCTGGTTTGTTTAGGTTCTATAATCGAAACTCTGTATCAACTCCAGCTCTGAGATCCCAGCTCGCTGTAAGCTGGTTTCTGGGGTTTTGTTTAGCTTCTATATTTGTTACAATGTTTCTTAAACTGCAGGCTCAGAGGCCTGCAGCGGCAGGCGGGGAATGTTGGTTTCCTCCGTCACTGAAGCAAGCAAGCCTCATTTAAGTTTCAAGCTGCCTGGCTGCCGGCCGCCATCTTGGCGGGCAGTTAATTTGCATATCACCCTGATTAGCCAATGGGAAGGGTAGTGGTGGTACGCCAATTACCATGTTTCTCTTTTATTAGATAGGACTAAGGCCTGGTGCACAAAAATTCATGCACTGGGGGTTTCCCTCAGCCCGGCCTGTCCCCTCTCACAGTCTGGGAGCCCTCAGGGGATTTCCTACTGATGGCTTAGGCCTAACCTGGCCTCCCTCTGTGGGAAAGCACCACCTCCATCACCCGCTCTCTGCCACCTCCTCTGGCCTCCCTCTGCAAAGGAGACTGGGCTGATCAGGGGAAGGTGACGCCCCCATGATGCCTCTGCTGCTGCCACTACTGGCTGCCCAGGCTGCCTGAGCCTCGGCCTGGCCCTCGTTGCCTGAGCCTCAGGCTGGGCCTGGCAGTGGCAGCCGCCATCTGTGGCTTGCCTGAGCCTCAGGCAGCTGCTGCAGCTTTGTCCAGGAGATGTCTGCTCTAAATAGCATATTACTCTTTTATTAGTATAGAGGCTATTTGCTTAATATTTTTCTGGTAATCATTAGAACATCTTACTACTATTCAAATGTAGTTGTACCAATTGTTTACAAAAACATTATAATTAACAAAAATTTATTTCACATGGTTAGTCAACAAACAGTTCTCAATCCTAGTTGCCTCTACTCAGATCTATAAAAGTGATAGCTTCTTAAAAGTTGTATGCTTTTCTTCTTCATATTTTTCAAACTTGACAAAGGTCAATGTTATCAGTTGTTTGAATTTCATTATGTGTAAGGTGATTAGAGAAACTCTCCAGGTCCTTCTGTGGCAGGCACTGCTAATGCCCACCCAAAGTGCATCTCCCTACTCCTTAGTAAAAGAATCCTGATTTTGTTCAGAGTAACAACAATGAGTCCAGCTAAAAACACTGGCTTCTTCAGCCAACCTTGCATCTGGGTTAATCATGTGACGTATTTCTGGCCAATGAGATATGAAATGAGGGTTTCTGGAAAATCTTTTGCTTTCCTGAAACAGGACTTGCTGCTTCCTGCTCCTCTTGCCTGTGACAGGGAAATACCCGGATGTTTAGCAGCTGTCTTGCAATCACAAGGTATCAAATATGAAGGTGAGGATCTGCAAGCTAAATGCCATTGAGCAGATCTATAGAAAGAGCCTGGAAATCTAGTGGCAGCACAGAGCAGTGGCACCAGCTATGGAGAGTTCACCTGAAGATTTTGGTTATGTGAGGAAAACACTAAGTCCCTAACTTTTAAAATGTATATATTTTCTGTATATGTAATATGTGTTTATACATGCTTTATTTTTGTATATATACTTAACATGCCATTTTATAGAGCAGTTTTAAGTTCACAATGATTTCCCATATACTCACTGCCCCCACACGTGCACAGCCTCCCCCATTATCAACATCACTCACCAGATGATACCTTTTTTACAATTGATGAAACCTACACTGACACATCATCATCACCCAGAGTCCACTGTTTACCTTTATGTTCACTCTTGCTGTTGTATGTTCTGTGAGTTTGAACAAATTTGTAATGACATATACTGACCATTATAGTATCATACAGAGTAGTTTCACTGTCTTAAACCCCCTAATTTTTATTTCAGATTTTTCTGTGACCTATAAGCAAATAAATACATAACTGACCCCCTTTCAATTTTTAGATTTTTTCATCTACCTTATTCTTTGATAGAAATTTGATAACTACAAATTACTATGATAATGCTTTCAAGTGTCACTAATTAGAGCCAAAGCTATTTTACAGAATAATTACTAATGAAAGTGCATGATGTCCTCTATATGACATCCAAGTGACAGAAGATCCTTTCCCAAACTATCCAAACTGGGTTAAAATTCTTTGAGAATTACTATTCTGTCATTTCCCCCACATAGTTCGAGGATTAAGTAGAAATAGCCATACAGAGAATTGGGCCAAATGGTTTTCTGATCTAGAAATGGCATTGTCAATCTTTAGTGGTTCATTTTAGATTAATTTTTAACAACCAAGTTCAGATAGTTGTTGAAATGTCTGGGATCTGAAAAGGTAAGGTAGAAAATGCTGAAAGAGTTGAGCTTCTCTTGAGACTTGGGGATTATGATTGTATTCAGAATAAGGAAAATCATTTGACAGCAGCTTTCCTTAAAGCATTTAAGAGGCTGTTTCTGCTTGGAAGGAAGAAAAAGATTGAGCATGAGTGTAAAGATCCTTAATCAATCCTTTGTTTATGTTATTTTCCCTTTGGGACCTCTCAGTCAAGAAATATTTTTTTAGAGAAATGTGTCTATTTTTTACTCCTCAGATGCATTCATGCTTTTAGATGGGTAAGGATAAGCCAACTTAGACAGCCTATCACAGTGATGGCCCATAGAATTCTAATGTGAGCCATGCATATAATTTAAATTTCTTAACAGTCACTTTAGAAAAGTGAAATGAAATACGTAGAATTAATTTTAAGAATAATGTATTTTCTTAAATATAGTCAACATTATGACTATATTATATAAGCATGCAAGGTAATCAATATAAATTATGAATAGATACTTGGAATTTTTGGATACTCAATCCTATGTATATTTTTAGTTACAGCACATCTCACTTAGGACTAACCACATTTCAAATACTCCATCCAATACAAGCGGCTAATGGCCATCATATTGGACAGTGCAGAACTTTCTTGGTCTACCTGTTCTCCACAAAGGCAGTCACCATTCTACTATTAGCTGGACTACTTCTGCTCTCCTCACCCATTCCAACCCTGCAGCTACCCTCAACAAACCTTTTTCTTAGTAACTGGCTCCTTTGCGTGTATCCAGACCTCCCTCCCTTCAATGGCAGGAAATACTCCAACACAATTTCAAGATGTTCTGAAGGTCTATTTAGATGGTCTTTTTTCTGAACTGCTTCCATTCTTCTGTTTTTATCTGTATCAGAGAAATTACAGTGAAAATGGGAAAAGCTATGGACCAGTGGCTAAACAGTCCCAGTGGCAAGAATTAGAAAGTGCACAAAGGCATGCAGAGTATTCTCCACACTTAAAAGTACCAGAGGAAATAAAGGCAAAACGGATGCCTTGAAAGTGACAACCATACAATTGATAAGCATGTCATTTTCCCCAAAAAGGTATTCCAAAGTAAGCTATAGGAGAGGCTGAGTATGTTTGGGAGTTCCTGACTCATGAAACTAATTATTGTACCGTTAAAGTTTCTCTTGCTTAACATGCTCCTGTGACAGCCTGCTCATAGAACATGGCAGTTCCTTTCCTGTCTCAGTAATGCTATCTTTATTTTCTTTGCATTACAATTAAGACTGTGCCTATTAGGCTTCCTCAAATTAATGAGATGCTCCCTTTACCCCTTAGATTAGATGTAGATTTTTCTTTGGACAATCATTTTGTGTACAGATGAAAGAGCAAGTTACTTCCCTAGCTTTAAAAATAAAATTAAAAATAGAAAAATTAATTTTTGAGCATATGACAATGGTTATCACACTTATAAATATTTGAAAGTCAGGTAAAAGAGTAGTTTGAAAGTCAGTTAATACCCACTACTGCTTAAAATTCACATAGCTAAGGAGGACACATGATTTTAAAACATGTTCCCCCAGTTTGCTCCATGCAAAAAACTTAAACACAAAGCCCTTTACGTGTAAACATACAGCTTATATTGCAGTGAGATAAATTCAGAACATAAACATTACACGTCTTTTGCAGAAGAAACTTCCATTATGTGGAATCCTTATTAAGTACCCATTGAAGTCTTAAATGCGAAAGTTCTCCATCAATAAGAGACAGAGCCCTGGGGAGTCAGGAGGGCGATGTTATAGAATATTATGGGCACAGCACTTAGTGAAGAAAGCCCTCAATTTTAACTTCAGTTCTGAAACTTTCTAGCTGTGTGACTTTCACCAAGTTGCTTAACCTCCTTCACCTGTAAGATGGGTGGCATTATAATGTAAAATCTGCCATAAAGATGAACTGTAAATCCTTCAAGGTCAGATACCACCTTTCTGCATGGCATCTCCAGTGCCTCACACTCATCCTTGAAATGCAGTTAAGTTAAGTAGGTACTTTTCAAATGACTATAACAAGGAACATGATTTATGTGAAATTACTTTGAACTTCATATTGCAAAATGTTCTTCATTTTCTGCTTCTTGTGAAGGTTACTCCTATGCTGAAGTTGAAAACTACAAATGGAGAGTGTTTTGCTCCTAAGAAAGAACAAAACTTTAAGGGAGAAACATAGAGTGTAATAAAATGATTTTCAAGTTGGCGTTATTTTATTACTAATGCTTTTAATAGCAATAGTGTGGAGGAAAATCTGGGGTAAAGAATACAGTTTATGGTCATAGTTCATAGAAAGGGAAGATATGGTTTGCTTTTTGGTATACGTGTGCTTTTATTTAAAACTACATGGAAAAGACTTATTGAAATAAATGTCTTCTTATAATGTGCACATAACAACCAAATTAGTAACCCAATCTATGTTGGCAATATGGACTATTAGAAGTCCTTGGGGGATCTACAGTAATGATTAGATAAGAGTGATTTGTTGTTAGTACATTCATTGTTTCTATTCTATACTGGACATCAGTCATTTGGCCCATTTTTCAAAGACCCACTTGAGCTGTCTGAACCTGTGAACTTCCTGAAAGTCTAGCCACCAAACTCCATTAGGAGAGTCAATGACCGCTCAACGAAAGGGTATTTATTTTATTCCTTCTCTTAGTGCAGGTCTCCCTAAACCAAGACTAACAGTCACATGTATTTCCTTTCAAGACGCCATCAACAAGAACATTTCATGTCATCATGAGCTAATTATCCTAATTGGTTAAAATCACCTTGGAATTTGCTTGTCTTCTTATTTTTTTTTTAAATATATTTTATTGATTTTTTACAGAGAGAAAGGGAGAGAGATAGAGAGTTAGAAACATCGATGAGAGAGAAACATCGATCAGCTGCCTCCTGCACATCTCCTACTGGGGATGTGCCCGCAACCCAGGTACATGCCCTTGACCGGAATCGAACCTGGGACCTTTCAGTCCGCAGGCCGACGCTCTATCCACTGAGCCAAACCGGTTCCGGCATTTGTCTTCTTATTAGTAAAAGAGACTAAACTGGAGCTTTAGTCAGAAAAATGTGTTAAAATTCAGACAGGCATCAGGATGAACTGTGTCTTTATGTAGCAAACTGCATAGACAATGCAAATCAACAGTGTAAAGGAGAAGACAGCTTATTTCAAGTACCTACAGCACCGTGTAAGTGGACCCACATAGAGAGACACAATTGACAGATTAACTACAAATCTCTTCCATTTATTGCTTAAAATGGGTTCCCTGAGGACTTGTAACAGAAATCATCCCAGCTTAGTCTGATCGCCTGGTGAACCTGAAATTAATAAAACTGCATTTTAGAAAATCATCCATAGGAGAAATCTATATAATTAATGAATGCTTCTTGACATTCTACAGAATTTATCTGCATTTAGGCTTTGTTGTGATGTTTTAATTGCAAGATAAAGAAGTATGGGCCAGAAACAAAGAGACAGTCTTAACCTGTCTGCGTGTGGAGATCTGTTCTCCAAGGTTGCCAACGCAGGCTCCTCAATGTGTGGGCAGAAGAGTAACAGCTGCTGGTTAGTGGCTAGTTTTGATTAGACAGTTTACTTAGTGCTTTATATGTGCGATGATGATGACAATGATAGTTGTCATTTACTGAGTATATTCCAAGTATTACAAGTAAATACTACAGGAGCCATTTAAGGTAGCAACTATCATTTCCATTTTATGGAATAATAAGGGAAAGAGGCTTGAAGAGTAACCCGCCATCCCAAATCAAAATCTAGTAAATGGTAGAACTGGAATTTGAATAAAGGTTAACTCTAAGGCTGCATTGCAGAGATGTCACACTAGAACTCACAAGGTAAGGATCATTCTTTCCCTGAAATCATTCTTAGTATATAATTTAGATATAGCCACAATTCTTCCATCTCCTCATTCTTATTTTGGAATGACCTTGAGTTCCATTTGGAAATGATGCTGTATTTATGATAATACCCAGTAGCTTAAACAATACCCAACCCATAATAGATGCACAAGAATTATTTATTAATGAATATTATGCCCTCTTTTGGGTGGTAGTGACCCTGGTTGAGAAGAATCTGGATTGGAGATTGCCAGGAACAAATATCAAATTGAAAGTAAACTTTTTTCATTATTTTAAACAATCCATTGCGTTTCCTTGAGGAAGGCCTGCTTAAGCAAGGGGCAAATTGCAAATATCATTAAGAAAGTGTTTATAGTAAGCAAAGGAATATATTTAAGAAATGAGCATGCCTGTGTGTTTTCCCATTTGGTGATAGACAAAATCAGTATTTAGGCTCCTCATTTAGAATTCACTGAAAGGAAAACATAATCCCAGTTAATTACTGTTCCCCAAGGGATCTGGTTGCACAATGTTTCATAAAATTAAAACCTGTTAAGCACTCATAGAAAAAAAACTTACTTTATATGCAAAACATTTAAATAAAAAAGAAAGAAAAGAAAATTAAGAAGAAAAAAGAAAACAACCAAAATTCAGTTAGCACCTTTAATTTTTGCCATACATGCCTGAATAAGTTAGGAAAATGGAGCTTATGAGAATTTTGAGTGATTAGAAAGTTTCTTAGGTCTGATTTCCACCTAAAGGACTAAATTGAACAAGAAGATCCAACAAGCCCAAACTCTGAGGCTGAATTTGTCGTTTTGACCTGTCAACTTGCTTGTCTTCAGGGTAATTTTAAAATTAGAAAGAGACACCCTACAGAGGCACAGATGTAATGGGACTCTGAGCACACGGAGGCTTCTAGGACTTCTTCCTTCATAGTTATTTCGTGGAGGAATGAAAATATGAGTTTTGGATTCGTTAGGAAGAGCTGAGTTAACAATATAATGACTTTACAACTGTCGGGAAGTCAAACATATAGTCCAACTTTTCTGGACAACATGTCTGCACACCAATATTAGTTTTGTTCAGTGTGTGTCAAAATGTGTATTCTGTATATTCATAAGAAATAGGGATTTGGGGTGAAGAGGCTTGATCTTGTCTGAATAGTTGAGGAGCTGGACAATTTGATGAATTTAGTCAAGCAGCAATTCAATTCTGTGGAAGGAAGAGCAACACAACTGAAGAGGGCTAGAGTTTTTTCCTCATCTCAGTTGGAGTCCTGGCATTTTGAAGATACTACCTTACGTTTATCCTTTAGCTGATGCTTGCCCTAAGAAGTGACAGAGAGTTGTTGAGTCTAAAAGCCTAGATTTGGCCTTTAATTGTGTATATCACTTACTGGCTTTGTGAACTTGAAAATGTCACTTAACCTTTCTTCTACCAGTTTCTTCATTTGCAGAGCACATTGGATTGGACGAACTCCAGGAGCACTTGCAACTTCTAACATGTGATAACTTTGTATTGTGGCTATTCCATGAAAAATTTGATAAGATAACATGTGGTTAATGAAATGAAGTGATTCACCGATGAAACATGAAGACAATAAAGCTACAATATTACCTAAATTACCTCCTTTGGGGCCACTTTTATTTGTGTATTTTCACTTGTTGGACTGTGATCTGAGAAGGAACCATTTGTTGATTTAAGGAAGCATAGCTTTGGGCATGTGTTTTCACCCAGAAATTTTAATGATTAAGAATTTTACTTAAGTTAGCATTTTACATATGCAAATTTGGTAAAACCAAAACATCGCATATTCACTACTTTCACTTCCAGCAATAAACCATTCTGTCATCATGGAACGGAAGCAAGATCATAGCTGTTATGTTCATCTTGGCATGTGGAGATTCCGACCAACTGTTCCTCTTTCCATGAAATGTAGAGGAAAGGTGCAAGGCCTTATAGCCAAGCAGAACTTAGGTTTGACTCCTAACTCCATCTATTACTAACTTTGTCCTTTTTTTTTCTCATCTAAAATATGCCTATGGCTGCCCAACAGGTTAAGTATGAGGATGAAGTGAAATAATTTATATAAATCACCTGTCAAATGGAAGAAGATGAACATATTTTAGTTCTAGCCTTTATATCTTCCCCAAGAATTCTCCTTTTCACAATCTCCTAGTCTTCATATATTTTCAATGGAGAGCCTCTTTTCTAGTTGAGAAAATCCATTTTATGACCTCTAGTCACCACATAACATGCCATCTCCACCCACAAAATGCTTTCCACATTCTTCTCTGTGACTCATACATGGTATATTTGATCAAAACTCTTCTTTTATGGGAAGACTTCTCTGGTTCAAATCCCTTGCTATCCATTCAGCCCAATATTTGTAGCTTTTACCATATTTATTGGCATTTGATTATGTGTCACTTTGCAATTCTTTCAAAGTATTTTTTACCTATGTATTCCTGACTACTTTGCAATAAAAGGCTTTGCTTTGTTGTATTTAGACTGAATAGGGAATGTTGAATGAGTTCAGGGCATTCTAATGGAGAGGAAAATATGCACTGGAGGGCATTAAAAGATGACCCGTGGGATCATGAGGGAACTTGAAATGATTTCATATAAGAAATGGTTGAGGAACTTGGACCATCTCTCCTGGAGAAGAAAAAGGTTGATGGCAGTGTAAGAGAAGTTGTCTTTGTGTACAAACAGCTGAAGATTTACCATGTAAAAGAGATATTGGAATTTTAAAAAATTAAATCCAATTATATAAAACTGTAAGAAAGAACATTCTAACAGACACAGCTGTCTTAAGATGAGTTCTCTGGCTTTGCAAGTACTTGGACATGGGCTAAAACATCATTTGTTTGTAATAATGTATAAAGTATAAAACATTGAAGCATCAGGTGAATGGTGGAACTGAAGTTCATCTTGCCTCAGGTTTTGTTTCATTCCAGACAGAAAGTGCTTCTTGACTACTTTGTATTTGTTGAACAGAGGGATGATTATTCCTCATACAGTGAGCACTTGGCAAGTGTTTTCCAGCAGCATTTTCTAGGATCCTTCAATAAATACTCAACACTGTTGAAAATACTCAATACTGTTAAAAACCTCTTCCATATACATGCAATAAGCCATACTCAACTGCTTTATAAACAGGGCCTTTGGTGAATATTTAAATAATACTATTTGCATTCTTGAGACTATATTGGGGAAAATTATACCAAAACCCCACCTCAACTTTCTAAGCAAAGTAAAAGTATTCAATAAATTAAATAGAAATATTTGAAGCATAAGAAGGGATTTGTTGTGTTTGAATCCTTATTTCCCCTTAACGTCTGTGTGACTCTCAGTAAGTTACTTATTCACATGAACTCCAGTATTTTCATTTGTAAACTAGAGGCCCAGTGCACAGATTCATGCACCAGTAGGGTCCCTTAGCCTGGCCTGCACCCCCTTGCAATCTGGGACTCCTTGGGGGATGTCGGACTGCTGGTTTCAGCTGGATTGGGCCCAAACCGGCAGCCCAATATCTCCTGAGGGATGTAGCAGTGAGGGTAGTGGCAGGCAGCCAGGGAGGAACCCAAGCTGGCGCTGGGCACTGCTCCTGCTTATCCTGGCCCTGCTGTACCTACTGCTGCCACCACTCGGTAGCATTGACACGGAGGCAGGAGAGGCAGCTGTGCTCGCCAGCCGTGAGCCCGGCTTCTGGATGAGCAGCGCTCCCGCTATGGGAGCACACTGACCACCAGGAGGCAGCTCCTGTGTTGAGCATCTGCTCCCTGGTGGTCAGTGTGCATCATAGCGACCGGTTGACTGGTCATTTGGTTGCTTAGGTTTTTATATATATAGATGATTTTAAAAATAATCGTTATGTTTTAGAGAAGTTTGAATTTAAATAAAAATTAGAAAGAGAATACAGAGTTCTCATACACTCCTTACTTTTAACATCTTATATTAGTTCTAGACGCCTTGTGTACTGGTGGGATCCATTGGCCTGGCCTGCACCTTCTTGCAATCTAGGACCCCTAGGGGGGTGTCAGACTGCTGGTTTTGACCTGAACCCCACAGGCCAGGCCAAGGGATCCCACCAGTGCACAAATCCCAGCACCAGGCAGGTTTTGGCCAATTCCCACAGGCCAGGTCGAGGGACCCCACCGATGCATGAATCTGTGCCCCAGGACTCTAGTACGCATATACGATCTTTGGTTAATCTCTTCCCACCCTCCCCACTCCCCCCCTTCCCTCTGAGATTCATCAGTCTGTTCCATGTTTCCATGCCTATGCTTTGAGCATCAGTCTCCTGGTGGTCAGTGCAAGTCATAGCTACTGGTAGAATGGTCACTTAGGCTTTTATATATACAGATACTGTGATAATATTATCAGCACTCTTGAAATGTTATTCAGGGCATGGACCAATCAAAAATCATGTCTGGCCAATGCTACTGGATGCCAGCCAGTAGATTGTATTGGAGCAGACCAGCTGAATGGCAGCAGCTCTGGGCATGGGGATTAAATACAAGTATAAATGCCTGTACACCACACAGTGTATGGTGTCCATCACATAGAAGATTCTGAATAAATGTTAATTTCCTCCCACCATTGAGAAGCTGAGATTGTTGTGATAGGTGATAGGAATTATATGTAACTTTCTCGTGGGATTCAGAAACAGTTTGCATAGCTATGAAAATATTATTCTTTGTCCTATTAGTTTAGGTTCAATTGGTCTTAAATTGTCATTCTGAAAACATATTTACTTTCCTACAGTGCTCATTTGGCTTTGGGTGTATAGGACAACTAAGAATGTACAAGCTTGAGACCATCTTTCTGATGAAAATGGGCAAGTATTTTCCTTTATATTCTTGATTCTCCAGATTAATCTGCTGAGATAAATGAAGGTGAAATAGTTTATTTTAGAGGTAAAAGTGGCACTGAATCCATACAGAAGAACATTAAGAAGGCATTGCTTGATTACAACTATTTTCTGAATAGACTCCTTATGTTAAATGTAGTTGCTGAAGTCCCCTACTATCATTGTATTGTTGTCGATCGCTCCCTTGATATCTTCCAGGAGTTTTTTTTATATATTTGGGTGCTCCTGCATTGGGTGCATATATGTTTATCCGGGTTATATCCTCTTGTTGTATCGATCCCTTTAGTATTATGAAGTGGCCTTCCTTATCTCTTGTTCTGGCCTTCACCTTGATGTATATTTTGTCTGATATAAGTATTGCCTGAAGAGGATGTGGAGAAAAAGGAACACTCATGCACTGCTGGTGGGAATGCAGACTGGTGCAGCCACTATGGAAGACAGTATGGAGTTTCCTCAAAAAGTTAAAAATGGAACTCCCATTTGACCCAGTGATCCCACTTCTAGGAATATATACTAAGAAATCAGAAACACCAATTAGAAAGGATATATGCATCCTTATGTTCATAGCAGCACAATTCACCATAGCTAAGATTTGGAAACAGCCTAAGGGTCCATCAGCAGATAAAGTGGATTAGAAAACTGTGGTATATCTACACAATGGAATATTATGCTGCTGTAAAAAAGAAGGAATTCTTACCATTTGCAACAGCTGGAGGGAACTGGAGAGCATTATGCTAAGTAAAATAAGCCAGTCAATGAAAGAAAAATGCCACATGATCTCACTCATCTATGGATAATAAAGACCATTATAAACTGATGAACAAAAATAGATACAGAGGCAGAGCAGCATCAAACAGACTGACAAACTATAGCAGGAAGGCCGGGAAGGGTTGGGGGGAGGTGGGTAAGAGATCAACCGAAGGACTTGTATGCATGCATATAAGCATAACCAATGGACACAAGACACTGGGGGTAGGGGAGGCCAGGGGAAGGTCAAAGGGTGAGGGGGGGGCGGGGAAGGAGACATATGTAATACTCTTTGTCATACTTTAAGCAATAACACAAAATTAACAAAAATAAATGTAGTTGCTGAGCATGGCCCCTTCAACTCTTATCTGATTAGTACTGATGACATAGCTACTTTCCACACTTCACCTGTTGGGAATCAAATCTGCATGAGAACTAGTTTGGGGATATTAATACTCCAGGTTACTTTCACATTTTATTTGATTGTCTAAGTAGCTTTTTTTCATCAGTCAAAGAAAGGTAAGCAATTTAAAGTAAAAATACATTCAGCCCAGCTGGTGGGGCTCAGGGGTTGAGCGTCCACCTATGAACCAGAAAGTCATGGTTTGATTCCCAGTGAGGACACATGTCCGGGTTGCGGGCTCAATCCCCAGTATGGGGCATGCAGAAGGCAGCTGATCAGTGATTCTCTCTCATTATTGATGTTTCTATCTCTCTCTCTCCCTTCCACTCTGAAATCAATAAAAATATGTTTAAAAGAAGTCAAAATACATTCAGTGTCCTGTCTTACTATTATCACCGAGGTTATAACTTCTTTTAGGAATCAAATCCATAATTTATTTTCAGGGGAGGGTGAAGTGGAGGGAGAAGCCTGCAGAACCATGAGATGGAGCAGGCTGTGGTCAGAATTTCACTTGTTTCTGCTTCAGAAGAACTAATATTTTCTGCTTCTCATCAGCCCCAATGAAATCCTGGCATCCACAAATATTTCCTCTAGGTTGTACCTCATCAATTAAAAAAAATGTTATAACTTATTTGACTTGCAAAAGTGAGACATTGAGATCTTTTCTCAACAACATAACAGTACTTAAGTTAGAGAAAGGAATCTTACAAAAACCAGAAAGTAGCTTTGCAAATAAACAGAAAAAACTTAGTCCTGACTAGTTTTGCTGTGGCCTGCCTAGAATACAAGTTAGGTAGTGAAATAAAGAAAATTGTCATTACTTTCTACAAGCTGGCATACATCTGGCTCCTCCAAATGAACGAGAGAGAAATCATTTCTGATGCCCTTTTAATTTTTGGCAATCAGACGCTTCAGAGATGCCCTCGGTCTTTCCATGGTAGGCTATCTTCCAGAACTAGGGAACTTGTTTCTGGTACTACAATTCTTGCAGAATTTATCCTCAAAGATGTGCAAAGGTCATCTTTTAAAATGTTTGCAAAACTCAGATGGAACCCGCTGAGAGATACCATCAGTTACCTTTCTCTCATGACCCTAAAATTCATGTGATTGTTTAATGTAGGTATATTGCCCCATTCCATCTGTGTGTGAAGTTCAGGTTCCTGGCAGAACTATTGGGAAAGTTACCTCTGTTCCAAAGCTGTTAGCAGAGAATTTGCCCACAGGAAAAGTGGTTGGTGCTGACACTTTCACTAAACGCCCTGTCCCCGCACCCTGCCACACACACAAACTTCTCCCCTTTCTTCTAGTCTTCCAAACACAGCCCAGAGAGAACCTTTAATAAATCAATGTTTTAGGGCCAAATTCCTCAAAGGCCTTCGTAAGAGCTTTGACCCTTCTCGTTGTGATAGTTTGTGAATGGCCTGGATAGAATCAATGGTATCTAGCCCACAAATCATGCCACCTCACAAGTGTTCGGTGGCTTAAACCAGAGGAATTGCTTTTTTATCATCCACACTAATTGCCATTCACACAGAAAACAGTGCTGATTATAAATGAGTTGGCAGATATTCTGCCTGTGGGTCCATAAAGGGATCGCTGTAAGGAGAGTGGCGATGGAACAAGAGGGCACAGGCTTAACACGGAGCAGGCAGAATTAGACAAGGTGCATTCTCCCGTTTGCCAAATACTGCCATGAGGAAGGAAGGTCTGGAGCCCTTCATTGTGTGTTAAAGTCATCTGAAAGTCATCTTTGAGGCCAGCTCCTCTGCAATTTCAAATCCAAGTTCCTGCTTTTCCAGCTCCTTCTAGCCCTTGCATTAGGCTGTTCCCTCCCCTTAGCTGGAGTATAGGAGCACCTGGTGACTGAGCGAGAGCAGAAAGCAAAGTATAGACAGAGGGGTAATCCCCTTAACTGTGGTGGAGGCCAGAGCTGCTGGCCACACAGAGGAGCCACCACAAGCCCTTGTCTTGAAATCCTTGGTGAAATAGTTAGGGCAAGTGTGGTCCGGATTCATCTTGTTTACAAACTGCAGTTAAAGGGCAGGACATTCTCTGGAGGCAGTTGACCTCTCAGGGTTCACTACAAGCCAGTTCACCTGGGTTCCCAATTTCCTGTGCACTTGGCTGTGCCCATTCCAGTTCAAAGGGATCGGGAGGTTTGTGTGGGTCTGCGCTGGTGCCGATGAATCACGAAGCCGAAACAGGGTGTCTGCTCCCTTCAAAAGGTTTCTCTGATGAAATGTCTGTGATGACAAACTGTTTTCCATCACCTGGAGTTCCTTGTAAGATCATTTACCTATTAATATGATGTATCTGCCTATTTATCATTTATCTATCATGCTATCTATCTGTTTCCAACTGGACTATCAGATAGAACCTATGCGCTCTGAGCTTGTGCCCAACAGGCATGCGGGCACTTGTCCTGGCCTGAGAGATTCATTCTTGATCTACTTTTATTGAGAGCAATTAGCATAAAGAGAACAAGTTTATAGGGAGCACTCAAACTTTAAAATGTTTCATATGCATCGTAATCAAGCTCTTAAAAAACACACAATTCTGGAGGAAGCTGATTAAATCTCTCCAGTTCTCAGCCTCCCCATAGTTGAAGTAGGGGAGATACCTTCTCCAGGAAAATTAGATCCTTCATCTAACGGTGTATGTACCACCATCCCCTTTAACAATTCATCCTTTTTTTTTTTCAAACACCTTGGGCATGTGCCAAGTGGATGGGTGGTGTGACTTTAAGCCACAGCAATAATACAGTTGCAGCAAGTGTTTTTTGGGGCCAGTCCAGTTCCATACACTGTGTTTCTCATGTCTGCTGAAGCTGGTGAGCAGCAGAAAAGGGAATGGGCGTGAAAGGGAGTCTGGGATAGAACAAACAGAATGGCGAGGGCCAACTTTCTTTCCAAAGCAGGATGGAGCATGTTTGTGGCTAAAAGCAAAGAAATGAATTTCACTCATTGTTACCTATGCTAAGTTCGCTGGGAGAATGCTCATTGTCAAATGAGGCACTACCATCTAGAGTGGCCCATTTGGATGTGGCACTTGGAAGAGGTGGCTCCATAATATTTGGAGCTTTGTCTGCAGCTTAAAATACAATTGGAAATGTCCCAGGTTGGCGTTGCTTGGTTTCTAGGGAAGGAAAGCCTCCTGCACCCTCTCCTTCCATCTGTCCCCAGCCCCCATTTTGGACCACCCAGACACTCACATGGCTTTGTACGTCACTGCCTCTTGGTCCTGCACAACCCCATCCTTTCTTTGTGGCCCACTGAGAACTCACACCTTCCAGGACTTCTTTACAGAGACCTTTTGCTTGTGCTGAATTTCCTTACCGGTGACACTCATTTTTCTGTTGTTGTTTTTTTCATTCATCCAACCACACATTCTTACACACGGCTTTCGGAACAGTCTCAAGTTGGTTCATAAAAATCTTTGGTCTTGTCTTTCTGCTGCCTGGCCACTAATTTGAGGCAGGGATCACATGTTCCTGGTCTTCATGCCTTGATCATAGTATTTTGTTCCTGTAGGGACAAATAGTGTGACTGATTGTAATTTTACTATCACTTTCTAAAGGCTGATGATAACCACAATTTCATTTTTTTTTTTTTTAGCTCTTGTCCTCCTCTTGAAATTCTGAACATTGATGGACCATTAATTAATAGACAAGGATGAACCCAGTGTCTGTTGGAGAGGAGAAATATTCATTGTTATGGTCGTGGAATCTCTTGTGGAAAAGCAAGGGACCCAGCAATGACATTTGTGTTTTTCAATGCTGCCTCTGACAGTTGCGGATTAGAAGACAGGGATTGGTACCTATAGATTTCTTCCTCCTTCTACTTTAGATTTTTCTCATTTTAAATCAGACTTTAAAATCATTGTAAAAATCTCTTTTCCTTCTTGTGAAATATTTTAGATTATTCTTCAAATACCTAAATAAAAAGCCACACTTCAGTCTTTAAATCCTTTAACATGAAATTGGCATAAAAACCTGTTATCTTATAGCATTTTGATAGTAGGGTTTAGTGGTACATTAATTGAGTTATAATAATTAAGAGAAATTGAGGCAAGAATGGGAGATGTTATTTTATGATACATTAAATCACTGGTTAGGCCTGGTCGCATTGGTTAAACTTTTACCACTGAAATGAAATTATTACTTTGGTTTAGGAAATTGCTACTGTACTTCTGGCAGAAGAATGAACAAGACAGCACAAGCTAGCAGTAATTTTTGACACCGAGTTTAATTTTATTATGTGCTTTATGTGTTTTCAGTAAAATATATAGGTAATTAAAAATTGAACTGTGGTGCTTCTTTTGGATTTATAATAATTAGCACATACATTGCACTCTGTATGTTCAAAAGGTTTACACATTGTTAATTAACTACTCCATGCTACACGAGTGAGGTAGTGAGCATGATTATACCCATTTTATAGATGAACACTCTGAACTATGGGGTACTTAAATAAATTGCCTAAGGGTTCCCAGCAAATCAGGGCAGAAGAAGGGTCAAATGGCGGAGCCTGTGGCACCAGTTCTGGCTTTGTCTCTCCTATAGCCATTAATAGCTGTATTGTAGCTTTACTCAGGAGTAGACAAATGTAATGAAATCTTACCTTCTATTTTCCATTTTGGGGAACTTTTACAATATTTTGTTTAAATACAAGGACCTCAGATTCTTACTTAATTAATTCTTAATTATATTGGGTAGCCACATCTCTTGGAGAAAAGTAAAGTATATATTATTAATATCTTTTATAGCCGGGTAAATTGAAACACTGAGAGGCAGCCTGGGATGTCATGATCCAGTGGCATCCTAAGTAGATGGACCCCCAAAGAACCACACACTGAAAACCTGATGTGACTCCTATCCTCCCTCTCTCAGACCTCTGAGAACCACAGGAGGGTTTAAAGGGAGTCTGAGATAGAACAAACAGAAAGGCGAGGGCCAACTTTCTTTCCTAAGCAGGACAGAGCATGTTTTCAGCTAAAAGCAAAGAAATGAATTTCACTCATTGTCACCTATGCTAAGTTCTCCGGGAGAATGCTCATTGTCAAAGGAGTCACTGCCGTCCAGAGTGGCCCACTTGGATGTGGTACTTGGAAGCATGAGTGTAGTGACAGCAGCAAAAAGAACCCAGCCAATGTTTGCTTCCTTGAGCTTTGAGAAGCATGGGCATATACATTTTAACACCTTACAGATCACCATCATAAAGGCTTTCAAAAATGCAAAAATAATCACAATCCTACCCATCATCTTTCCTTTGCCAAGAGGAATTAAGAAATATTCCTTAATTTTGATGGTAAATTCCACTCTCCCCCCAAACATAGGAATGACTGAATGAGCTAGTTTTAACAACATATTCAGAAAGTATTTAATCCTCCCCTTTGCTCTGAATGTTCAACAAAGACTAAGAATTAACTTTCATAGAAATCACATTTTCCTATCCTTATTCCTCATGCATGGATATCAGGTAATATAATTAAATGATAGTTAACTATTCCATAGGTCAGTAGTCAACTTTCCTGGCTCTAGGGATTGGATTTAGAGAGAGCCAAGTTGTCAACTTCCATACCTTGTTCGGTGTGGTGAGTCTTACCTGTTGCCTGAAAGATGAGACCACCACAATCTTAGAGAAATTAAAATCATAGCACAACGCTGATGTTTTCACTGACAGAAGGCTAAGCCCCCCTTTTCATTTTAAAATTTAAAAATACAAAAAATAGCCCTTTCTCTGCTGTTTCATTCATTGAGGAGTTAGTTCTTGATTGGATTTAGAGAACCCGATAATGTTTAAAGTGAAATCGAACATACCAATGGGAATGGAACAAGGTTATGGAGGCTTAGTGGTAACCATGGTGTCACGGAAGGCCAGGTCTCCGTACTCTGGAATAATGATGCAGTCATGAAGGAAATGAGATTAAAATACAAATAATTGCATCATGAAGACAAGAAGAGGCATCTTGTCCCTTCTTTTTGCCATAAGGTCATCATGATGAAGTCATCTACTCATCAGCAGAGTTTTGGGGAAGTCCATCTAAAGAATGCAGTAATACATGCACTGGCATGGGCCGTGGGGTGCACAGAACAGCGCAACTGAACTTGGGCTCATGGGAGACCAGGCATTACTTAGTCTCACCTTTTGCTCTTCTGGAAAGCACAGGGGCCTGTATATATTTGACCAAAGGATGATTCTTTTCATCCATTGGAACTTTGTAAGGGACACACATGGGTTAATGAAGGAGAAGATCCATTCCTCTGTAGCCTTGAAGAAAAACTGAATTCTCTGTCAATCAATAAGATGATTCTTAAACTCTTTAAGTTTCATTTCTTCATGTAAAATACTTGATATTTTTGAAGGATATTGTGCTATCAGTATTAATTTACTTGCTAAGCATAATAAAAACAACTAAAATCAAGTGATAAATAAAATTAAAAGGCACTTACACAAGTGCCATTTATAGCAGCTCATTTAGTCCTTATAAGATTTCTATGAGGCATGTATCATGATGTCATTTTCAGATGAGGGAACTGAGGCTTAGACAGGTTAATTGCCCAACATCGGGTACTTGTTTAAGTGAAAGAATCTTATTGAAGTCCCTGATCACTTGATTTTGATTCTTCATTACTTAACTTGCAGAGTTTTGAGGGGCAAATGAAATGAGACAACCCACATTAACAATTACCATGGTGTCCAGCACATAGTAAATTCTGTTAGCTATTAATCATTGAGCTGATTGATTACTATGCTATCATAACTAGTTTCTGTTGCATTTGATACATTGATTAAAGCCAATAGTATCATAGGCTCATGTAATTTCAACTTTTCTACACTTAGGATGAGCTACCCTGAGCATTATCTGTCTGTGCCATGCTGACTTCTCCATCTCTGATGATATCTACTACATACAGAGGTTGCAATTTCACTTACCCACAGGCCTATTTAACCATCTCCGTGCCCATCGGAATCAACATCTTTTCTGAATCAACAACATAGAAAGGAATTTGCCAACACGGTCCTGTTTCATGCCAACATTTCCATCTTCTCCACCAAGATTCCCTCTGGCTTTTCCTTGGAGGTTTTGGTTAAGGGCAGGTGACACGAGCCACATCTGTCACTAAGATGCCTGAGTTCTTCATGCCTGAAGGCAAACTGTACCAAATGACATAAGCCCTGTAATTCTAAATTACTCATTTTGGAAATGCATATGCAAACAAACATAGATTTTAGGCCTCCTTTGAGAGACAAGAACACTGAGCTTCATGTTCTCTTTGATTTTATCAGTAATTTATCAGATTGAGAAAATGAGTGGGGTTTGTTTAGCAATGGATGAGGAGAGAGGGAGCTGACAGTTCTTTATGCTTGCCTGTGCTGAATAAATCATTTCATATCTTTCTGCCTAATTTTTCATATCTGTGCAGCTAGCCTGCCTTAGGACATAATTCACAGGGTTTATTTTTACGTGCTGTGCAAATACAATACAGAGTGCTGAAGAGAACCCTGGCCTAGGAATAAGGGAAAGATGTACTTCTAAACTTGGAACTAGTCATATTTTATTTTTCAATTACAGTTGACATTAAATATTATTTTGTATTAGTTTCAGGTGCACAGCATAGTGGTTAGACAATCATATAGTTTAAAAAGCGGTCCCTCCCAATTCCCATTTGGCATCATACATAGTTATTAAAATATTATTGACTACATTCCTTCTGCTGTGATTTACATCACCTTGGCTATTCTGTGACTACCAATTTGTACTTCTTAATCCCTTCAGCGAGCCTTTCAACCCTCCTTCCACCTGGCAACCATCAATCTGAACTTGGAACCAGCCTTGTTGTGGTCCATAGTAAGCTGGTAGTGATGGCTCTGCTGCTTCCTAGTTTATAGAATCTTAAGCAAGTGGGTGGGAAACCTCAGAAAAAAAACAAACCAACCCAGTATATCCACTGAATAGCATTTTTGTGGCCACAGTTGGTCTATCAATAGGCGTTCCCCCAAATTCATATAAGAGGAATCAAGACAATACCTGAATGGCCTGTAGCTCTTATAGAGTTCCATTACTTTAAAACATGCATACTCACATCCCAGCCCATTCACTTACACACACCTTGCTTCTGGAGATAATCTCTGTGGATAGTGAATTATCCATGGAAAGTTGTTTCAGATGTGGCTGCAAGAAGTTTTCTACCGATAAGTACTCATCATCAAAGGACTTCCTAGAGCTATGTTATCTGTGCATGAAGACAGAGGCATAATTTGTGTGTTGGGGTGGCCATTTCTCAATGATAGATATACATTTATTTGGTGAAAGATTTTTACAAGTGCAAAGTTATGCTCACTCTGCTCTAATTTGGGTTCTGCTATTCGATGTGCACATACATAATGATATAGGTATAAATTCCCTTGCATGGCTCCAAAATTCAGGTTCCAAGTTGTTATTTGGAAACCGCTGACCATCACATGGAGTCCTAGCTCCTAAGATACAAATGGGGAAGAAAACAAAAGCAAAGAGGCTAAGAAAAAAAAAAAAGCCTGCTTTCCCCTGCATAGTAAAGGTGCTTGGCTCCTTTATGGTTTAAAGTCTCAACTTGCAGTGTGATTTTGAGTAAGTCCATCATCCACCCTGAGGGGATGGTTTCAGTGTGGATAGTGGTCCACTCTGTGGCAGGGTCATTTAATCAGCTCTGGCAAGGAATGGCTCAGAGGCACAGTAAATGAGGAAACCTTTCTTGAGGCTCTTACATTTACCTTGATTATTTGGGATTGGGCTTCAAGTAAGACAAACTCCCTTAGGAGCCTAATCACCATGGAGAGAGTGATTGAAGACTCAGAAGAATGAAACAACAACAACAACGACAGCACAGACTCAGAATTTAGAGAGACAATCCCCGTGCTTTTGGCTGAGGTTCTGCACTCTTCTTGGAGCCAAACGTTGCAACACTTAGCAGCGGGTAGCTTGTTTTCTTGCTGCAGGTAAAGGCCCAAGAGCGGCTGGGAAGCTGTTGTAGGTTGCTGATGTAAACACGTCTTCACCGCCTTGGTTGAAGGATCCCATAAAAAAAAAAAAGTGAAAAGTTAATTGTACTGGTTGAAGAGATTGGGCTGTGTCAGCACAGTGTTGTGTGTTTCAGTGTAAGTTTTGGCAAGGGTCCTGTGAGCCATTAATTAACATCAGGTATTAGCTGTCGGCAGGTCAACATGGGTGCTCAATTTCACAACTGCTCTGAAATTCACACTATGGATTGAAAGTCCTGTACCTAATGAAGGTCATTACCATGTGTGTCTTTCCTTTGGGGACACGTGGTCTTTTAGGTGATTGATGTCTAGGTTATTTCTCTCACCTGAAGAAATCTAAGTCCCTCTCTGGAAGAGTCCAGGGTGTTGCTCTTTTCTTAAGCTGTCGACTTGCTGGGCCTCTCACTGAGGTTCTCCAAGGAGCGTGTGCTTTAGTTTCTGGTGCTAAACTTGCTGTCTCCTTCTTTTGAGGACTGTTTTGATCATCTGTATCAACTGTGTTGGGAGATCATCAATTTCTTTTTATAAAATTCATGGGAGTCGCTTGAAATCCTGGGCTCCAGGAGGATGTAAAGAGACTTCATGTATTGTTTTCTACCCCTTCTCCCGCCTCCCCCAGGGAATTTCAAAGTCGAAAAATTATTCTTAAATCTAAGTCCACATTCTACATTCGCTCAGTACATGGAGGTCATTTTAAATCTGGGGAAAATAAGGGTCCGCCTCATTAAGTGTTACCACTAAAATCTCTATTGTTCCCTCCAGCTCCCCCGTTTATGGGGCTGACGTCACCCAGAGATGAGAGAGAAGCTGTGGCATGGTTTCAAAAGCCGAACGCCTCTCAGTTAGTCACTAAGTTAATAACACAAGAACTGTTAAAGATGTACCAAGCTCGCTGGAACGGGAATTACAACAGAGCAACTTCTTGCTGTGCCCAGGGGGAAAAGCTGAACAAACAAGCCCTTCCAGCAGCGTCAGAAACAGGGAGGAATGACACACGTGACAGCTGAAAACAACTCCCCAGACCTGAGCGTGGCCAGTGGGTAGGACCGCCGAAGTTAGCACGTCCCTTTACCTCCTAACAAATCCCTTCTCTACTCATCCTTGACTTGGTTTGTCAGAATCGCATGAGACATTCTTCTCGCAATGGCTCGGCAATAGTCACTTCTTTCTTATTTTCTCCCTCATCTGCATCTGTGCTCACAGCAGAAGTTCTGCCTGGTGTCAGGCTGGAGGCTCAGCCAGAAAAATGCTCAACTCACTTGCAACTCCAGTCTTTTCTCACCCCGCCCCCAATCACAAACTCTTTTTCTCTCCTCCTGTGGTATTCATCCGTGTTGTCACTCAATTTTGCACACATAAAATAAAAAGTCAAAGATGATCTTATTTTTACCAATAACATTACAAAAAGTCATTTTATTTAGATTCCATAACTGGCTTTTTTTTTTTTTTCTGAAACAGATGCTTTAAAAATCTGAGATTACATTTTATGTTTTTGCAGCTGTATGGCTTTCATACAGGCTCCGAATCATTTATTGGCAATTCTGACCGAACTTTTTGTTTTTATAGGTGTGTAAATGTGTTATCGAAGATATTTTGGCATTTACCAAAGACTCAAGTTTGTAGCTTCAGTTAAAGAGACCTGCTCTCTGCGCCCGCCCCCCGCCCCCCCCCCCCCCTTCTTCCTTGAAGGAAAAGAAATGGACTTGACAGGTGCTCTGGATTTTTGCAGTAAGCCTTCAACTCAATTTATTTTGCTTGAAGTTGTTTGTGCTAAAAAGCTTAAATTCCAGCGCTCATACCCAGATTTCCCCGCCCCTGCACCTTCCCTCTGGCCATGGCTTGTCCGGCACTTTATGTTGCTGTTTTGTTTCCATGTCTCCCGATGCACCATTTTCACATTGTGTCCGATTTCTTGACCAAACTTCAGCAATGATTCCAACACCTGGCTGACGTTTCCAAATTACGAAGGGGAAGATTTTTAAGATTTCTGTGCAAGAGCCTAGGGATCTGTATTGTAAAATCTCATCAGATGATCTTAGTCATCAGCTGGTTTGGGAACGTTCAATGTAGGGAGAAGGTATGAATGAAGGAAGATAGATGGGACGGGATAAGATGGGTCTTGGTGATACCCATCTCAGTCTAAAGCTGGATCTGATCAATTAATTGTTCAGTTGTGCCAAGATTAAATAAACATTTACTGACTTAGATGAAAGAATTATACCTACTATGTGCGGGCACAGTGCCAGGTGTTAGGATGATGAAAAGGATGGGCTTTAGTTCTGCCCTGGAGGAGCTGGTTGTCCTGTGACTGACAGATGTGCAAACACTTTCCATGTACTGGGGTTGGGCTAAGACAGTTAAGCCTGATGTGCAAGGGGAGAAGCTCAGCTGCCAGGGGTCCAAAGGAAACTTCCTGAAGAATACACCTGAGAGGAACCTGGAAAGGCAGCAGGCCTTGATCAGTGGGAGAAGCTGCAGGGGGAGTGGGAGCAAGTGTGGTGTGTGAGGGGCAGCTGGGAACGTTGGGAGGGGAGGCTGGCCAGGGCCATTCATGAGGGGCATTTGTACCCCATGGTTATCAGGTCTTCCCTTGAGGATTATTGTTACCATCATTAGGAAATACTCAGTGAAGAGAAAGACTATCACTTTATGCAAGGCCGTGCTTGAGAGCAAAGATCAGCGTGAAGGTTTAGAAGAAGGGGGAGACCATGTTTAACCTTGGAGGTTTTTCATAGAATCATAGACTATTAGAACTGCAGGAAACCTTAGGTAGGCTCTCACCAGCGACTCCATTTTGTAGACAAGAGAACCAAGGCATGTTTGAAAGGGTAGGGAGAAGATATCCTGAAGTTCAAGAAAGATTAGTGTCTCCATGGAGCAAATCTTTTTCTCCTTTAATCCTGCCATAAAGTTGCCAAAACCTAGCATACTCAGAGGAAAGAAAAAAAAAAAAAGACTAGAACTTCTCGTGTCTACTACACAGCATGTTTCAAAGTACAATTCATCCACCAGAAAACTTCAAAGCTGGTTACTTTTTTCTTTGGGAACTCCAAGAGGTACTTTCAGATTTAATGAGAGGAAATAGAAATAATCATATTAAAACCAAAGGAAAATTGTCTCATTGAGGTAACTTCCACATGAACCCACAGAGAACAGAAGAACAGTAGTGAAGAGATTTGCAAATGGCGCCAATGTGGTTCCTGCAGCAAGACAAGGTGAAGCTGGGAGTGTAGCCTCAAGCCGGCTCCCCAACCAGGCGGGAGGGGCGTGGGGATCTGCCCCCCTCCCTCCCGACTCGCAACCCCCCCCTTCCCCGCTTCACCTCCAGCCCTCGCCTCCCTCCATCTGCCATCAGCAGGCAGCTGAAACAAGAGAAAAGGCACCGGCAAAGCTCTTGCTCACCACCGCACAGCACGGACAGGTGCAGAAAGAGGCCCCTGGAAGCCAGGAAGACATTTGCCACCAGCTCAAAAGGGCCCTCGGACGTCTGTCACATTATGACACGTTCGTGCTTTCAGTCTGTCTCAGATCTTTATGAACAACCACAGGCCTGTGGACTGAGGGTGAGGGAGACGTAGAAAAGGCCAGCACTCATACCCACCCACCTACCTTTCCTCTGGAGGAAAGCTTTGAAGACCAAAGGGAGAATGAGAGAAATTAGGCAAAATGCAAGAAAAGACTACATGAACTTTTGTGGTGGGGCTGGCGGCTCTGAGGAAAGTTCAGGGAAATGGAAATGAGAACGGGATTTGTAAAAAGGCAATTAAGACCAAGTTCTCCTCTTTTGGCCGAGCCTGCTAAGTTTCGATATTCATTTTTTTCCTCTTAAAAAAAAAGTTTCTGGCTGCAGCTGAGCTACATGGCACAGAGCGGCTGCCAATGTGAGAGAGGGAAGAAAAGCAGGCGTCCAAACAGCAGGCTTGTATTCTCTCTGTGTGGGCAGGAGGTTTTATTTATTTGCTTTTTATTTCATACATCATTAAAATGCTTTGGCATTTCCCCGAAGTCAGCATGCTTTTTAAAAAGTTAATGAGGAAGGAACACACTAAAGAAAAACTAAATTCTGATTATTTGTAGCAAGATGCTATGGAAAGCAGGGGCCCAGCTTTCTCCATCCATCTTTGTTTTTGGAGGTGTGGTTCCTGCTACAAACTTCACTTTTCCCAGGTGTGAGACCTTTTCAATGTACCATGGAAAGCCACAGGAGGCTTGTGACTCTGAGAGCATATCCTAGCCTTTCTGTGGCCTTGGGCAAGCGCTTAACCGCTGGGTGCCTCAGTTTCCCCTTCTGTAAAATGGGATAATAATACTTAATTACTTCATCGTGCAGAGGTAAGGATTAATTAGTTGATGTTTGTAAACGGCTTTGAAGCCAGAAAATGCTACACCAGAGCTAAGCATTATTATTAATAATACATTTCAGCGGAGTTAATAATGGCATTTGCCATCTCAAATTTCCCTGATAGTTTCAGCTGGTGAACTTATTTTTCAGCTTCACTCATTAAAAGGAAATGAAAAATGGTGCTGCTGGCAGAAATAGTGCTGGTCTTCATTGCAAAGATGAACACATATCTGCCATGGGTGAAAAAAAATCTCTCTTCCACAGGAACTCAATAGAAAGTGCTGGAAAATATCACATGCCATGAAAGGTGGTATGACTGTGAAGCCACTTTAAAAAATGAAGAAAACGCTAGGGAAAAAATATGTAAGGTGAGAATCAAGTGGAGCTGGGAGGTTACCACTTCCCAGAATTGATTCAATTCCTATGCTTTGGACCTAACCGCAAGGTAGTTTATCTGTTGTCTGCCTTGCTTTGTTTTTCTCTTCGGTCCCTCTTTCTGGCCTCCACCCCTTCCTGTGCTAGGTCACT
Organism: Myotis nattereri; assembly: GCF_964212035.1. NCBI lineage: Eukaryota > Metazoa > Chordata > Mammalia > Chiroptera > Vespertilionidae > Myotis > Myotis nattereri. The sequence goes on from NC_138075.1 coordinate 156,834,663, forward strand.
TCAGGGTTGTAGGCGTGTGTGGGGTGTGTGTGTGTCTTTAAAATCTCTTGTTAGATCCCTGTCTATCTCCTTTCCTTTATATCAACTCAAAGAAACATTTCAGCCTCATTTAACTCTGACCCCCCTAAATTGGGATGAAAATGTCAGTGAGATGACATCACTGCAAAGCCTCTGGTACATGGCAGAGGTTCAAGAATGACTTGTTTAATGGAGCCCGGAGTTTGAGATGTCCTGAGTGTCTGATGAACATCTAGTAAAATGATGTCATAACTGCATAGGCCATGATGTTCAGCTCCCCCCAAAGCTGATGCTCCCGACCAGTCCTTCGTTGGGTGTGCATTTTGCATATTTCCCCCAAAGAGGCGTTGTGTTTGCTCTAAGGTAGGGGTACTCTCATCCAGTGGTTCTTCAAATGAAGTTCCCACAACAGCAACATCAGCATCTCCTGGGAACTGGTTGGAATACAGGATCTCAGGCCCCAGTTCTGAATCAAGAACACCATTGCGGGCGGTTCACCAGGCCCTCCAGCGGACTCTATGCAGGAGCAAGTGTGAGAACCAGTCCTTCTCAGTCCCCTCCAGGGGTCCCGGGCTGCGGCCCCCAGCCATGCAGCCGACCAAGGAAATGTAAAACCCAAGCCAGACCGCAGGGCCTTTATCTTTGAAGTACAATGTTGCCTGGAAAATCAGAAAAATCGCCTTGCAGTAGGTATTGAAGCGGGAAGGAAGGCTTAAGCTGCTTTGTTTAGCATTGTCTTCCAGAATTCCTACCTGTGCTTCCAAACCTGATTCCAGGTCCCGTTCTCTGAATTTCTGTGCTGCTGACACGAGCAGTTCCGCATGCCCCGCATTGTGAGTTTGCTGCCACTTGGCGCTAGCCCTGATTTCTCGGGGTCAGGTGGACGTTCCGTGGTGACAGATGCCATGTCTTCGCATCCTCGGCCTCTCACGGCTCTCACTGTGCTGGTTTATGCAGCCTGTGCTCAGGGTAGTTTTATAGGTTGGTTCCTCAGACCCGTGAACTGCAGGCTGCCATCGTTTCTAAATAGAGAGACGCTCGGGATCAGGAAGTGGTGACGAGGAGGATTAGAGAGATGCGAAGGACCATCTTCGCTCTAGGCAGATATATCTGGGTGTCAAACATCAGGTTATCCTCTGCGTGGCAAGACCTTTCTGAGGAAATAACATAGCTTGATCGTCATCCAGCGGACTTTACATTTTAAACTTATTTTTTAAAAAAGGGTAGTGCTTACTATATGTGAGGCCCAGGAGTGGTTTTTCAATATATGTCATCCCAATGGCAAATCTGAAATTTAGGTATTAATATCTCCAATTTTATTACACATTTTAGCTGAATTGTGCACCAAGCAGGCAACCAACAAAGATTGATTGAATGCTCACCACATCTAAGGTTTCTGAATCTTGCTAGCTGCTAACTGGAAGCCCTCAACTGAAGTCCCTGACTTTGGGAAAAGCTGTGATTTAATTGTGAGAACCCTTGGTTTCCTTCAGCAGATTCTAAAGTTGATTTGAGTAATTCAAGCCTAAGGGCTTGATACTACCCTCTGAGAGGGATAAATGGTAACCACAGTGACAGGACTGGCTCCATTTGCCCAGTATCTCCCATCTGCAGGGCTCCCAGGTGCTCTACAATCTTGAACTGATAGACCAGGGATAACAGTAATTAGAATCTTCAAAGCACTTGGCAAACATTCATTAGCCGTTCTCTGGGAGGAAGACTGAGAGAAGAGGAATAAATGACATAGGATCATTCCCATTTTGCAGACATGGGAAATCAAGGCAGAAAGCTTAGATGTCTTGTCTAGCACCACATTCTGAAAACTTCATTTAACATGGGGATGACTTACTTTCCCATAAATTTGGCAAGAGCCCATAAAGACACAACTTTTTGTTATATAGCAGAATTTCTCAATCTCTTTTCCACTGACATTTGGGCCGGATACTTTTTGGGGTGTGTGTGTGTAGGTGGGGGACTGTCTTGTGCATGACAGGATGTTTAGCAGCATCTCTGACCTCTACCCACTAGATCCAACAGCATCTCCCACTCCCAGCTGTGACAACCAAAAAAGTCCCAGACGTTGGCAAATGTCTCCTGGGGACTGAGCACCCTGGAAGGGCATGAGCATCGTGCTCTCTTCATCTCAGATAGAACCTGTATCAAAAACTCATCATCTCATGGTATCCAGGACACAGAAATAAGCAACCTGAGCTTGTTTGGGGCTCTTCTGGGATGGGAGCTACAGAGTAGCAAGAGGTGAAAGGCAGGAGATTATGGATGGGACACCAAATAGGGCCGAGATGGAAGCATTAATTCAGAGGCTATCAGAAGGCACAGTGCTTGTTGTCCCCGTAGTTGAGTGTGCAAACTGAGTACCTACAGCCAACCTGCTGCTTAGCACAGAGTGGCATTTTCCTGCTGAGTGCCCGCCTGTGGGTGAGGTGGCTGTGAGAAGCAGGGGGCTTTCCTGTGAGGTCAGGAAGGACGAGAGTCTGTTTCTCCCCATGTGTTTTTCCCTCCTCTCAACCTGTGGTCTCTTCCGAGATCAGACTCAACCCACTCAGAAGGCCCCATTACTCAGTTCAAGGCAAATCCTTGCCAAAGACTGGTTTCTGTGGTGTGCAGGGGCCTTGGGCATTTCTGTTCTTGACCTCTAATCTTGGGTTTGTCCTGTTTGATTGCACAGAAAGGAAAGGATGACTTGCCTTGGCCAGTTACCTTCTGGAGAGAAAGTAACACAGAATTGGAAACTGGAGACATGGATGATGGGTTGTCCTGGTGGACAGGTGGGCTTGGGGGTGGGATGGAAAAGTCAGAGTGAGGGGACCTGATTTCTAAGCTACAAAGGTTCATAGTACTAAAAGGGTTACCTCATCTGCCTTCTCAAAGCACGCCGTCAACGTACCACACAGTCCCAAGCTGAAGCATATTTTGTTTCTCCAGTGAAAATAAGATAGGAATCACATCTCAAAAAAGTGCTATGAAGATAGACCTCACATGCAATAAACTGCATGTTAACAGTGTTCAGTTTGGCAAGTTTTGACATATATGTACACTCATGAAACCATCACCACAATCAAAATAGTGACATATCCAATTTCTCCAGTCCCCCTCATGTCCCTTTCTAATTCCTCCCTCCTTCTGCCCCCACCTCTCCTCCCACTCCGCCCTCACTCCCAACCAGTGACCTGCTTCCAGTCACTATAGCTTAGTTTGCAATTTTTGGAGTTTTATGTAAATGGAATGATACAGTGTTATACTCTTTTTTTTTCTGACTTCTTTCACTCAACATAATGATTTTTGAGATTCATCTGTGTGAAGAGCATATTAATAGTCCATTCCTTTTTGTTGCTGTGGGTGTTCCATTGTATGAACTTACCACAATTTGTTTATCCATTCACCTACTGATAGACGTATAAGTTGTTTCCAATTTTTAGCTATTTTAAAGTTGCTATGGACATTCACATACGTCTTTGTGTGGCCATATGCTTTCTTTTGGGTAAATGCCCAGGAGTGGAATAGATGGATCAAAAAGTAGATACATGTTTGATTTTGTAAGAAACTGCCAAACTTTTCAATAGTGATTGCACCATCTTACACTCAGGGGCTGCGTGTTAATCTTTCTTGGGGAGGGGATCATCAAAGAACCTCACACTGTGGACTCTACGCAAGGTCATCCAAACTACTGGGGAGCTGAGTGTGAGCGCACACTCCCAGCATCTGCCTGAGAGTTCCCAGGTAGCAGCTCCATCACCAGCCAACCTTCCTGCTAATTTCCCCTTTAGGAGAGACTGCATCTCTTAGTACCTATATTTGCAAGAACAAATGGTCATATAATTAGCAAATACCTCTAAACCTTCTCTAGAGCAAACCAACCCTCCCAGAGAGGCAGGTGTGAAAAAGAAAAACCAAGTAATTTGACACTTGGTTCCTTATTTGGGACTTGGAAGTTGACCTAACTGAGTGATTCAGGTCCCCATCAATATATTGGTTAGAACACTATATTCCATATAGAACCTTGGGACTCTGATGTAGGAAAAAACCCCCCACATCAAATCACAACTAAAATAGAAGCCAATTTGCCCAAGCGATACAGCATGGCTGTCTTCACATTCCCAAGTGAGCAGATAATTACAAAACTGTAATTTGCATTTGTATACATCAGGCCTAAAAGTAAAATGATCTGATGGTACTGGTTGTGCCTCTTTGATTTCTGTGTCTGATGAAAACGCAGCAGGATTAGGTCTTTATGCAAAACATGGACTCACCCCTCCCTAGTCAGCATTGGTGGTAGAGATTCCAGGGGACACACAGGCCAAGCAAGATCACTTGGGTGGGTGAGCAAAACTGGATCGGGGGCCCAGAGCTTTGCAGACAATAATGGAAGATGGGCCTTCTTCCTTCTTTTTCGTACATAAGGAGAAGGTTGGAGATTTGCTCTAGTTCTGTGTTTTTTCAAGGAAAAGAAGAAAGAAAGAAAGAAAGAAAATTCTTCTGCCAACTCTGAACCAACATGTAGGCTCAGCTCTTGACTCTGAGTGGCACAGGAACCGGATTTTAGATAAAGAAGAGACATTTCTGTTACCTTGTGGGGCAGGAAATGGGTTTTGGTCCTGGGATTCCTCTTCTGAGTGTGTGGGTGTCACCATTTCCTGTTTCTTTTTTCTTTTCTTTTTTTCTTTCTTTCTTTTTTTTTCCCTGTAAGCTTTTACATTTAGAAAATATATTTAATACACTAAATTTTGGGGGGGAGGTCAATTCTAATATATAAATCAAAATGAGATTTTATTTTCTAGGTCTTAGAAAGACCATTTTGAATGCGCTCTTGTTTAGCTTGTCAAGTATACAACACCAAATGCTTGTTCTTCCAGGAGCCAGCACTGCCAGGTTGTGAGGACAGTTCTAACTAGCTGCTGAAGTAAACACACGGTGTGACAGCTGTGGTTTTTCACTAAGTCCACAACCAGAGATAAGTGATAGAGATCAAACCATCATATTACCATCATTATTATTTAATATCACCTCCAGTTTTCATTCTAATCAAGGAACAGTGGATTATGGCCTTTAAAAATGCTCTCTCTCTTGTTTTTTTTTGAGGCACTATTTTGGTCTGTCTTTCCTTTTTTTAAGAGTAAAGCAAGTCTTTCCTTGTTTTTAATGTGAAAATGTGAGTTGGGAGAGTAATCTAATACTGTGGTTTTCATCAGTGTGTAGATGGTTTCCTAAAACACAGATCTTCAGGCCCCACGACAGTAATTTCTGATTCAATAGGTCTGATAATGTGCATTTCTAGCAAGTGTCCAGGTGGTGCTGGCACTGTTGGTCCAGGAACCATCCTCTGAGAATCCCTAGTCTAATGTAAAGTCAGTCATATTGGATGGCAGGTGTTCTTGGTTCTAGAGTCCGACAGTTGTGAAATTTTAACACTTGATTTCTTGGAGTTTGCTGAGTCCAAGAGTCAGGAAGCAATCTTTATCTGTAAAGAGCCATATAGTAAACTCTACCAGGTATATGATCTCTGATACAACTATTCAATTCCACTGTTGTAATGGGAAAACAGCCAAAGACACAAGTAAATGAATGAACATGATAGTGTTCCAATAAAACTTTATTTACACAGATAGGCACTAAGCCAGATTTGGCCTGTGTAGTTTGCCATCCTTGATCTATTCCAAAGGTGGGGAACATCGGGTATGGCCCGCAAAATCATTTGCTCTGGTCCTGTAAGGCATTAGGGGTGAGTTAATTAAATGTTTGACCAAATATAGCAGGCTAGTTTTTAAGTTGGTAATTTTGTATGGCTCATGAATGATGTTATAAATATCCAAGTGGCTCTTGGCAGAAAAAAGGTTCCCCAACCCCTGGTCTAGCCTAAGCTTTCATTTTATCGATGACGTGTTTAAAGCCCAGAGAGACTAGCTGGAAATTGAAATCGAGGGTTTCTATGTCTTTGATTAAACTTAGTTTTAAATCTTAGCTCTGGAAATCATCTCTCTCTCTCTCTCTCTCTCTCTCTCTCTCTCTCTCTCTCTCTCTCTCTTTCTCTCTCTCTCTCTCTCTCTTTCTTCCTGTCTCTCTCCCTTCCACCTTCCCCAAGATACCTAGCCTTTCCCCTAGATAATCAACAGCCCCTGCGGCAGCAGAGGACAGTAACCTGGATCTGACTAATGGTCACAAGGTCCGGACCTCTGGCAGACTAAAGATAACATCTTGATCTAAGTTTCGTTTCAGCTCCTAAGCCATAAGGTACAGTAACCCCCTGGCTACTTTCCCATGGGACTAGACAGAGGGACCGAGGATAGACCTCAGAACTGTTCTCAAGACCTAAAGAAATGATTCATTACCCTTACCTCGCCTCCAACCAATCAGCTCCCAGAATGACCTTGAACCACCAATCCACAATTGTCTTGTCGTTTTTACCCTATATAGTCTGTAACCTACATGCCATTGGGGAGTTGGGTTTTTAGAACATAACCTCCTTGTTTTCATATTGGCCAATTCAATATTAGACCATTTTTTTCTTTCTATACTGAAAACTCCTACTCTTGCATATCTTTGGGCCAGTGAAGGTAGACAGGCGGACTCCAAAACAAAGAACAGAAAACAAAAACCATTGGTGACTGGAGATCCAGGAACATGGTGCTAATCACTCATGTGGTATAATGCTCTACAGCTGACCAGCCAGTTGACTGGAGGTAAGGTGCTTTACCATGCCACATATAGAAAAGGAAAGTGTGCTCATTATCTCTATTAGTTTGCTAGAGGAGCTTCTCCAGCAAAATACCACAGACTGGGTGGCTTAAACAACAGAAATTTATTTCTTATAGTTCTGGAGGCTGGAAGTCTGAGATCAAGACATCAGCCGATTTGGTTTCCCCTGAGACCTTTCTCCTTGGCTTACAGATGGTCACCTTTCTCTGTTATGTGCATCTCTGGTGTCTCTTTTGAAGACACCAATCATATTGAATTAGGCCCCATTCTAATGGCCTCACTTTAACTTAATCACCTCTTTACTGACACTGTCTTCAAGTACTGCCACCTTCTGAGGTCCCAGGGATTAGAGCTTCAACATGTGAGTTTTGAGGGACACAATTCAGTCCAAATGTTATCGACTGCTATATAACAAATTACTCCAAAACTTAGTGGCATGAAACAATACACATGGACCTGGCCGATGTGGCTAAGTTGGTTGAGCCTTGTCCTGGGCACTGACAGGTTGCTGGTTTGATTTCTGGACAGGGCACATGCCCAGGTTGCAGGTTCAGTCCCCGGTCTGTGTGTATACCGGAGGCAAATAATTGATGTTCCTCTCTCACATCAATGTTTCTCTCTCTCTTTCCCTTCCTCTCTCTTTAAAATCAATAAAAACATATATAAAAAAACACACATGTATTATGTCACAGTTTCTCTTGGTCAGGAATCCAGGACAGGCACAGTTAAATATTTTTCTCTTGAGTATTTACAGTAAAGCCAACAATCAGGGCTGCATCAAACTTAAAGGCTCAGTTGGGAAAACATGCACATTTACTCATGTGGTTCTTGCAAGGATTCTGTTCTTTATGGGACATTTGACTGAAGATCTCTGTTCCCCCCTGGTTGATGGCAGAAGCCTCCCTTAGTTCCTGGCCACCTGGGCCTCCTTAAAGAGCAGATCAGAACATGGCAGCTGCTTCCCTCAGGGTTAGCAAAAGAGGGTACAGAACCCAATTTCAGGAGTGACATTCCATTGTTGCCGTATTCTATTTGTTAGAAGCAGCTACAAATCTAGTCCTCACTCAACAGAAGGAGGGGATTACACAGGTGTGACTACCATCAGGGGCCATTTGGGACATCCTAGCAGCTGCCTTCCAGAGGAAGTCGGACACCTGATCTCTAATGCTTTCCTCAACCCATTTCTAAAGAGCCCAAGGAAAATAGAGCACATTTCTGATCGTTCTGAAGACTTCAACAATTATGCATTTGTGGCTCTCACAAATTTGGACACAAATTGGAACGAACTTTATCATTTAAATCTCTCTGAAAGAAAAATTATTCTCTAGATCAACTATTTTTTAAGAGAAATCCTTATTGCCATATACACAATGTATTTGCTAATTTCATATGTACTGATGAAAACAGATCTCTAACTCTACTTGGCAAAACCTGCTTAATCTTGCAGTAATCCCACTATGTTTTTAAAGTTAAAAAAAAATCTCCATTTTTAAAAAATTCTAAAAAAATAAAAATAGCTTATAGAAAGTTCTATAATGCAATCAATCTTTTTTGTTAATTTAGATTAGACTTTTTGTCAGGCTAGACTTGCATGAATTGATTATAGGTTTTTAAAAAATATATACTTCTTTACTGATTTCAGAAAGGAAGGAGAGGGAGAGAGCTATAGAAACATCAATGAATCATCACTTGACTGCCTTCCCACACTGGGGATCAAACCTGCAATCTCAGCATGTGCTCTGATTGGACACTGAACTGTGACTTCCTGGTTCATTAGGTCCGATGCTTAACCACTGAACCATGCTGGCTAGGCTTGACTATAGGTTTTTAAGAATGAGAACCAAAGAAGCAAATATCCTTGGTTTTGCTCTTGCTTTCTGCTTGGTAGAAGAGATCTATAACCACTGAATGTGCTTGGTTTTGGAACTGACCTGAGGCCACACTTGTAGTTATCATATGCCAACTTTCAACCTATTTCTCAAATAATCTGGGAAGGTTTACTTTTTTCCCCACTTTTTACATCATTGAAAAGCTAATAACCAATTTTGCTTTTTAATTTAAAGCAGTAGTTCTCAAATAGGGGTGAATTTTTGTTCCTCAGGGGGCATTTGGCAATATCTGGAGACATTTTTGTTTGTCACAACTGGGATGGGAATGGGAATAGCGACTGGCATCCAGAGGATGGAGGCCAGGAACACGCCAGGAACACACAGAGCAGTTCTCTAGAACAAAGAACTCTCCAGCTAAAATGTCAATGTGGCTGAGGTGGAGAAACTCTGGCTGAAAGAAGTTACCCCGAAGTGTTTTTAATGGAGAGGTCCGACAAATGGGGCTCAAATGCCAAGGAAGTTGGGCTAATCATATCTTTACAGAAGACTGTTTCTGAGCCTTTGAAATGTTCACACGTGTATGTCCCTCTCTAGGATAAGATGTAGGAAGCACATGTGTTGGATCATGGAGCCTTCTTTTCTGTGGCTTTTTGAGAACCAAATATTCTTTAAGTCAGAGCCTTCTTTGAGAAGGTTAGCTTAGAGAAAATATAATGAATGAGATATGCTCCTGGGCAAGGGGATCTTGGACATCCAAATTTACTGGTACTAGAGGGAAAGCGAAAGCATACTCATCCCATCTCCTACTTCCACCAAATGTACGTTAGAGAAATCATTATGGGAGTAAAGCATGCCAATTGTTGAAATTTAGGAAAATGGATGGAGAAAATAGGTAAGTCATTGTCAAATCACTCAAGAAATAGTCACTATTAACATCTTGGTGTATTTACTGTCAGTGTTCTTTCCTATGTGTGGCGGAGTACATTCCAAACATAGTCACATCACTACATATCCCATCCCACATGATCTTTTTGCAAGGTGACATTGACACTCTTCCATTGGGCAATTTTTGCTCCTTCCTCTGAATCTGAGTGGGCCTGAGACTGTGTTGGGAGTTGCTATGTGATTTATAAGGTTAAGTAGAGAATAAAATTCAGCTGCTTCCTGGCTTTTTATCTTTTGAGATGCTTGCCCTTCCATTCAGTCACCACAATCTGAGGAAGCCCAAATGAACCTTTATGGAAATACCAAATGGAGAGACTGGCATGGAGAGGAACCGAGACTCCTAGCCAACAGCCAGCATAAAAAACCAGACATGTGACTGAGTGAGTCTTCAGATTATTCCAGACCCTGCCTTCAAGCCGCCCCAGTCTGTACCATGCAGAAGAGAGAGGAGTTGTTCCCACTGAGCCCTGACCAAATTGCAGGTACATGAGCAATATAAAAAGTGTTGTAAATTTTGGAGGTTAAACCCTTATCAGAGATAACTTTGTCAAATATGTTCTCCCATGCAGTGGGCTTCCTTTGTTTTGTTGATGGTTTAATCTCCAAAATTTACAGGGTACTCATACAACTTAACAAAAGGAAGATAAACAATCCAATCAAAAAATGGGCAAAGGACCTAAATACACATTTTTTGAAAGAGGACATATAGAAAGCCGAGAGACATATGAAAACATGCTCAAAGTCACTGATCATCTGAGAGATGCAAATCAAAACAGCAATGAGGTACCATCTCACACCTGCCAGAATGGCTATCATCAACAAACGACTAGTGCTGGAGAGGATGTGGAGAAAAAGGAACCCTCCTTCACTGCTGGTGGGAATGCAGACTGGTGCAGCCACTGTGGAAAACAGTATGGCATTACCTCAAAAATTTAAAAATGGAACTGCCATTTGACTCAGTAATACCACTTCTAGGAATATATCACAAGAAACTAGAAACACCAATCAGAAAGGATATATGCACCCCTATGCTCATAGCAGCACAATTTACCATAGCTAAGATTTGGAAACAGCCTAAATGCCCATCAGCAGATGAGTGGATTAGAAAACTGTGGTACATCTACACAATGGAATACCACACTGCAGTAAAAAAGAAGGAATTCTTACCATTTGCAACAGCATGTATGGAACTGGAGAGCATTATGCTAAGTGAAATAAGCCAGTCAGTGAAAGAAAAATACCACATGATCTCACTCATTTATGGATAATAAAGAACATTATAAACTGATGAACAAAAATAGATACAGAAGCAAAGAAGCATTGATCAGACTGTCAAACTATAGCAGGAAGGCTGTGGAGGGTTGCAGAGAGGAGGTAAGAGATCAACCGAGGACTTGTATGCATGCATATAAACATAACCAGTGGACGCAAGACACTTGGGCGGGGGGATGAGGGCATGTGCCAGGGGATAGGAGAGGACAGAGGGAGGTCAATGGGGAAAAAAGGAGACAATAGTAAATATTATTATTTGTAATACTTTAAACAATAATATAAAATTTAAAAAAAGGTGCTGTGTCAAGCTACAAAGTTTTAGAGAGCTTTGTTACACAGTAGTAGATAACTGGAGCACAACACACACACACACACACACACACACGCACATTTTTACATACAACTGGGACCATGTAGCTTTTTTCATGTTACAATATATTATAAAGATTTTTCCATGACATTAATTGTCTTTCAAATCTTGATTTTTAATTATAATGTCAGGTGTTTTTTTTTCTTTTTTTTTTTTCCATTGACATTAGCTTCTGTTGCCAAATATCTAATAAGTACTTACGATGTAATGTCAGGCACAACCCAGAGTTTTAATGCAATTGATAATGGTAGCGTATTTTCTCCTTATTTAATTCAGGGACCCCCTGAAGACTTGGATAGTTGGGTACACAGTATGATGAGCAGCCCTGCTCCAGGAGCTGATTGACTTCTACTTGTCTTATTTGAAATTTGGTTAAATTTTCATGGTTCTTTGAGCAGTAGCACTTTAATCCTACAGGTGTAAATCAGTCCCAGTGTTTCATTTGGAGGTGGTTAATCTTTCTCTCTCTCATATTTTTTCATCTTCTCCTTTTCTACCTTTCTCCCTCTCTCTCCAGTGTTTATTTAAGGAAAGATTCATTTTTGAGCTAAAAGGCAAAAGGTTTCACACACTCATGAAATTCATGACAAAAAATAAGGGTTATGTAAATGGTAGGCAAATGTGAATTTTAAAGCAGATCTGAAAGAAAGAGAGAAATTAACAAATTTCTTGGTTTGAGACACTTATTTCTTTTTTAATAAGGCCATCAACTGTCAAATCAATGAGGCGTGGTCTGTTGTTATCACTCAATAGAGTGAATGCCAGTAACTCCCCTTTTTATTGTAGATACTGCAACCTTCAGGGAGGTGCTCCACATCTATGATACATTTGTATGATTATTACTACTATCCAGTGTTGTTTTTGAAGATCTACGTAGAGCTATCCATTTGGAATACAAGGCTTTACTAAGCACCCATGTCTATTGCCAGGCATTGCTGCACACTGTGGATAAAAAGTGAATCACACACGATTTTTGTCTTCACAGAGTCCAAGATTTTTAGGAGATAGTGTTTCTCTCAGGGCTCTTGCACATTTCATGCAGTCTAACCATTGCATGATGTCCAGAGATCAGTTCCAATATTCCCAATTTCTTTCAGGAGACTGTGGTTTTATGTGCAATGTATCTGTTGAAATAAAAACAATTTAGTTATAAATTCATTCTGGATTCTAGACAATTCAAGTGGTAGTTGTTAATGCTGTTATCAGGATGTTAATATCTCTATCGATGCTCCAGCAAGGAGAATGCAGTAATTGAAAGAGTGAGAGAATATAGAACTTAAAGTTCTGATTTCCTAATTTCTTGCCATTTGGAGCAAGTCACTTTGGTTTCTGAGTCTTCATCTGTAGAATGAGTCTGTTTTAAGAGACATTTCTAGCTCAAGATTTTATATGTCTGCTCTCATATCTGAAAAAAATTCATAACTGGAATAGTAGGTGAATAGGGAGTATATAATATCTCCTGTTACAATATCAACCTGTGACCACCAATGGTCTCTAATCATTTGGTATGTCACCCTTTGCCTCAAATGAGAACAGTTTTCTGCTGGGTCTTACACCCCCTTTAATTGAAAATCTGTATCATGTGAAAGTTAGCACTATATATATGGCAAGTGAGGAGTTTATTGTTGATCACAGAATATGAAGTTATTAATTAGGGAGTGATGCAATGTAGCTCTTAAGTAGGTTACAGTGTACTTAGTAGTGAAAGAGTGTGTGATTGCCAACTCTGATATTGACTTATTCTTAGTTCAAAGTCGTTGAGATGAAAAAATAATTTAGTGGTATTCAACTTTCGAATCACTAATTACTTCAGTATCTGCACTCAGTATCTTTTCCAGTTCCCTCATATCTATTAGTTGATCTGTCATTGTATTGACTTTGGAATACAACCACTAGATACCTTTTGTGACAATATTTTAGGTATGATGTATAGGATGATGATCCAAATAAGACAGCTGAGAGAAAGCCATTCCTCTTTGCTTTGATAGTTCTTAGTAGATACCTTAGTATGGCATCTCTCACATTGTTATTTTAATACATTGTTGGTTTGTTCCTCTTGTGTAGTAGGCTCTGGACTTCTTTGGCCAGGAAAAATTACTTAGTAATTTTTGTGTTCTTAGTGGAACTTCTTACATAATAAGTACTCAGCCATATATATTAAATGAATTACTCTATACATATCTGTATTATAATTATTCATTTTTAACTCCGTTGAAAAACAAAGTGTCAATTTAACAAATATTTATTGAATAGTTACTATATTTATGACATTGCTAAAAATCTGTAAGTTGCAGTTAATGATCATGGTGTGCAATTTCATTTGAAGTCAATATCATAAGACCATCAGTAGCTATAAAATAAATAAAAATCATGATTATTTGCCCCCTTATTTAACAAAGGTCAACTGCACTTGCAGATGAAATGTATGTGGTGCAACTTTCTTGCAGTGGTGTGCTGCTTTTCCTCAAAGCCAGCTTGCTATTTTGAAAGCAGGGAGTGTCCATGATTTATGTAGAGCATCAAGTAATGAAGTAGGTCAGAGGCTCTTTGAGCCACAGGCATTTTCTTGATTTCAAAATAAAAGATTGGGATTTGTGGGGAACCTGTTACTTTTCAGGTATTAAAGAGATTTTGCTTTTTTTTTTAATTGCAGCACTAAAGTTATAGATTTTGGAAACAGTTTTGGAGTTAAGATCTTTGCATTTAAAAATATATTTAAATTATATGACAATACATGAAGGATGATAGCCAATAAAACAAGGCTGAACCTACAATATTTAAGCTGTCAACTAGTCACATGTCTGTATTTTTTCCATAACTTTATGAAGTGGAGATAAAATGGAGAGGGATATTTATAAACACATTTACAGGGAAGGATGCTACAAAGAATAAAAAATTTGTGTTAGTATAGGGCTTTCTATCTATGACTATTAATTTTATGTGTCAGTTTGACTAAACCAGATATTTGATCAAACATTATTCTGGGCATTTCTATGAGGGTGTTTTGGATGAGATTAACATTTAAATCGTTGAATTTAAGTAAAGCTGATTGCCCTTCATTATGTGGGTGAGCCTAATCCAATCAGTTGAAGACAAAAAGACTGGCCTTTTCAGAATAAGAAAGGATTCTCCAGCAGACAGCCTTCATCTGCAACATTAGCTATTCCTAATTCTACAGCAGATGACCCTTTGGACTCAAACTGAACCTTTGCCTTTCCTGGATCTCCAGCCTGCTGGTACCCCTTGAAGCCATTTTAAAAATCATATATAATATGCAATATATAATATTATATATAATTATATGTATTATATATAAAATATATCTATAAAACTCTATATCCCATTAGTTCTGTTTTTCTGGAAAACTGTGACTAGTACATTACCTTGTCTTGTCTGTCTTCAACACTCAAGGGATTGTTTCCATGAGTTCCCATATCTCTCATGTGGAAAATAGAAAGTCAACAGGAATATAGGAAATACTTTTTTAATTGAATTTATTGGGGTGACATTGGTTAATAGAATTATATAGGTTTCAGTTGTGCAATTGTATAATACATTATCTGTATATTCTATTTTGTGTTCACCACCTCAAGTCAAGTCTCCTTCCATCACCATTTATACCCCATATACAATAACAGAGAGATTGAGGGGGTTCTGTTTATAAGGTAGATTGGAGATTAGGGGTGGCATAAAAAGGGATCATAAAATATCCAGGAAAGGAAGTATATCTTACAAAGAACAGACAGAATCAACCAAACTTAACTTCATTCAACCATTTTCCCCTTGTACTTACTTTTCAGAGTTTAAAAATCCCTGACCCCAGAGTATCTCCATAATATGGGACTTAAAGAAATTCCTATCCTGTTTACTATGCAAATGAACAGTTTAGGTGACCACTGTCAGCACTTACAATGCAATAATTACCTGTACGCTTTGTCTTAGCGTCCCCCACCTTCCCCGTAGCATAGTGCTTGTCACTTAGCGAGCACTCAGTACACGTGTTAAATAAATGAATAAACAAATGGAGGTTTTGACTTTACCAAGTCATTTTCCAACTTGGGAATGTTTTGAAGAAAATCCTACAAAACCCTTTTTATGATCACATCAAAAGACCTTTGAAATATGGAAGTGTCCATTTATCCAAGATGAGTGACATTTGGAGAGCTGAAAAGGTATTCCTGGTTGCAATTAATTGACCATTTTTGAACTAACTAAGGGAATGATAAAGGGGATCAGGAAGGGTTTTCATCATTTTTTTTAGAACTTAGATTTTTCTGATCTTAGAAGCATCATTACATTAATATTCCTACTGAATTTCAGGATCATGTGGTCTTGGGAAGACCCACTGACAGGGGATAAAGGAGCAAGATGAAAAGGAAGCTGATGGGAAAGAGTAGCTGATGGTTGCATAGCTGGCTTGTCTTCTCCTAAAGCCATTAATTACATTACACTTTTCATTATTTAATTTTCAGTTTTCCTTGTTTGTTGATTCTCATGTCTCCCAATGTAGCATTTTCTCACAAGTAATATATATATATATATATATATGAGAGAGAGAGAGAGAGAGAGAGAGAGAGAGAGAGAGAGAGAGAACAAGAGATAGTTATAGCATTCATTGATCACAGAGGAAGCTTACTCTCACCAACTTGACATTTCGTATGCTCCAGAGGAGAAGTTTGCCAAATATTCTGCATGGAGTTACATTTAATAGTAATAATTTCCACCTGCTGTGGTGTAGTCTCAGATTCTGCATACAGGTGGTGGTTTTATTTTTTTTCCACCTCAGAATCTTCAGGCACCCTAGAGACATTAATTAGGCCCTGGACCTCTTTGAAGTTGATCTTATACCCATACGCACATGATGAAATGCAGAAGGGGAGAGGTTAATTGAGTAAGACCAAGACCACACAGAAATTCCATGAAAGAGCCAGGAAGGTGATGGCTTCCCAGTCTAGGGCCAAAACAAGGAAACACTGAGAAGAGATGCCTGTTTGCCAGGTGCTTTAAATTCACCTGGAATTTCCATCCCCCCTTTCATTTAAAAGTCAGCAACCCTCTTCCCTTCAACACCCTACACAAGGAGAACCTAAAGAACTACAAAGTAATTACCATCACTTTCAGGGTGTGTTACCCTGCAGCCCACATAGCCAAAAGTTCTCTAGGCACAGCTATAATGTATATACCCGAGTTTCATTTCTCAGCATGAGTATATGTCTTGCTTAGAACTGCTGTTTCTCCTCTCTCTCTCTCTCTCTCTCTCTTTCTCTCTCTCTCTCTCTCTCTCTCTTCCAGTTATATTCCCACAATTAAATCCAGTCAGGAGAATATAAAAGCTACTCAAGCCAAGGGTTTCACCTTCCTCTCACTTAAATTGTGTAGAAATTAGTCACTCTGAGAAGGTCAAAACAGTAGGCTTCTGGGTGCACAGGGGAGAAATGGGAGGCTTAGAAGTAAGAAACTTCAATGAGCACAAGGAAAGAGGATCTTTATAAAAATGCTATGTTTTGTATTCTTGTATTCTTGAACATCTATTAAACATTCTAGTAATGTGCCTTTTCTCCAAACCATCCAGATAAGGTCACTGATGGTAAGGACTCAGGAAGAAAACCTTTGTGTCCACCTGGCCTTCTCATGCAGCTCCTTCTGGAAGGAAGTTGACCCTAGACCAGAAGCTGGGCAAGGGAGGCTCTCATGGATGTTTGTGCCAAAACATGAATGCTGATCTCTAAGGGTGGTGGACAGGACTGTCCACGAAAGATACATGAACAAATACTCAGTATTTGTTGGAAGAGTCCCCATTCCAAACCATGGTTTCCTGCACATTTAGAAGGAAGTAGTGTAGTATGGTTTTGTACGTGTGGGAGCCCAGGAAGCCTTGGGTATGTGACTTTGGGTTGCTATAGGAGTGGAAATTATGCTAAGACAATTAAAAACCGTTTATAGCGTGAGGAAGGGTTTTTTATGAATAAATAAGAGAAAGAAAAAATGCACATCTGTGAACAAAGACACAAAAAAATTCATTCTTTTTTTTAACGGAGCAGGAGAAAAATGTACCAAAAACAGATGAAAAGCTTTCCTTCTTAAAGAAAAGCCCCCAGTGATACAGGTACCAGATTTCCTGGCCAGGGCACAACTAATATGTATGTGAAGACTGATTTTGATGAGAGGAACCAACAAAACCCTCAAACACATCAGGCTTAGAACTGGTGGCTCATTTGGCGCTCAGCTTGCTCTGAACTGAACCATCCTTACTCTGGGGAGTTTAAAGCTGCCTCCTCTGGCGAGACAGCCCCTCCAGTGCCCCGCACCTCCAGCCCTTCCTGCACACAAAGAAAGGCAAGTGCTGCAGCCGCAGCCACTACCGCACAGCTGCCTCGGGGAGGGACCCAGTGCCGTTTTGGCTGGCGCTGGATGAAGTTGCTGCCAATTTCCTCTAAGTTTGCCCTCTCTTTCAAAATTCAGCATAACAGTGCACAAACAATCTCAGGTCCTCCTGGCTGCGTTCCCTTTCTGGAGTAATTAGTTGAAATGCACATTGTGTTCTCACCTCATCCTGAGTTTCCATGGGGAACCTGCTGTGGGCTGCTTGCAGGGGACCTGGCTCCTTGTTCCCTAAGGGTGGGCGCTGGGCTGTCTGGGGGAGCTTGTTTCCAATTTGGATTTGCTAGGAGAGCTGGCCAACTCTCTCTGGGTGCTCTCTTGGTTATAAAATAAGAAACTTGTTGGTTCCCCTCTTTTCATAGGGATGGCAGGAGGAGTGATGGCTTGCTGTGGGTAGGAGAGAGGACAGGGAAATGAGGAGAGCCTTGAAAGGCCAGCACAGGGCTTGGATTTAATTTCATAAACAGTAGGAAGCAACTGTGGTTTTGAAGCAGAACTAGGACCTGGTTTTCACCAAAATTAGTTAGGTGGGAGGGTGGGTAGGGGCAGTCAGTAACTCAGAACTGGAGACAGGTCAACCAGCTATGAAGCTGCTATGATATCCCAGGTGTGTGGTCATGAGGGCTGGACTTTGGTTATGGGTCTGACAACGGAAGAGAAGGTTGGTCCAGCCATAGTGTAGGCTGCCTTGGTCCTACCTGCTGACTCAGAAACTCTTGTATGGGGCCCAGCCAGCTGTGTTTTAATAAGCCCTCCAGAAGATTCCAGTGTAAGCTAAGGTTCAAGAACCAGTGTTGTATATATTGTTGGGCAGATCATAAACATGGGGCTTTGGGGACCTTGAGTTCTACTTCTGATTCTGAATAGTTGAGTTGTGTTAAAATAATGCCACTTGACATTTTGGGATTTCAGTCTCTTATCTCTAAATTATAGCAAGTGTACCTCAGTTGCATTTTGGTGCATATAAAAGAAAACCCCAAACAACAGTGAGTTAAACACTGGAAGCATTATTCTTTCACATAAAGGCATTCCAGACTTAGGTCATTCAGGGAGAGTATGGAGCTTCACAACATCATCAGGGACCCAGGCTCTTTCTCTTTTTTCCCTTGGTCCATCCTCAGTGCTGGTGTATTAGTGTCCTATGGCTGCTATAACAAATGACCACAAACTTAGTAGCTTGAAACATAGTAATTCTGGATGTCAGGATTGCTAAGTGGGCCTCAGTGAGCTACATTAAAGGGGCTGGCAGGGCTGTGTTCCTTCTGGAAGCAACAAGGGAAAATCCACTTCCTTGCCTTGGTCAGCTTCTAGAAGCTGCCTGCCTTCCTTGGCTTGTTGCCTCTTCCTCCATCTTCAAAGCCAGCAGGGTCAGGTTGAGTCCTTCTACTCAGCCTTCTCTCTGGTTTCCTTCTGTTTCCCTCTTCCCCTTTAAGGATGCTTGTGATATTTTTGGCCCCACTGGGTAATCCAAGACAATCTCCTATTTTGAGGTCAACTGATTAGACATATTTACCCATCACAATTTTAATTTCCCTTTGCCATACATTGTAAGTTTTTCACAGTGTTCAGGGCTGTGGATATGGATATCTTTGATAGGGGGCATTATTCTACCTTCTATCCTCAGGACAAACTCATGGTCCTTAATAGCTACTGTAATTTCTACGGTTGTGTCAGATTTCTAGGTGGCGGGGAGAAGGAAGTGGGGAAGGATGAAAGAGCACACCTGCCAGCTAAGCTGGCTCCCACACATCTCTGCCAACCTCTCCTTGGCCAGAACTTAGTCATCTATGGCCACACCTACCTTCGTAAAGTGCTCCACTAAAATTAAGATTCTGTTTCTGTGGAAGAAGGAAGAATGGCTGTTGAGTAGGCACCTAGCAGTCTCTGCCACAGAGAGGGAGAGGGTCTGTGTGCGTGGAGAGGCAGTCCTGGGTTTTTTCCTAAGTTCCTTCTTCTTCTAGTGATTTGTAGATCCCGCAGAGCTAAGGAATGACAGTTTTAAATTGAGAAATGAGATAGTATAGTAGAAGGAAGAAAAATGTCTTCGTTTCCCATTTTCTTCTTTTCTTCTGGGACAACTGTGTTATTTATATATTATTGAGTATCTTATAGAAACCAGACACATTACATATGTTTTTCCTTACATATGCACCATGCAAAAAGAAACTTTGTGGTACGTCATTCCTCTTTTAGCCCTACAAAAAATGTTTTAATTATTGAAAAATAAATACTATTTCTATTTGTAATTAAAGCCACAGACTACCATAGAGAATGTGTTACACTTGCCTTTCCAGAGGCATAGCTGCGGTTGTAACAGTGCCCTACCCTCCCGACCGGAGGTGACTAACGTACTAGCCTTCAGTAACCATCTTCTCAAGAATAGGGGCTCTGTCTTGTTCAGCAAACATTGGTATAGGCCTATGCATAGGAGATAAGAGGGCTTGCAATACTTTTCTTTAAAAAAAAAAAGAATGCTAAGTAGCAATGCTTTGATCTATTATCTTTATGTGGCTTTGATTTTGAACAAGCTGCTTTATGAGCCACATTTCAACATTATCTTAAAGCACTGTCTACCTGGTTTGTGATCATATCTATGAATTTGTCTGTAGGCTCTCTATTTTGGAAGATATTGACACTGTCACTATAGTTTCATTTGGAGCAGGACACTGTTACCTTCTCTCCCGTGTCTTTACGGTTGAGCTAAGAGCTTGGGATGAAGTCTAGCAGGCAGGAGGGATGTGGGCAGCTGACAGTGATTCTGCTTACACTTTCCTTCTTAAAGTGGGGGTTCCTGCCTGATGTGGCTGCTCCTGGAGTCAGTGGGCTGTTAATTAGAGAAGTGGTTGAATTTTATGATGGGAACGTAAATGGATGGGCAATGAAGGGAAGCCTTCCACAGGCATGGTCTAATATAAACAACAATAACCATAATAATAATCTGGGCTTTCATGGGAGCTTTCATCGAGGAACCAAAAACACATTACGAGCTTCAACTCATTAATCTTCACAGCGCCCCTGTGAGGGAGAATTAAGTGTAAGTAATCATAATTATTACTGTCATTATCCTTCAAACAATTCCCAGATGTGCTGTGGCTGAACCGGCATACTGTGGGGATTTTTTTTTTTAATAGAGACCCTAGGCTTTTGGCAGGAGTTTACCTCTCTCTTTCTCTCTCTTGCTCTCTTTTTCTTGCTCACTTGGACTTACTAAATAAATATGGAATTTTTAAATCCCTGGGGCCCTTAAAGAAATGGGCGGGGAATAGTTTCCAGTCGATGGTGGTCCCTTGACTTTGCTCTTTTGTTCTTGTCTATTGGAAAGGTTAGGTGGCTGCAGTGGGTCCAGACTCAGGCTCCTGGAGCTGGATTGCAGATTTTATCTTTAAACTACGTGTGATATTTATGATTTCAGCCTTATCTCTGTAGGGAAGGGCTTGAGGAGTTTCATTCTACATGTAGCATCCTGTTTACTCTGATACCATTTAAATGAGACTGTGTCCTGAACACCACGCAAGAGAGGTTCCAGCACATCAACAGCATCCTCTGCATGTACTGACAAGCCCTGCGTCCATCCTACAGGTGTGCTCCTACCTCTTTGCTCAGGCAACCACTACGGTGCACCGTTCTTGGGGAAATAGGTCACCTTGGAGTTCCAGAATCAGTGCAAGGAAAATAGGAGGCTTCAGAGAAAGAACTATTGATTATTTTAACAGTACAGACAGATAAGTCAACTGATGAGAAGTGCCAAATGCATCCAAAGATACACACACGGTTTTATATCTCTGTATACATTTAAATTGTGCATTTATTGTGTTAATATAGAGGTAGTAAACATGAAAAAAATCAGAAAATGTTGGAAAGTCTTAAAAAAATTAAAGTTGCTTATCAACTCACTAGTGAGAGGTAAGTGTTTTATTTCCTTGGGTGTCACCACGGCAGCAGACAATGGCAGGAGAAGGACGCCGATGTTTTGCTGTAGTGGTTGGTTGATGACAAGGAAAAGGCCATGCTTTGTTCTCTGGTTTCTGGAGTTGGATCAGACATGGGATGTGTTTACGGAAGTCGGGATACTCAGCTCTGAAATTGGGACTCCACCACGTTTAACGGTGGGAGGGCTGACCTCAGTAAGCCCAAGGCAGGGGGGCTGCCGTTCAGTCCACATCGGGAGTGGTACGTGGTCAGGCCCCGTCTGCTCTTCCCAGTGCTGCCTTCCTCCGCCCCCTGCCTCAGCTGACCCTGCTGCAGTTGCAGAGACTTAGAACTTGCCATTCCCACTCCTCCTCTGAGTTCTCTGGTGGCTCCGGTTTACATTGCTGACTCCTTCCCATTACCTACATCTCAACTCAAACTTTACTTCTTCTGAGAAGTCCCCCTGCACGTGCTTTCTAAGGGGCTGTCCTCTTCTTTGGTCACTTTCTATGACATTACCCAGTTTGATTTCCTTCTTGGAATGTGTAACTTTTTTTTTTGCTTATTATTATAACGATTTTACTTAGATATTTATAATCGCCTGTCTCTCCTCCCTTGCAAGCTCTCTGAGGGTGGAGAGCTAATTTCTTTTGGCCTCCAAATCTAGAACAGTGTCTGACACACAGCAAGTGCTCAATAAAAAGTGTTTCGTTTGAATGAAGAGAAGGTTTAAGAAGATGGAGAACTGCGAGAGATGTCAAAAGAGGCCCTCAAAGATCTCTGAACATTTCAATCCGAAGATAAAAACTACATGGCAGGAAAAGAAGAGAAGATGTAAATTAAGGACCTAGTTATGAAATACTAATTTATGAAAAATAAAAATAGTGAAGGCACAGTGTATTCGTAGGAGCTTATATGTGAGGCTAAAAGAAAGACACAATGAAAACACAAACTGAAGTAATTTAGGATTAGGTAAAGACCATTTCTGAAAGCTGGGAATGGAAGCATAAGAACAGCAGCAGAACACAGATGAGCAAAGGAAAAATAACCAAGGTCATTGCTGAACAACCTTGATGGGAACGAATTGATACAGTTAGTGCTTTAGGTGTTTAGAACTTTGAGGGAGATCTGGGGCAGCGAAGAGAGGGATATTAGCAAAGAGAAAAGTAAGGGAGGGGTGAGAACTCTTGCACAAAGTGACAATTTTCCCTTTGAAGGTATTGACAAGATCTTGGGTGAAGATGGAGAAGAAGGGAGGTGGATAAGGAAGACATTAAAGGTCTAAACCAGAAAGAGTTATCTTCGGTTGTAGGCGTTGGATTCCATTAGAGAGGCTTATTTAGCTAGGAGAATGGGAGAATTAAAGAGAGAGGTTCATTGAGGTTTAGTAATTATAGTACAAACAGGAGAAGATAAGTATCTTCTCCACAGATTACATCATTGTTAAATCTCAATAATTTTAAATATAATTAACCTTTAATAATGCCTTAGATTTAATAATATAGTTATTGCATGGGAATTGTCTACAAGCCATTATAAATCTATTTGTTTAGGTTTACCATCCAGGCAATAAAACGTATACATGCAGCTCAGGTGGTGAGGTTCAGAGCATAGAGTGTTCATATTAAGTGTTTCACTCAATGTAATTGATTGTAAAATCCACTTCAAATCACACCAAATAAAAAGGATTTTACAATAAATTAATTAAAATAAAATTTTATCTTTTAACTATTATTTCTTAATTTTCTCCTTCTCTCTAAATGTCTAACCTAAGGGACTTATTTCCCCCCCTCTAAATTTTGCTACATGAGAAATTATAAAATGTAATCTGTTTTAGTAACCCTGTTTTATCTCTAGAACGCAGATACTGGGTTACAATTTATGAAGGAGAAAAAAATGTTCATCTTAAAGGGAAAAGTCCATTTTTTCAGTATCAAGAGCTTTAGTGGTGGTGGTGGTGCTGGCGGGGGAGTGGGCTGGAAGGGGTCTCCCAAAACTATCGAAATAGTTCCCATTGCTAAATATACTTTTGATCTAAACACCTGTCAACTCAGAAGTATAATTAGACGTCAGTGCTAGTATTGTATTGTTTCCATTATTGTATCTGTGTAGTAAGTGGCTAGTGGTGCAATACCTTAGTTTGAAAATGCGAGGCAGGTTGCCAACATGAGGTTAATGTTTGGGTGGTCCTTACTAAGTTTTCTATATATTGGGCAACTTTTGAGCAACTTGAAACTTAGCATATGCAGTTTGATAATCAACTTCGTGGGGGCAAATAAACAAATTTGTTTATGAAACTGTAAGTGCTGAGAATGGTTAATTTTTTCTTGTACTTTGGGTAAGTGGAAAATATAAAGGGCACTTAAGTACTAATACTGTATTTTAGCCTCTGGCTAATTAAGACTTGAGTCAATTGGCTTTGGAAGAAGAAGAACAAAAAGTTCAAGCTGACTACCTCAATGTAATGGAATCTTCCCTTTCTAGATAAACATAAAAAAACAAAAACATGCAACTTAATAGCAGAGTGATTGGGTTTAGACGAGCTGTGGGCAAACTATGACCCGCGGGCCGGATCCGGCCCGTTTGAAATGAATAAAACTGAAAAAAAAAAAAAAAAAGACCATTCCCTTTTATGTAATGATGTTTACTTTGAATTTATATTAGTTCACACAAACACTCCATCCATGCTTTTGTTCCGGCCCTCCGGTCCAGTTTAAGAAGCCATTGTGGCCCTCAAGTCAAAAAGTTTGCCCACCCCTGGTTTAGACCAATAATGAAATGAATATTTTGAACATGTTGACCACACCTTCGGTGTTGATCTGAGAATTTGCACATCTTGCTTCATAATGTTCCATAGGCTCTTTTATTTTCTGTTTTCAATCCATTTTAAAAATATCGCATTTGATCTAAAAAAGCTGAATTTATAGAAACAAATAGAAAATGGTGGTTGCCAGAGACTGGGGTTTGAGGGAAATGGGGTCAAAGGGTACAAATAAGATGAATAAGTTCTGGGGATCTGATGTTCAGTACAGTGACTATAGTTAACAATATTGTATTGTATACTTGAAGCGGTTAAGAGAACAAATATTAAGTGTTCTCACCACACACAAAAATAGTTATTATATGTAAGGTGATGGAGGTATTAACTATTGTGGTCATCATTTTGCAATATATACGTGTATCAATCCATCATGTTGTACACCATAAACTTAGATAACATTATATATTGGTTATAACTCAATAAAGCTAGAAAAAAAGAGGAAGTAGTTATATTAAAATATGAGAATATGTGTTTTGATTTTTAATGCTTGGGAGAAATGATCAGCCTTTATGAAATGGCTTTAAAGTAAAGTTGTTTTGAAAGGAGCTGGACAGTTTGAAATGGTAAATGTGCCTTTTATTATAAAAAAGAAAACCTTGACATGGATTTGCCAAATACTAAGTCTACACTTAAAGCTTAGTATAATAGTGTTGTTTGGTATATTTATTAATTTGGTATAATATTTATATATTGTGTGTGTGCATGTGTAGTGTGTGTGTGTGTGTGTGTGTGTGTGTATGTGTGTGTGTGTGTGTGTGTATGAAAGAGATTTGAGGCAGCACAATTCAGTTGCATCTTTTCTTTCAGGGCACTTTATTACATAGTATAGTCAGTGAGAGAGACTAATGAGTTTATATGTTAATTCGTAGAGCAATGTAAGAGATCAGAGGCACCTTCACTTGGTCCTTCATTGCCACTTGTTCCTCGGTTAGTAGGTGGAAGTTTGCAAGCTCAACTATCAATAACTTTGTCCTTCTGGTGGGCTGCTTCTATGCTGAATTGCCCAAGGTGGTTTGACTCCCTTATCCATTGGCTTTGAAATCTGAAAAATTTTATATTCTTCAATGTAACCTACCAGTTTATACTTACTTGTGATTTTATGTAAAACTACAAATATGTTTTTTGAACCAAATATGAATAGAAAGAAAACTATAAAAATGGTCATTATAGGTATTAATTATCTTTTTGAAGAGTGGCTTCCAAAAGAAAAACTATTTTTATGTTTAAATAAAATTGAACTTCAAGAAATCCATAAAGATTATATGCTTTCTGATGAAGCCTTGAAGAAAAGATAGCCATAACTTTTAAAAGAGAAATAGGCCCTTCAGGCAAAAATGTCTGCCCATTGTGGTAATGTTGTCTATTTTGGGTTATTCTCATCTCAAGGATTTGCCATGTGAAAATCTATTTTAAAAGTCTGGTTGATGTTGCCACCTATTTATCACCCTCTCCATTTACTTTTCTCCCTGTGTGTAGCCTCCAAGAGCAGCAGGAACTGCAAAAGAAAAGTGTTTTTAAGTCAAAACAAATAATCACCCCTTGGTCCCTAGGGAAGAAAGCCCAAAGAAGCATGAGCAGCAATTGTTGTATTAGGGTAAAAAGGAAAGTGAACCACACGGCACAATGAAAACCCTTCTGGGTTTAGGATTAGGCACTCTCTTTCCATGAGATATTGGGCCTTATTTTCCTAATATTAGGGGAAGACCAGATTATTTCTGTATTCCCTTGCATCTGTATGCTGTTGTTATTTTTTTAATCCCTGTCTCTTAGGTGTCACCTTTTCTCCTGTGTAAATGTTTCTTTCTCAGCCCCTTTGACCCAGTTTGGAGTGTGGGCCTCTCATGACCTCACTGTATGTTTTCTTCTAACTGTCCTTTAGCCGCACCACCTATTCTGCTTCCTGGAAGGGCTAGGAATTTGACTTTTGTTCTGGGCCATATCCCAGCTTCCTTAAGCAATTCCCTTCCTCGTTCAGAGATAAGGGAGGCTCTGTGTGGACCAGTTCTGCCCCTGGTGATTGTTTTCTTCGTTTAGAAGTTGTGGAATCAAAATTGGACGTCACAGGTCAACAAGTTGAACCTCTCATCTGATATCTAAATCACTTCTGTAATATCTCTAACCCTAAAGGCTCTGTTATCCTGTAACAAATCTGGAATGCCCTTTCCACTTTCGTCACCTGACTACCTTCCCCTCATCCTCTGAAGCCTTCTGTCATTTCCCACATCCTTTCACATCCCCTTCTGTCTACCCACATCCTTTCACAAGCTGGGGAGCGGTGACCCTCTTCTGTGTTACCCCAATGTCTTGTCCAGGCCCCTATCATCTCAATTTACCACACCGAACTTATGATTTTCAACTGTATGTTTATATGGATCTAGTTCATCTTATAACCAGTGCTTAGCAAAGTACTTAGCACTTGCTTTATCTCTGTTGAGTAATTATATTTAACACAATTCACTGTTTGTGTGAGTACCTTCAGTGACCTGAGCTCTCTTCTTCTCAAGGATGCGTGCTCCCCCTCACAGCTACAAAACGTTCCACATGCTGAGCTGAAATCTCCCTCTCTACTTGGGGCCAACAAAACAAATGCAATTTTTTTCTGCGCATGGCAGTTGGAAAGACATTTGAAGACACTGCCAGATCCCCCTGGAGCCAGGCCAAACATCCTCATTTCCTTTTAACCATGCTTTGTCAGGGTTTAAAGTCTCTTTACCTCTGAGTAACTCTAAGCACACTGGTATATGATCGCAGAGGAATTTAGGATAGGGGTGGGTGGGCATTTGATGTATTGCTGGATGCGAATGAATGACTTTAGTGCTTTTAACTTGACAGCCTTCGAGAATGCTCGTTTCATTATGAGAATTAAGTGAGGTAATGCATGTGCATAGTACGATGCCTACCACAAACTGTATGGTCCAAGAATGTTAATCCTGCTTACATACTCCACGAGAACTGAGCAGACATCATGTTTCAAGTCTTCTCAGTCACTCTCCTTCCAGCTTTTGAATCAATGGAGATTTGGATTGATTATGGGTTGTGGAGATATCACTCTCTGATGTAGTTTATTCTCTGAAATAATTTTCATGTGTGAACTTTCACTTGCTAAAAACACAGTGTACAGAAGAACGTTTGTTCAGAAAGAGCTTCCCTCCCCCATAATAGTGATGGGAGCTATACCTGTGATGATTTTTTTGTTCATTTATGCTTTATTTATAACCAAGAACACACAGTTTTGCAAAATTTGTTGGAATTATTAATTCCGTTTGTGAGTGGAGAACAATAACATTTTTCCATAGGAAGGTAACTATTCCCTGTTTCAGCCTCCTTGGCTCTGTGCTATCACTGGGGGAGCCAACTGGCTCAGTCAAAATCTCTTTTGGACATGGATTGACTTTTGCCCCATAGGAATTTAAGTCTGCGTTCAACTTAAAAATTTATATGTTGTTCTTATCTCACAACAATTGCTATAAGAAAACCTTAGAAGATGAATGATTTTGAAAAGGACCATCAATAAAAGCTGATGCGTTGGAGACAATAGCTGTGAGAGCTTTTACCAATGGAATGAAAGGAAGCCACGAAGAGAGGATCAGAGCAAAAGGAAGCCTTGAAGAAAGGATAGCCATAACTCTTAAAAGAGAAATAGTCAAGGCCTGGACTGAAATTTGAGGAGAGGCCAAAGCTTGTGGTTAAGAGAAGATACATGTGAACAACTTACAGGGACCAGCGAGGAAGCCAAAAATGCACCAATGATTGATATATTTGATAGCAGGAGCCTAGTGGACAGAGTTATTTTTGTTACCGTTTCTTCTAAAGGTGGAGACACACCACAGGTTGCAACAGTACACCTTGCTCCTGGGCCCATATGCGTCCAGAAGCACAGAGGAAAGAATGGAGGGAAAGACAATGGTTTAGGAAGTTGACATGGAAAAGCAAAAATAAGCGAAATACGGAACTTTTCTGAGTAGCTTGTACTGAAAATTTGTTTATAAGTTTTAAAAAATTCTTACCGAGAAGCTGTCAGGACTGCCCTCAATTTTCTGCCAGGATTTGTGGCATTGCTGTAGGTAAGTGTGTAGAAGTGTTTACTGAAATGTTCAAAGCTGTGGAAGTTTGAATCTTGCATAATTCAATTAAAATGTGTATTTTAGTGATAACTGAATCAGAAAAGAAATACAAAGCAAGCCTGCGAAAGGGTGTAGGGAAATTAAGGACTGCATGCCCATTGTGAGTGGATTTGTTAGGTAATAGTGGGGTGTCCATGCTGATATCCTGTTCCTGATGGGTCTCTTCTGAGTGGCCATCTGTCATTAACCCCATATTATTATGAAGAACCCATCATCTATGAAAGGACAAGCAAGACATTATCTCATCGCTTTTTCCAAAGGAAATGGTTTATGTTGGGAGAGGCTTTTGTTCTATTAATGACTGGTGAGGACTACATTTTGATGGATAACTTCAGGCAGTCGCCTATTGTGCTTTCTGGGTATTAGCAATTTATCTTTCCACTTTTGTAGCTTTCTTTTGATCTTTCCTGTTTTTCTAGTATTGGGCTCCTTCACCATAGCTTTAACTTGAAAACTTTTTGCTTGTTTGTAGCAGCAAAACTGTCACTTGTACAAGGAGGTATTGAGACCCTGGCATCTGAGGAATCAGACTTGGAGATTGCCCAATGCAGACTGCTTCCCCCAGGAAGTAATTAATTACATGGTAGAGTAATCAGGAAAGAGCTCTTGGGTTTCGTTTGGCAACTGAGATTTTAGAATGCTACCCTAGTGAATAATTGTGGGGTCCAGAGGCTTCCTACAAAGGCAATTTCCATTGTCAAGTCCGATCACATTGACATCCTCACCTCTTCTTATCCATCTTTAAATTGGATGGGTAATAGTAAGGACTTTATGATGTGCTGGGAGTATTTGAAAAACTCTTTGAAGATAAGATAATTCTTTTAATTAAAATGAAGATATCATCATCTCCTATTATGTTGCTTTGATCTTTATGGACTATTGCATGCTGGGACTTGTAGTTTCTGGCAGTTGCGCCTCTCTTTTCTTATAACTAACACAAGGCATCTAGCTTCTAGTTTCTCACAACTACTGAGGCAAATGAAAATTTGCCTCCAGTATGTAATGGACAACCAATGAATCATTTGGCAGATTTTTAAAAAGTTTCTTTTAATCATTACTTATCTTGTTTTTGTAACATGTTGAGGGGGTGGATGGTGAAGGAACCTGAAAAGTAAGACTGTTCTCAAAGAAATGATTTACATTGGCATTGGTGTCAATTTTTCCATAAACCAAGCCTTCTATTCTACCCCTCTGCCAATGTGTGACTTCTCAAAAACATTTATATTCTGCGTTAGATCCTGCATTCATAGGAACAGAGCAGTGCTTTGACAAAACTACAAACAGGCTTTTACATTAGCAGTGAAAGGAACAAGGATCTCCCCCCATTACCACTGTCACTTTTCCCTCTAAGAATCAATATTAAAAATAATACTCAGCCTAGCCTGGGTGGCTCAATGGTTGGGCATCAACCTATGAACCAGGTGGTCACTGTTTGATTCCCAGTCAGGGCACATATCCAGGTTTTGGGCTCAATCTCCAGTAGAAGGGGTGCAGGAGGCAGCCAATCAATGATATTTCTCTCTCATTGATGTTTTCTTATCCCTCTCCCTTCCTCTCTCTCAAATCAATAAAAACATATTTAAGAAAAAAATAATACCTAACATTTATTGGGCACTCATTAGATCTTAGGCACCTAGCCTTATATGCACTATTATCTCATTTAATCCGCAGAGTGATGGTATGAGCCATGTATAATTCACGTTTCTATTTTACCAAGTAGGAAGCAGGCTTAGAACACTTAAATGACTGGTCAAGGAAACTTTAGCTAGCAGGTGGTGGGTTTGAACTCAGGCAGCCTGACTTCAGAACTTGTCTTAACTTCTTTTTTTCCTGAGAGCAGTTTCTTAAACCTAGCTGGCAGCCATGTACCTGTTCAGCAGAACTCTGCAATGACAAAATGCTCTCCATATGCACTGTCCATTGTGTCTGCCAGTAGCTAGTGTGACTTCTGAGCACAAGCACTCAAAATGTGGCTAGTACAACTGGAAAGCTGGACTTAAAAATTCTCACTTAACTTTAATTATTTTAAATTTAAATATAAATACCCACATGTGGCTAGTGGCTACCATATTGAACAATGCTGCCCTGAGCATCTCATGTTGGTTCTGGATGATGTTTATCTCTGATTGTTTGCCTGCCTGAGTGTCTGAGGTCAAAGATATAGAGTTAAAGCAAAAAAATAAAAGTGGGGGATAGATAAAGACAAGCAGAAAGAGGGAGAGAGTTAAGGAGGGAGAGAAGAAGGAAAGAGAGGATTTTTTACATTAAGCATTAGAGCTTTGGTTTGTTGTGTTCTGCATTTGGAGCTCTTAAAATTTTGCTACAAAATTATAGTTATTGACATTGTATTATAAATGTTCTGATCCACATAAAACTCGTTGAATCCAATTCTTCAGCCTAGTTTGGATTTTCTTTGAAAAGAACCTGTCCCAGTGGACGATCTGGCAACCCTGACTTTAAAAATTCATTAAAAATTTGTTTGATATTACAGCTCAAAGGTATAAAATTTCCTAGAGAGAACTGAAATCTTTCTGGAATGACTTACCCATGATCCATTTGGGAATCTGTTATTCTATACACACTTCATTCATTTATTTCTTTTATAGCCAGGAAAGATCCCAGGGGTTACCCACTCTGATCACTGTTCTCAGTAAGAAAAGTAAAGCCCAGAGGAATCAAATGACTTGCCCAAGGCTGCTCAGCTCCTGACAGTAGAGCCAGACTCAGCGCCCACTTCCTAGCTTGACGTTGTCTAGGCTTCCTGGAATAATCATCAAACACTGATTTTGATAGGCCACACCTAAGTTTTTCTGATATCTACTTATGATTCCAGGCAAAGCTTACCTAGGAACCTTCTAGTTGGTGATCTTCCCCAATAGTTGATGTTCTTGCTGGGTGCCTCAGAGCTCCATTGCTCACCTGAGGCACAGTAAACCCTAGATAAAAAGAGGATAGAAGCTTCCTGATACAATCTCTAGAATGTATGTTTTCAGTACTCTGTGTGCAGGGTTTGGCGATAGCTCTTTGTAAGACGTCAGTTCAGTATTGAAAAGCAAACTTTTTGGGGAGCAGATGTAGCAGCTTGTCACTGAGACCCATGACAGTAAGAAGGAATATTCTAGGAAACTGTTATTAGGGAGGCGGGGAGGAGTTCTCTAGCACTCACTTCAGTGGGAGCCTACTCTGAGCTTTAAATGGAAAACACCGTTGCTGGTTAGGTGATTTCTGGGACTTAAATTATTAAAAGTTCTGGGTACTACAATGCACTCAGGAGAAACGTAGTATTAATTTAAGGAGATTTAATAAAAGTAACCAGAGGTTATATAATATCAGGGTTTTGAATTGCATTCACAACGTTACCTCATTTTGTCTGTACATTTTTCTGTGAGGAAGGTTTCCAAGCTGGATGTGTACTGAATCGAGGCTTTAGATTTCAGATGTGTCAGTGCAGAAGGAAGGGGAGAAAGTCAGAGATAATCGGCAGAATCTTTGATGGGGGGTGGAGGTGGAAGGGACTGGGGACTGCAGTTAGAGCAAGTGAGGATGTTAGATAAAATATTTGGGGGGGTATTTAATGTTCTATTTAGTAGGGTCTAATTGGAAGGAGTAAGTAGAGGCCATTAGAACATCAGCATACCTATTGAGGGGCCAGGAAATTCAGAGGTGTTTTTCTCTTAAAATTCCAGAGCTACTTTTTTGTGTTTTATCTCCCACAAAAATTCCTCCAGGGTACCCACCTTGCCTCTATTATATCCCTTGGAGCAAAATGCTCACGATTAGGCAATAGGCATTTGTTGGGTGACTGATCTCTTTAGTAACTGGAATTATAAAACTAATTTTAGTTATTTTTAACCAAGGAAATACAAATTTGAGATGAGGAGAGAAGTTTCAGGGGGGGGGGGGGAAGAGGAAGAATGGAATAGGGAGGGTGGGATCTGGAGGATATTGTCAGGAGATAAGAGTATTCAAAATTCAAAAGGAGGGTTGGCTAGGTATTTTTCACCAGCAAGAAGTTAACTATGAATAAATTCATAGTTTATTGGTACTTTTCACCAATAAGAAGTTAACTATGTATAAATTCAGAGACAGAGCCTGGAATTGTGGCCTGCGAGATGTGGCAGGTATGGTAGGTAACACCTGACCTGTGGGGCGATGCTCAGACAGCTGATTGGCTCAGATGGAGGATCCAGTTGGCAGAGGCATTAGGAAGGTGAGAAGAAGCAAACTTAAAGGAAGCCTCAAGATAACCGGGGCTGCTGTTTTCCCAGCCTCGGTACTAGCATCCACGCAGCCTCATCCCTGATGGCTGGTTGCCTGTGGTACCCCCTCCACCCTAACTTTCGCCCCTCCCAATTCCTGTCTGTGCATTTACTTGGGAGCCGGTTTCAGAGCTACTGCCCTCACCCTCTTCCCCATTCTTTTTATTTCACATTTTCTTCTTCTGCCCCTGGATTAGAATCAAACCCAATCTTCCTCTTCCTACAGGAGCTTTCCTGCTTATCATTCCTCTGGAAGTTGTCATATTTGTTGAGGTCATTTTTCTCCAGAAAATGAGTGTGTAAATGAACAGTTTTCCTTTTTTTTTTTTTTAAAGCGTCACCCAAACTAAATTGTGTAAATGTATTATACTTTTAAAGTAAACACTTGGCTAATGCATGAGTGAAGAGATTGGATGTTGGATTAAGGCAGATTGGGTTCAGACCCTGCTTCCCACACCTCCTGGCTTCAGTCCCTTTAGCTTTAGCCAAGGACATGGATGGTGGTGCTGGCTTCCTGTGGTCATTATGAGAGTTAAATGAGATATTCTATTTAAAGCGTTTAGCCTAGTGCCGGCATTATTATTATTATTACCATCATCATCATCAACATCATCATCACATTATGTTAGAGCCTTGGGC
Organism: Myotis nattereri; assembly: GCF_964212035.1. Taxonomy (NCBI): domain Eukaryota; kingdom Metazoa; phylum Chordata; class Mammalia; order Chiroptera; family Vespertilionidae; genus Myotis; species Myotis nattereri. The sequence goes on from NC_138075.1 coordinate 156,867,941, forward strand.
TCAGAGAGGGTGTTACATTCCCATATCCATCCTTGGCTAAATATCTTGATATTTTTGAATCTAATTTTCCTATCTTTCAAATAGAAATTCTTCTCCAGTTTGAAAAGATGCTGTGAGAACACCTGACATTATAGGTATTGAGACTCTGAATTTTTGGGAGGTATGATGAAATAAATTTTGGAGTCAAATGTTCTTGATTATTTTAGGGTTTGAACCACTTTTATGTTAAGAAGAAAGTTCCTTCCACTAGCATCATAGTCAGAAAAAGGGTAAAAATGGAAGCCCCTGACGTAGCATAACCACAGATCATCCAAAGAGGAATGAGCCTCAGGTTAAAGCTTCCTTTTCCAGGAGTCCCTCCAGGCCTGGCGTTGTCTGCTTGCCCAGGCACATGAGGAGATGAATATGACCTTTAGAGATAAAAGTTCATGGGAATAGGAAAGAGCGCTTTCAGCTCCTAAGAGTAATCGTTGCAGAAAGTTTATATTATTGGACAGTAAGAAAGTAAAAGGTTTATTAAGAAAGAGAAACGCTATCATTAATTGGAATAATTCAGTTATCACCCAAGATGAAGAGTAGATGGAATTTCTGTGCTCTAAGGTTCCTACTCTTAGCTTCAAGCAGTGTGCCTCTGTGGCGCTTTCTGCAATCTGATGGCAACACAGCCTCCACCCATGTTGGAGAGTGAGCTGGTGTTATTGGGCGCACGGGGCAGAGGTACATGGAGACACAGATGGAGAGAAGTGCCGTAGGGACCCATGGAGTGCTGACTGGTTTTCCGCCTGGCATTCCGTCCTGTTCCCGGCCCCACAGTTTCTGTTTGCACTGCGTAGATGAGGTGGACTCATTCCTCCGGAGCCCATCCCCAAAAGCACCTTGGGGGCATTTTTAGAAAAAATACCATTTTCTTTCCTCTCCTCCCTCTAAACCTGAAATTTTAAGAAAGAATCTTCCGTAATGACCTCCCTCTTGTTTCTCTCTGGTATCTTCACAACAGGCTCAGCCATCTGTTTAAGGTCCTTGAATTTAGTGGGAGAAATGTCCGTGTGCCAGCGCTGCAGGTGGTTGAGTAAATGGGAAATTTAGCCAGGCAAAGACGTCATGTCTCCTTCCCAGGTTGGTTCTCCTGCAGCCTTTGACCTGGTCCTGGCATTCCGGGTCATTCCTTGCTTATCAGCCCTCATGCTACCCTCCCAGGCAGGTTGCAGTTGAAAACAGTCATCTGAGCCAAGAATTAGTGGTTGCATTTCCTCCAGTATTCTTGCTCAACACATCTTTATCACATCTTTCCTCCGCAGGCCTTTCTTGTTCCGAAAAATTCTCCCTAAGGTGCTGTTTGCTCTTCTCTGACTGACTTGCTTTGGTCAGTTTTACATTCCTTTTGGTTGCGTCTGCAATTCCAGTCTCTCTCATGTCGGCTGTTGTCTCCTCTTGCTGTTCCAAGATGTCCTCACACTGGTACTTTGCCTTCATTGCACTTGGGCAGTTTGAAATGAACAGGAGCTTGTGGGGATGTGTGATCACAGTGCACCCCAAACTGGAAGAAAACCTCCCAGAGGAAAAGGACCGGTTTTCTTTAGGATCTCTGTTGTTTCTCCATCCTCCATAGGGCAGCCCAAAGTAAGGGCTGAATTTATAATTTTTGAGAAGAAGAGAAGACCCCCCCCCCTTTTTTCATTCTATCCTTCTTCACTCCATTTCTATTTAATATCTGAGGGCAATGCTTTCTGTTGGTTTTGTTGTCTCTATTCCTAGGGACTGAATCAGCATCTGGCACATACTAAGCACTCTAGTGTTTGTTGAATGAATATATGAATAACTCGTCCCTGAAATCAGGTTGCCAGACCTCAGAGATGGTCCCTGGGGATCACATTAATTTTTGTTAATAAGGATATTAGCATATGTAAGACCCACTTTTACATTTTAGCCTTTTGATAAGATAGGCCATTCTGGGAGAAGTCAGTTGTATGTGTACATTCCCACCCCCAGATCCTCCTGTGCAAGCCTGTCTCAAAGTCTGTCAAAGGAACACTCAAGATTTCACCTTCTAGAGCACATGGTTGGCACCTCAGGTAATGCCAAAAACAGTCCGCACACATTCCTGAGTGAGGATGAAGTGAGTGCTTCGCCGTGATGGATGGCCTGTCAGAGGCTGGTGACGCTGATTTGCTGTGATGAATTTGTGTTAGTTGTTGGAAAGCAAGTAATCACAGCCTTGCTGTGGTATCATGGGATCACCCTTCTCGGTCTCTGAAAAGGGGGTTCGGTGTTCACATGTAAATCCTTTATGCAGTTTGCTGTACCTCCCTTCTAGCAGGGGTGGCCCTGGGGGAACCACCTTCCAGTAATCCCCAGAACAACTGCCTTCTGTTGGCTCAATTGCCTTCACTGTTCCAATTAAATAAGGGACTTTAAACCTTTTTCTTAAAAGCTACTGCTTTAGTCTATTATGCTTTGCTTCCAACAGGATGCTACAATGCTGGGGGGGACAAGATTCGGACCTATAATTAGTAATGGAGTGTATGAAATTTGTAATAGCACCTTGGTATCCTTTCCGATGAAAGGTACTCCTTACATGTAAACCATGATTATTTCTTGACAGCTAAATATAAAATTTCCACTAAGTACTACTTAACATACTTGCTTTAAAGATATTAATTGGGTCTTTTAACTGCACAATGCAATTGTAAGTCTAATTGAAAGTAATTGGTCAACATAGAGGAGAAAATATAGCTAAAACAGCTGGTAAGCAAAACATTAAGAAAGTTAAGACACCACTAGTTAAAAGTTTACTTTAGTTGAAAAAAGCCAATCAACTAACTCTGCCTTGGTGGGTAAACATTTGCATGAGTGTGAGATTCCAGCAAACCTATAATTAATCCTGCATACAATGGTTGATAAGGGTGACACACTTCCAGAGTTAGCTTACACGTTCCTACCTGAGCTTTCCATCAAAAATCTTTTCTCTGGCTTTGAAATGCTATTTTAACATTATTTCCATGGAATAAATCAAATGCTTCCACCACCCCGCCCCTTGTTGGGGGAGAAGAGGTTTCAGCTTTAGAAAACACTTGTGTTGTTGTTGTTGTCATAGTAGGCTCTGGGACTAACAAAGCTCAGTGGAAAAAAAAATTTTTTTTTGAAAGAAAAGAAAAAAGGGGGGAAAATGCGAGCTGGAGATTGTGGCAAGCTTTACAAATTGGCACAGCCTTATCAACAGCATTTCATGGTTTTCTGGAATCCTTTCAAAGGAGAATATTCTTTGTGAGAGACGATTTAAGCTTTTTATTATTTAAAGCTATATTTGAGAGTTTATGAAAATTGCTTTTTAGTTTCCTGGACTCTTAAAGCATCAGCATCGATACTGATGTTTGCTTCTTGTGAATGTATCTTCTTGCTGTGGACATTAGCACTGCATTTTCCTTCCCCTCCTTTCTTCTCATTCCTGCTACATTAGGAGATCATTAGGTGCGCCACTCAGGGCTCCTGCCAAATCTCCCTTTCCATTTAAGTAGCAACCGAATGGCTATCCCTTAAGGTCAGGGGTTGGTTTCTCTTCTGTAAGGCAGGGAATTATATATTAATTTTTATTTCTAGGACACCATGCAAAGCCCTCAATACTCCCCTTCTTTCTATGGCTGAGGACCTTGTCTCTCAAGAACTGTTTTCAGCCCTGGGCACACTGGAACGCCTGCTATTATTTTAACACCCACATGACAAATCCTGTTAAAGAATATAATTAAAGTGAACAATCTTTCTAATTAAAACAAAAACACCCCAAACAATCTCAAGCTCCAGCCAATGACTCATTTATTAAAACAGTGTTTGACAATGCAGAATTCTCTCATCAAGGAATTTAGGAAATTTCCTTGTTCTTAGGGTAGGATCTTCCTTGGAGAGTCCTGTATTAGACGTTCTTATCTCTAAAGACAGGAAGTCACTATCAAGAACGCTAAAATTTAAACTGTTTATTTGATTTTCAGGCTCACCAGGATGCTAAACAGGTGGGTTCCAAAGGGTAGATGATATTTGACTTTAAAGTCTTTAAAAAAACAGGGTATGCAATAGAAAAGGTGATATTTTAGGTTCTGGTTCTGCTGTTAACAAGTTGGGAGACCTTGGGTAAAACAGTTAATCTTGACAAGATTTAATTCTCCCTAATCTGTAAATATTATCCCTGAAAAGCTAGTGAGTAAATATATTGCACTAGTCTCCCAAACTATATATGTGTGTTTTCGTGTGTGTGTGTGTGTGTGTGTGTGTGTGATTTATCAAGGTGACATATTTTGGGGAGTTGTGCAATGACATTGTAAAAGAAGAACGAATGAAAGGAGAAGGGTTTTAGGGTTGATTGGAAAGCAGTGACACAGAGAAGATAAAAGGTTGACCTAAGAATCAAAAGGGGAAAAAGTGTATAAATTGCAGCCTTTCTAATAGGAGAATCTGGTGCATTAGACGTGATTTTTTTTAAAAAGAACATATTTGCTTAATATGGCATTAGGATGGATGTGTGTGCCAATGAACAAACTTTTTTTTTTTAATTATGAAAGAAATTAGTTACTTTTTAATTACTTAGAAAGTGATTATATTGAAGCGTTGCCTGACGCCCCCCTCTCCTCTTGGGTTGCTTGAGCAATTTCCTGTGATCAAGAACATATTCACAGAGAATAGTTTTTTTAAAAACAAAACTCAGTTTCAGGAGAACGAAATTCCTGCTCCTCTCTTGCATGACAAATATCCATTTCAGTGAATGAGAGTCTTGCCTGGACCTCATCTTCAATACTGTGATGAAAAGCGAATTTCAATATTTGTGTAAAGCTCTGTGGAAGGCCAGGAATATGATTAATAATAACTGATTTATTTCAGCTTTTGTTTCAGTTTCTTAGCAGGGACATTTTGAGATATCTACCGACTTTATTGAAACCCAAGATGCTAGAAAAACTTGTTAGAGATCCTGGAAATAGAGAATGTATATTAGGAAGCATAGTTTTTGTGACTTTCAAATAAGAACAGAAAAACCAGCCCTTTAGATATAGAGGTATGTACCATATAAGCAAACTATTTCAAACGCATGGTAATATACCCCCTCTTAATTTGCATGCCATGAATTGCTGTTCATAGGTCTTGTGGCTTATGTATTTTTTCCGTCTCCATAGCTACCTCCCATAAACTGTCATATGAATGACCTTCTAAAGTCATCCTAAAAATTCAGACCCACCCACTCTCCAGCATGGAGTTTCCTGGGGGATGGGGTCTTTAATGTAAGACAATGAGGTTATAAAATGTCAAAGGCAATTCCCTGGAAATTCCAAGGAGGTCTTCTTCTGTGGATGGAACAGGAATGCAGGCGCCCAGCATGTAAAACAGGAACCACCCAATTAGCTCCTTAAATATTTTGGGACTGAGGCTTGACCCCTTAAGAGGCACCTACCACAATGGAGGTATTTTGGCCATTTGATATTCATGAGACTAGGAAGGTTTAAGATGAGCCAAGGACTCAATACAAGGGGTTTGGCTTTCTAATGTAAACAGCATTATCATTTGGAAATCAATTAGCTGCTTGCAGGAAGGGAACCAGAAGACCAGGACCTTCTGAACTACTGTTGTGAACTAGGGCTATTTGCTTTAATTAAGAGGAGACAGAGTGGATTATTGTCTCAAACTAAGGAGTTGGGAAGAGTCAGAAAATTACACTTTACCCTGGTGAACAACAAAGCTCTAGAGAGACAGGCTCTGCATCAGGCTGGTCTAAAGCAAATCAGCTTTTAATCTGGAAACTTTCTGAATAAGGATGCCTGTACCAAACAATTGAAAAAAAAAAAAAAAAGGCAAAGCAAAGCAGAGGCCCTTCTAAAGTATTAGGAGATTCTTGAGACCTTGTCCTGTTTCCTTATCAGGCAGATCTGTGTGATAAGTGGGTGTTTTCCCCCTTGTTTTTCTTAAACTTTTTCATTTATTTTGAATATGGAATACATCCACATGGTTCAAAATTTTTTAAATATACTAGTATAACAACATATACAGTAGAAAAGTGTCCCTCCCACTATTAATCTTCTTTATGACTGAATTCTAATCCTCCATCCCAATGGCTAATCACTCTTACTAATTTCTAATATATCCTTATAGAATCTAATGAACAAAATAAACTGACAAACAAAACAGATCCAGAGCCACAGAAGCATGGAACAGACTGACCAATCTCAGAGAGAAAGGGGGAGGTGAGGGTGAGAAGGGTGGGGAGGAAGAGATTAACCAAAGAACTTCTATGGATAAGTGTTTTCTTTTGCTATTTATCTGTCAGAGATTCAGAAATTATTGTAAGAAATGATTTTAAATTTCATCTTCATCTCAAAAATGTGAGTAGCATTAATGTGAAATCATTGCACTATAACCGGAGTGAAAAATAGAATACATTCCTTGATTGGATAAAAAAATAGTTTGGTAACTAGTAATCTACAATGTCATCTGCCTGGGTGCCCATAATCCTTTCTCCTCTGGGACATATGTCAAACCTTTCTCATCCACCTATCCACCACTCATTCACCTATCTATGCATTCATCTAATATGTATATATTAGGTACTAACTATGTGTTATAGTCCTAGATTCTGGGCGATCCCTAAGAATAAGGCCTACTGGGGAGAGAGAGAATTTTGTAAATATAATAAAAGTGCTGCAGCAATGTCAAATTGCTATAAAAGTTTCTAAATGCTTGCTCTCATTTGCACAGCACTGTACTTTGCTGCCAGCTAACTACAGTTCCCAAATCATAAATGGATCACACTTTGAGAAGCACTAGCTGGAAGATCTCTCAGTGTTTCTTAGGTTCTGTCCAGGGGCCCTTGGCTTTTGTTTGCAACTGACAGAGTGACGGAGACCTCATTATCATACACTTTTGCCCCCCAGATTTGGGTATTGCCAGACAGCTTGGGTATTACATGACAGTCAAGAATAGGCACTGACTGCTGGAAAGATGCTCTTCATCTAAAATTCACTTGTTTCCAAGAAACAAGGGTGAGGATTCATTTTCCTTTAAGAAAAACACTAGACTAATATTATTCTAGTCATATTCAAGAGAAGTCAGCCATCCTTTGCAAAGTTAATCACAGCCTTCCTCCAGCATCTCATAGCTCTCTATTGCTGCTGCTGTCACTGCAATATCAAAATACAGATTTCATTTCTCTTCTTTGCTTTTAAAAATATAGGCTTGAATTCTTATGTACCCGCACATTTTCACATTCATTTTGTTTTGTCAGTAGGAAGAAGTGCAGAAAGCAATAAGGTCAAAACCAGATGCCCAAAATATGTATCAGTTGACATGAAAATGTTGATATTCTTTAACCCAATAATTCTCACTTCAGGAATTCACTCTAAGAACGTACCTGAAAAGAAAAAACAAAACAAAAACAACCCTATGCAATGAAGATATTAGCTGAACTATCACTTGAAAATAGTAATAAAGAAATGGAAACAATGTGAAGATACAATTCTATGGAAATGAGTAAGTCAAGCGGAGTCCATATACACAATAGGATGATAATAGCAACTGAAAATAATGATTATAGAAATGATGTAGAATACACAAATGTTCATAGAAATGTTAGGTGAAACAAATACAATCCAGCCTACTGCTTTAGCAGGATACATGTGTTGGTTCTTGGCCTGATTACTCTGTCCTTTTCCCTGCTCTGCTCTCATAACATAGGGTGCTGGCCCCCACAGGTATCCCTCGCAGCTAATTTCTAGCTGAATTCCATCAATGCAGTCATGGCAGGAGACTGGAGAGTGGGAGGAAGGGAGAAGCCCTTCTCTTCCCTTTCTGTGTAGCTCTGGCAGCAGCATCTCCATGATTCCTGCTCCCGCCCAGGGACATAACCCTATGATTCCATCTTCTGCTGGGTGACCATGACCACTCCATTTGGTAACATTGCCTCCTGCCTTATTTTTTCCAACCTAAGGATGGGAGCAGTTGCATCATGGTCTTCTGTTTTGTTTTTTTTTTATTTTTAGGTAATTAATTTATTTTTTAGCTCTGCTGTTATTTGTGTAACCAATTCTCTGTATTATTTTCACTGCATTTTAAATATAATGAGTGGTTTCCTTTCTTCCTTCCAATTTCATCTGGATATGAAAATATACATGTGGCTTGGAGACTGGTAGGATTACTTGGGAAGGACTTCCTAGATGGCAGAGTTGCACAGTGGGGGGACCATCTTTTGGAAGAGTGGGGTTTAGTGACCACTCTGGGCTTTGGAACAGGAAAGGAGTGAAACATATTTAATGATATGTATCCCCTGTTCCTTCTCTAACAAAGAGTAAGTGCAAGAATGTGGTGGACAATGAGAGCGACAGTGGGGATCTTAGTGCCCAGGGGCGGGTAGATGTGTAGAACTGTAGAAGGTATGTGTGGTGGCCAGCTCCCAAGGTGGTGATTCCTAGATTCATGTCCTTATGTGGTTGCCCCCACATTACAAAGGGCTGACTGGGTAGCCTGGAAGATGTTGTGGAAATGTCAGGGTGTGACTTCTGTGGCTTCTGCTTTGCTCTCCTTAGATCCCTTGCTCTGGGGGAAAGCCGGCTGCCCCCGGTGCCACTATCATTGAAGCAGCCCTATAAAGAGAGGAACCTCCTGCTAACATACAGCACTGACTGGCCAGGCATGTAAGCAGCCACTTCCGGAAGTGGATCTTCCGGCCCCGGCCCAGCCTTCAGCCGATGCAGCCTTGACCAACAGCTTGACTGCAACCTCATCAGAACCTTGAGACAGAACCACCCATATAGGCCACTCCCGAATTCCTGCCCACAGGCACCGTGGGAGATGATAAATGTTCATGTGCTTTAAGCCACTATTTGGGGGTAATACGATGAGCAGCCGCAGAAAACTAATATGTATTCCACCTATTAGGTGTGCAATTACTTAGTAATTCAGATCTTGTGACTCGGGTGTCACATAAACAGCAGGTTTTATGCTCTTTCCCCGCATGTAACTTGTGCGGCCTTTTAAAATATATCTCTACCTCTTGCTATGTGGCTTTTAAACACAGTGTCTTAGGGTAGTCCCTTTCTCATCCCCAAATTTCCTCTTTTAAAGCAAGTCCTGGATTACCAATCATCTTGGTCGCTTAAATGAAAGAACTATTTCAGACTTCTTCCGTTTAAAATGTTAACCTTCACATAGCCAAAGATTACACTAATCTTTAGATTTTTCGAAGATATTACCGATTCGCTGTGGCTACTAAATGCTTTAATTTCAATCGGAGCATCGTTAAGTCTCCATTGAAGCAGGACTGACTCTAAATCAGAAAGCAACTCCTGGCGTTCACAAAAACCTTTGGGAGTGGAGGTGTGGGAAAGACCGTTCAGGGCTGACAAGCAAGCGATTTCTCATGCACCATCAATGCGGGTTCCTTTTGATTAACTACTTGTGTATTTCCTCTTAATGCCAACAACAGCTTCCCCTGCTCTTCCCTCCTGCTGTCGCCATTGGAAAACCCATCCGCATAACCTTTCCCAGCCTTTTATCTGCCCCTGGAGAGTCAGGGAAGCCAATGGGAGCATTGTTCACTGGGCAACTGTGCCGTCCTTCAGTGTACAGAAGCGTGGTGGGCGGCACCGGCGGCAGGAGCCTGTGAGAAAGGGAAGCCCTAGGTATTGTGTCTCCTGCCACAGGTTGTGGCTGCCCCTCCCTCGGGAGGCTTGGCTTGGGATCGGTTCTGCTTGCAGTACTCTGCGTAACCTTGGCATGCAATCAGCAAAGAAAATATTCATTATTGCCTGACTGTCTGCTGAAGACAATTTCAATTATTCTGGCATTTCAATGGATGAAGAAGCCCTTTAGGCTGGCCCAGGAGATTAGACTTAAAGGCTCTGTAAATTAGGAAAGTTACAATCAGTATATTATCTGGCAGGCAGCTGTGGAATACACCACAGCAGGCAAAGAGAGACAAATTGCTATATTCCGGTTGTGGTTTTGATATATCAATTTACAAGTTTAACAAACACATTTGTGAAAGGATGATTTTGCATTTCTTAAATCACTTTTAACTGCCTGCACTGGAAGTTTCTGGACCCGTAACTTGAATAGCCGGCTGGCATTGCTGACGTTTTGTTTTAAAGCCTAATTTCAGCCAAGGAAAAATATGGCTGAGGACACAGCTTGGGAATTAATCTTTCCTAAAGTTATTCAAATAATATAATATATGGTAGTTAATCAGAAAATTCCATTTGCAGAAATGTGAATAATGCTCCATATAAAGGGTTTTTCTTTAATGGGATGTTTTTCATGTCTCTCTTTTTTTTTTTAGATTCACTCTGTTGTGATAATTATATCTATATATTTAGTATGTATTATTTCACCACACTTGTCTGATGTGAAAAGTTTGAAAATAATGCCTTGGCCGGTGTGGCTCAGTTGTTGGGGGTCGTCCTGTGCACCAAAAGGTTTCTGGTTTGATTCCCGGTCAGGACACATGCCTGGGTTTAGGGTTCGATTCCAGTAGTTGTGGTTGCAGACAAGTGGCAACTGATAGATGTATCTCTCTCCCATCTCCCTCTCCCTCCCTCTCTCTCTCCCTCCTCTCTCTCTCTCTCTCTCTCTCTCTCTCTCTCTCTCTATATATATATATATATATATATATATATACACACACGCACATACATATGTAATTAACTTTTGCATAATTCTTCAAGTTCTTTCTAAACATTTTGGATATCTTAAAACTTAAATATCATTTAAACAACAGATTTTTTGACTTGGTAAAAATGCCTTTTTAAAAAAATATATCTTTTGCTACTTTAATTGCTTGTAGCTATGCCTGAAATAAAATTAATATTTTCTGGGTCAGTTGAAGCTATTTTTCTTTCTCAGATTTAAAAAGCATGTTTATCTTTTTGTTAATAGGAAAACATTTTGTTTATTGAGCTAGGTGGTTAAAGTAAAAAAGTTTTAATTTTTAAATTAAAACAAGTCACAATACATAAATAAATAGTAAAATAATAGGTATTTTCAAGAAAAGTTCATAAACAGCAAATGACTTCATTAGCCCCCGAATAACTTTGCCTTTCTACTGCTCATTTATAAAATTCAAAAGAAGTCCATAAAACTCCAGACGTAGCTTCTTTGCTTTGGACATATTTACATTCATTGGATAAAGCAGATGGACTGGTTGGGATATCTCCTTATCCTCAGTTTATTTAAAAATATTTTTAGAATTTTAACTTAAAAAACTATACTGAGTATTTGTTTGAAGGTCAAGGATTACATTTAAGTAACATATGTCCAAATAGCATTTGACCACTGCCTTTGCTCTCACATTGAATTCAACAGCACTGTCTATCAGACTGTCCCTATACACCTTGTCAGAAAGGGGTATATCAATCAATAACATGGAATTCATTTTTCCCCTCCTTGTTTACAGAAGCGGATTGCCCACTAGGGACAGTTTGTCTTGTGATACCCAGAAAGTGCCCTTCATCACAAAGTTTGTGGCTTCTGCAGCTCACTGGGCTGGTGGTTTTTCTCATGGGAACTGGTGGGCTAGTTCAGACAAGCATCTGCAATCCTCAAATGGCCAGCTTCAGGCTGGAGAATTTAAAAGACAACCAAATAGAGTTTTAATGCCCTGGAAGATGATAATAAAAGACATTTATGGGAAAAAAAAACCCCTCCAGTTAGTTGGAAAGCCAGGGCCCACACTCTGTATTTTGACAGCAAATTGATGGCTAGCTCAACTAATCCTGGTTTGCTTTTTGACTTGGATTTGTCTCGCTGGTCCAGTGAAATTGTGAGGGCTTCCTCCAATCTGGTTAATGTTCAGAACCAATGTTTGAGTTTTAGACTAATTATGGGCCAACCACTGACATTTTTTTTTTCTATAATGTGAAGACTGGTGCCAGCAGGAACTCAGTGAAATTTAACATAAAAGCAAGATAAAACAATTAAAGGGGAAGAATATTTGATTAAGTGGATTGCTGATTTATAGTGGAGTAAATTGAAATTGAAAGCAGAGTGAACTTTTTATGGCAATCATATATTACATTCATTATCAGAGACTCTGGGTTCTTTGTGCTTTTGTGATTAAAAAAGAAATAAGCCAGTTTAAGGGGAGTATTCCTGGCAGGCATCATTTTTTGTCTTCTCATAACTTATGGTTTCTTTTCATTGCAAAGTTAAATAAATCATATTCAAGTAAACTCATTGCAAAACATGCAGTCAACATCTGAATAGACAAAAAAAGTGTGGTAACAAGGCTGCACATGGCTAAACACACAAGCGCTCTTGTTTTGGTGACAGAACTTGAGCTATATACTTCAATCGTCATTTATTTGGTATTTGCAAAAACTGTAGCTGTGGCAACATCCCTCAAGGGGTCTTGGGCCTGGTGTCTAGAAGAGCAGAACTCCATGAGATCAGCTATCAGACCTGGGGACATTGTGAAACAGCTCTGTTCCACATGCCTCTTCTTGTCCCGTGACTGGCTCTGCTGCATGGCTCTCCTTAACTCAGAATTAAATTGTTTCTGCCATCCCATCCATACAATATCTGTCCCTTGCTTTACCTCAACCCAAATCGCTTTTGCAGTGGCGATGTTGTGGTTGCGTCAGAAAAGTGAGCATCGCAGTCTACCAGCAAACTGAGAGGAACAAGTCAACGTAGGTGAGGTGAAAGGAAGAGCAGAGATTGGGGATTTGGGAAAATCAAAGAGCTCTTTACAGAGGAAAAGAAAACAGCCAATAGTTTGTTTTGTCTTCCTGTGGAGTACTGTGGAGGGAAGATGGGGAGATGGTCAGAGGAGAGAGGATGATCCTAAGCCACATAAATCGACGGTGTGAAGTATCTATCAACATCGAATTTCCACTTCCCCAAATGATGTCCTTACACAGGGCTCAAAGGACAGAGGAAACCAAGAAGAAAAGTGTTGCCTGCCTCAAGGGAATATGCAGCTCACCAAATTGTTTTCTTATAGTCTTGACTCTTGGATGACACATCTGACTTGCATTTATTCATTTTACCAAAATCTTATGTGACTGCTATTTTAGAATTGTTTGTATATAAAAAGGCCATTCAAACAACTAAAGACTCAAAGAAAGAACCTGAGTTTAGTTCTGGTCCTGACGCTGTCCTCCAGGTGTGTGGTCATGGACAAGACCTGCATCTCTCTTCCCTGGCTTCCTGTGCGCAAAAGGTGAGGATGGATGGGGTGATGGCTAAGATTCTTTGAAGTTCCAACAGGTTATGGCTCGGTGACTATTGTTTAAAGTGGGGGAGAGAAGGCTCACATTTTCAGCTACAACTAGGTTTTGAATGTCCTCATCCTCCCAAAAGCTAGATGGACAGTTAGTCTACGTGAGGGAACATGCTTTCCACTTTTCGAAGGAAGCAGTTGTTGAAATTCTTGTAGCCAAGGCACAAACAGATAAACAATGGAGAGCTCAGTTTTGTTGTTGTCAAAAGAGGGAGTAACAAACTGACTCCAATTTTGTCAGCGTACTTGCTGTTGCCAAGCACCCTCACCATGGAGTGAAGGGACCCTCAGTGCCATCTGTTCATCCTTTCAGAGACATGCTTTGTATGGCTGCCCTGTGACATTTCTTCCCCTGGTACCTTTGCTAGGGACATCTGCTTTCAAGGCATTCTAAACCAGCGCACTGACTCAGGGGTGTGACATCCAGGGGAGTGGGAGATTCTGATGGGGAGAGGAGCAGTGGGAAAATAAGTTGGCATAGACTATATTTATGTCACTGATAATTCCATAATTTGCTCACAAAACTGCCTTTTCTGAAACAATTTTGCTTAGATACTGTTGAACCATGAACATTTTTAAGCTTATGATATCCAGTTCTTAATTATATACCCTCCCATTGCTGAAATATATAATGTACCTGCTTGCAGGGGCCTACTTAATTTATTAAATCCATCCATTTCGTTAACATGGGTCTGTTATATTCCTACTGCACAGTTTTCAGAGACTGTGGTAGAGACAACTTACCTACATGTTCTCTGAGGAGCTATGGGTCTTGGGCTAATTACTTCACTGCTATCAGTAGATAAAACTGGGGGTAGGATTTTATGAAGCTACAGAGAGGATGGAATGAGGTGACAAATGGAAGAAAACTTTCTAAATTGTAAATTGTAATGTTCAAATGTTATAGAGGTTTTTCTCAGACAGGCAACTGGAGGAGGTGCTCACCAAGCGAAGTGAGGACACCAAGAGAGAGGAAAGCCTAGGAACCAGGGAAGAGGACCTACCAAGAAAGAGGTGAAGGAATTTCCCAGGGGAGTTATCAGGTGGAAAAGCCAGAACAGCCTCCAGTCTGGAGCAGGAAGACTGAGGAACCCAAAGGGAATGTCTCTAAGGAAATGAAATTCATATGTGTTTGAAGATTGTGGGAAAGATTTTGGAGTTTTCCAGGGCAGCTCAGGTTTAGAGTAGTGATGGGCTCATAGAAAACTAAGCAGTTGAAAAACAATGCAATCTTTAACTCCAGGAAAAAGGAAAACTTGAAAGAACATGCAAATGTACTGCTTCCTGTGGCTCAGCTTTGAAAAAATTTGCCTAAAAATAAGACAAACACTAAATTCTGATTTAACCTAAATTATAAGGTAACTTCCTTGGAAGGATAAGGGAGGGAAAGAAGGTAGACTGGGAGGGGAAATCCTTCCAGAATAGGAAGTCAAAACAGAGACTTAAAAAGAAAATATAAAAATAAGGATGTATTATTTATAAATATGAGGTAAATACTATTAATAACAGCAAAAAATTTGAAAAAATGTAAGTGTTTAGCTCCAAGAAATGAAACTTAGCCTTAGAGGGTTGAAGCAAACAATGTTTTTTTATTTTTAGGGTTTGTAATAATATTTAACTTTCAAAACAGTGCCTATAATACTGTGATAAAGCATTATAAATTTTTGAAATCTATTGGATGGAAGGATAACACTGTAGGGAACGATAACTTGGTTGTAGCACTTGTAAATCCATAGGAAGAGAGGTTGGAGGCTGTGATGTAATACTTTGGAGAATCCAGAAGCTTGAGAACCATTGTTTCAATTTCATTGTTGTTGTCAAAAGAGGGAGTAACAGACTGACTCCAATTTTGTCAGCTTACTTGCTGTTGCAATTTCAGTTGAGGTTCATTTCTTGGAGGATAACACAGCACATCAGTGGCATAGTCAGGACACCTGCCTGGAATATTACCTCCATTTCTCCTCTTTAAGTTGAATCTTCATGAGGGAACTTTGACCCCAGGAAATTTATCCAAGGTTTCCTTTTTCAGCCCCACTAATTTTGTATCTGTAACATTGGGGTAAATGCAACAGTTTTTAAAAGTTCAGTTCTATCAGGTTTAACTTGTGCTTTTGTTCACTGATATCTGGCACATAATAAGTACGCAGTCAAACTATACAGAGTAAGTAAATCAAGGAAGTCTTAAAAGCCTCTTAAGAGGGATTTATTACACCTACTAGAGGCCCGGTGCATGAAATTTGTGCACTGGAGGTGGGGTTCCTCAGCCCAGCCTGCCCCTCTAATAGTCCGGGAGCCCTCAGTGGATGTCCTACTGATGGTCACAGTCTGGCAGCAGAGGCTGGGAGCAGGCATCCTGTGTGTGTGTGAGTGTGTGTGTGGCGGCTGGGGGCCTGCCCCCAGCCACACCGTGGAGGCTTGGAGCAGGCACCCCTCTGTGTTGATCTCTCAGGCTCCTGGCCTCCACTGCGTGTTGTTCTCTCACTTGAGCTGTGTCCAGGGTGGGGTGCTGCCTGCAGCCCACGCTTTCCTGCTCACGGATCGCCAGATCACTGCAGAGACCCGGGGACAGGCCCTCCTGGGTGCTGTCTGCAGGCCGCACTTTCCTTCTCTGGGATCGCCATGGCTACTCGGGGGCAGGCCCTGCTGGGGGCTGCCTGCGGGCGGCACTTCCCTGCTCTCGGATCGCCATGGGGTCCCAGCTGGCTTCGGGGCTTAGCGAGGCTTAGGCGGCACATGGGGATCCCGGCTGGGGGTGGGGCCGCACACAGGGCCCGGATGGCGGCTCACACTGTCCCTCCCTGCCTGCAGTATGCAAATTAGCTGCCATCTTTATTGGTGGTTAATTTGCATATTGTGCTGATTAGCCAATGGGAGGTGTAGGGAAAGTATGGTCAATTACCATCTTTGTCTATTATTAGATAGGATTCTTTCTCCTGTCTTCTCCTTGTCCTTTTCTATATTGGAGCTAGAACAATCTTTTCCAAGTCTAACTCTAACCAACTTTGCTTAAGACTTTCGGTGTGATGTGACAATCAGACAAGTATGGTCGGCACCTGCCTCTCCAATTTCATCTTGTGTCACATTCCCCCTTTTCTCTGTTCCTTGTTCTCATCTTGCTCTAGCCACAGAGTTCTTACTGTGATCTTCTGCTTGAAATCATCTGCCCTGATTCCTCATTTACTCCTACTTATCCTTCAGGTGAACATCAAATCTTTAGAGGAATCAGCAGCAGCCTTCCTCAGTCAAAGCCTTCTTTTCAGGTTTCCATAGCAACCTCTTCCTCTGCTTTATTCTGTGTAATACGTGTGTGATAACATGGTTACTATCTAATATCTGTCTCCCAACAGGATATAAGCACCTGGAGGGCAGGAGCCATGTCTGAATAAGCATCTTTATTCCCTAGCTTAGTGCCTGACCTTGACAATGAGCAGTTGAGTAAAAAAATAGACAATGTGCATCTCTAGAGATGGGATCAAAGGTCTTCAATTGCTGATAATAGTGGTGATGGTGGTTTGTGTGCTAATTATGTGTACAGAAGATTTAGATGTTTTTAGAACAAGATGATAAGCCACCGTTTTCCTTCTTTGCCTCTCTGAGTCACTGCCACTATAAGGATCTACACACACACACACACACACACACACACACACACACACTTCTACACATTCTAAGGCTCCTGGTTCCAGTAGTTCCATCTGTGACATTGGTGATGATCAACAGCACACCATTTTAAGCGTCCCTGTGAGTACTAATGAGTAGAAATTTGCCGAGGTAGGAGGTTGGTGGGCATTTGAGGATGAGTAGGGTGGCTAAGAGACCCAGTAGCAAACACTCCTAATGCCTCTTAAATGTTCAAATATTTAAATGTATATTTCAAGTTCTTGAAATAATTAGCTAGCTGTAAACTTACAAATATGATCTACCTTGAGAATTTGGTACTGGACTATTGAATTCCTGACTGTTCTTTAGAAGCTGTGTGCTAGTTTTAAAATGTGTCTATTGTGGGTAAACTACTGACTCATACTTTTAACATTACAAAAAGCCATTCCATCTGAGCAGCTGTGAGAGCAGCAACTGACTTCCTTATATGGAGGAACACCAGTCTATGAAAAATCAAGTTATTGAACAGGCTTGTCTATAAATATAGACCTTTCCTATTCCATGTCTTTGGATAAAAATCCACCCCCCCCCCCCCCCCAATTTTCAGAGCAAAACTGTTTTGTCTGCTGTTGTTTTCAGTATTGTCTGTGGTCAAGATGTATAATTAAATGTTAACTAGCTCAATGTGATTAATACGGAAACTAAGTAATTCATCCGTATCGAAAATGTGTGATTCGTTTTCTCAAAGCTATATTTAGAAATCCAGAGATTCAAGTGGTTTAGAGGTTTGGATGTAGAACAAGAGCATGTCATAGCAACCTTGACCTTCTCCTCCCCAGCCCCAATGCAAAATGAATCATGAGACCTTTACCTCAGAAAACTGTCCAAACCATTTATCCTTTCCCCTTAATGCCATGCTTCTGTGGAGGCAGGAGGCTCCAACTGTGCAACCCCAGGTCCTTAGGCTTTATTTGGGTCTGTCCTCCATTGTCAAATGGTCACAGTTAAAGAGATGCGCTTTTCTTTAGCAATCACACATCTTTCCTTTTGTATCATTCTAGATTAATAGAAATAATATCATCAATGACAATAATAATAAATGTAACCAATAAATATTGAGTTCTTATCCTACTTTAGACAGTGAAGCAAACCTATAAAGTGGATGTCTTATTATCTCATTTTACAGATGATGGGGGCTTAGAAAAGGTTGTGCAACTCGGAAGTAGAGAAGGGGCTCGGTTTTAGCTTCCCTTGCAACTTTGTGTATATGTCTAAGTTCTAGCTAATGAGAACTGACAGGAAGTGTGAAAGACTTTTCTCCTCTTTGCTCATTTTTTTTCTGATTGGAATGCAGATGTGAAGGCTGGTTCCTGGTGACCATTTTAGGTCATTTGGCAGATGTTAAAGATGAGGAGAGCAGCAAGATAGAAGGAGCTTGGGATACTGGCGATTGTGGAGCCAGAGCACCATCCTTGGTCTGCCTATTTTCAGATTTACTTTTAGGTGAGAGGAATAAATTTGTGTCCTGTTAAAACCACTATTATTTATTAATTAATGTATTGCAAGCATCTCAACCAAATCTCAGAGAGATGATATGCTATATGACGTTGGAGTTATTAATAAACCATTTCACAGGTGGGGAAGACAAGTATCTTAAATCCCCTACACTTCCTGCAGTCTGGAAAACTCCAGCCAGATTATGTCATGGCTTTACTGAATAAGCAGCAGACAAAATGATTAAAATAAAACGAGGAAAGTATTCTTATTTGCTTTAATTTTATTTCCCAAAGAAAGCATCTTTTAGAGGAAACAAAAATGATTCTTTGGTCCTTGTGGCCTTTTGAGGTTTCAATTAAAACCGAGACTCTAAATATTGAGAGAGAATGTGGACATCTTTATTTCCTTGTAACAAAGTCTGTAAATAATAGTGTTAAAGTAACACAATGACACCGCTGATATTTAAACCTAATAACAACTGGTTAGAGTGACATTAACATTTTTGTGTTCTAATCAAATCTATAATCTTGATTATTTATAGTCTCAAGTTTTGCTTCTTTACATTAGCATTTCCTTAAGAATTGCCAGTGGAGATGGAAGCCAAAGATCCTCCCCAATATTTAGCTCAGAGCTTTAGAAATTCTACTCACTAACATCAAGTCTTAAAGATACTACAGTTTGAGGTGTCTCTAATTTTGGAATTTGGTGCGGGAAAATACTTCGGTGGCGTCCGTGAAATCACCTTCATTGTGTTACACTGAGGCAACGAAAGTAGATGTTTTGCAATGGGGGTATTGGTATTTCCGTGGTCTTGTGCAAGATGAAGGAATCTTGCAGCCTGTGTATCTGTAGGCAGAACCTCAGGCAACGAGTGCTTCTGAAAATATCAAGGGAGCACAACTGATCCTGAGATTTGATTGTGGATACCAGAGAGTACCATGGACTCCATGCTGCTACTTCATTTCTCAAGCATGCGTGGTGGATCACAAAAATCTTTGCTTGTTTTCTACATGTACTTCTAAGCAAATTATACCTCACTAAGATTGATGACTTAGTTTTCAAACTTTGTTTTATGAATTATTGAGAAGCCTGTGAACTCTAAGTTGATGTCTGACCAGATCAATTAAATCTTCCCTCTGAATGACTTATTCCTAGACTCTGTGGTGTGTGTGTGTGTGTGTGTGTGTGTGTGTGTGTGTGTGTGTGTGTTGTGTGTATGTGTGCGCGCACGCGTGCACACACTGTTGGATGAGAACTATAACATCCTGAGGCCCTTTAGAAAAATGGAAGTGAATTACTAACTTTTGAATTTGTTTGTTACCTTCCAGCATTGCATATAGAAGCTCTGACTTTCTGTAGATCTCATTAGAAAGACATTAACTCTGGAGCTGACATGGAAATTCACTTTTTTCCTTGGACTGCTTTCAGTAGTTTGGATTTAATTGACTTTAAGAGTCACCCCGCCCCCCCACTTCCTTTCCTGGCTTATCAAAACGGAAAACAATATGGTTTTCAGGAAAAATTCTGTGAAATGTGTGGTACATACCTGAAATATTCAAATATTTTTTGATGTAATTCAAAAAGAATGAAGAAGAAAGGCTCAATGATTTATAGTCTCCTACTGTTTTTTAAAACAGGGAGGAAACTGTGGTAAACACACAACAATATGCTCCAATATATTATTTTAACACGTTTCATGTTCTACTTTCAGAGGCTGTGCTGTTAGTCATCATAGAGAAGCAATCCATGTGTCATGATTATTCGTTACCTCACAACCAAGTCTGCATAACTGACCCACACCCTCAGTTAATCATGTAGCACTGGTGGAGTAAAGCATTTCACCTGTTTAGACCCAGCATGGCACTAGGATGCTCTCGATAGCCACCAGCATTAATTCCCCCAACTTGGGTCTTGACTATCTACAACAGTGAAACTACCATATTTGTTAAACGGTTATAAAGATTGACATCTATGGCGTTCTTTTGGCTGGGAGAGTTTTGGCTTTCATCTCTCCTGGAAATACTTGATTTAGCAATCAGATATGTTCAATGGGTTGCCAGCTGGAGGCAGTGGTGGTAAGAGGTACCTCAGGAGTACAAAGGTCCCACCCAGGCTCTGATCAGTCCTAAATATCTATGACTGCATGGACACAATCCTATTTATCCTCTTGGAGGCACAGCAAGGACATCTCTTTCTTCCCCTGTCTCTGCATCAAATGATAGACTTGTAATGTGCTTGTGATCTGGCCATAATAGTCAGAGCTGTGAATGCAGCTTCATGTTGAGGTGCAGGTCTTCCAGGGGGCGAAGGATCAGCTGCTCTTACAGAAAGTGCGTTGTGAAGCAGGCAGCTAGGCACCAGGGCAGCTTTTTTTGTTGTTGCTAGGGATGCCACATTAAATATCCCAATGCTCTGTGCTTGAAACGAGGAAAAACTGACATTCTGACTTCCCATATGAGAGTGGAATACGTGATTCACAGTCCTTCTGCAGCATTAATCAAGGCTTGTTTACATGGCAAGAAGCCAAAAGAGCCAGAGCCAAAGAGGTGTGTTTGGAAAGCCAAGTGATGATGTCATCTGGGCAGAGCAGCCTCGACAGGCCACTGAGCTGGCTTAGGTGCCTTGCATTCAGCTGTGGAGAAAATCCCAGTTAAGTGTCAGAGGAACACCACGGTGTTTGGCCACGTTCTTGAGATTTACATGGTTGTATTACGGTTTGTTTATTAAATAATGTAACATCATCATTTGTTAGCATCTCAAGTGAGAAACAGCCTGATCTGCTGGTAACATGGCAACAAGAGAGTCCTACACCCTCACTGGGGGAAAGTGTACACACACACTTACTCAAAGCATAAAGGAAAAAAATCCTATTGGTCCAACCAAAAATGCTTTGTTAGTTATTCCAGTCATTTTTTTCTTTTGAGATATGTGTTCACAGAGCCACACACTCATCCTAATACGGAATTATTCTTACTATACCACCAAAGAATTTAAGAGGCCACTCCTGCAGGACTGAGATCCCTCTAAATCTATAGTGAAATTCGGGCATCTTGAGTAGACTACCACTGCTCGTTGCATCTTATTATGGTTTAACCAAATATGAGACAGAAGCTGTTATTATGGTTTAACCAAATATGAGACAGAAGCTGATGACTGAAGAATACTTATGCTCTTCAGTACTTGATGTCGCAATTTTGAAACAACTCAAAAATAAGTAGATACTTCTTTCCCAATGAAGAGGTCAAACAGATTTCTTTAAAGACAAATGAAAAGATCTTTAGTTTTGGATTGATTGATGTGTTATCTTTGCCTGTGCAGCCCCAGCCCCTGATTATTATTATTAGAAGCCCACCATAAAATTTGTCCTTAGGGTAATATAAGGCCTGGCTAAGGGAAAAGCTGAGTAAGTTGTTGAGGCCACAGAAATGGATGCGATGGTCATGGGTCTTATCTTAATGAAATTTAGTGATGTTAACCACTCAATATGGTGGAGTTTCTTTGAGAAGCACAGTGGAAGTTGGCCATGTTAGTGTAACCCTATTAATGCCTGAATTATAGCTGCTGTTGTTGTTTAGGAGACTCCTGAATTAGCTATTTTGGGTGAAAATCAAATACTTCCAAATTAGAGTTTTTGTCCATTTCTAAAGGATTCATAAAATAACCAAAGTAAAAGATTTTCTAAAAATGTAATCAACAAACAA
Organism: Myotis nattereri; assembly: GCF_964212035.1. Taxonomy (NCBI): domain Eukaryota; kingdom Metazoa; phylum Chordata; class Mammalia; order Chiroptera; family Vespertilionidae; genus Myotis; species Myotis nattereri. Next base: position 156,889,982 of record NC_138075.1, read on the forward strand.
ACAAAAGAATCACAAAGAGTCAGATTAATCTAGAAATGGACAAATAGCTCTTGAATACTAGTAATTAGTTAATTTTATTCAATTTTGTTTAGAAGACTTATGGATATTTTAGGTAAAGTGCACAAAAGATGGATTTGAACTTCTTATTTACCCAATACCTCAATCCAAAGAAGGAATTTTACTTCTTTTATTTCAAGTCATATATAAAGAGTTTAGCAGGTTTCTCATGGTGCTGTTGGGGCTACACTGGATTAGTCAGTGGAGAAAGGACTTAAATAAAATAGTGAAATAGTCTGCAAAGACTAATGGGAGTACCAGGGTCCTTATAAGATAATTCTTGGAGAAAAGTTTGCTTTCAGGGTTAGACAAATGACAAGGCAATGGCAGCAGGCCTGAAAAAAAACCTGACTTCTTGGAAGCAGAGATTCTACTTTCTGATAGGAACTGACACAACACTTAATCTTCTGAGGCAGAAAAAAAATGGAGTTTCATCCAATTTAGGAGACTTTCAGGACACATCTTAAAAACTAAGGCCCTCTCTGCTTTGGCTTTAGATGTCAAGCCATGGTTGGTTTGGGCCTTATTTTGGTCTCCTGAGGCCAGGATTTGATTTTGACTTCTATGTATTATGAAATTTCCTAGCATTACTTGCTTATCCACCCAACTCACCAGTTACATAGCATAGGAATTTAGACCTATTCCTTTAACAAAAAGTAAGTGGACAGTTTCCTGCATCTTGAAAATGTATTTGCCAAATACCTACCCAAGAGGTATCTGGCAGTTTGGTAAGGAAAGGCATGATTGGTTCAAGGACCTTGATAATAAACTTGCTTCATAAATACCGTATCATTGTAAGAAAAATGTTTCCTATTACCTTCTTCTGTCAGAGAATATCAATTGTAAACCAGGGTAGATGGAGAAAAATTGTGAACTGTGGTTGCTAACCACTCAACCCTCAAACACTTTTTTTTTTCATTTCAAGTTGTATATATTTTATCCTTCCCTTATTAACATTAAAATGTGCCTACATTGCCTAAATTGAAGTTTGGTAATTAGCCACAAAAATTAATCAATGAAGGTGATAAAACCATTAACAATTAGGATGCAAAGAGCAACTTTTTGGCTTTTGTATGTATACAATTAAAGGAATATAGTTAAACATTTTTCACTTTGGGCTACAGTAAGTATGGCCATAAATTGTTTTCATTTTGGGGACAACTAATAATATGACTACAATAAGTAATCAGAAATGCTGAGTTCATCTGTATAATTGTAAATGAAGGGGGGAAAAAAGCTCTCTTTCTTAGACATAATTATGGAGTAGGCAGCTTACTTACCTTTGAAATCCTTTTATTGTCACTAGGGAAATGTTTGAATGACTGTTATGGAGTCTTTCAAATTGAGCCATGTGACTTCTTCAAAGAGCTGTATGAATAGTGCATGCTTTAAATCATTCACCCTTAAGTTGCTGGTTTCATATAGTTGGAACAAAGCATTGGTTTTTGTGATGTTATAGGCATTGCTCAGTTTGGCAATCTACAAGAGATTTACAAATTCAAAACAATACTGAACTGAATTAGAATTTCCCAAAATATCACCTCTGCTGGTAATTACCAGTCCCACCCTTTCTCTTTACCAGAAATCCATAGTCTCTCCTATTGGTTCTTACATCGCCAAGCAGAGGCAGAGGCATTTGAAGGCACCAGAGGAGGAGTCCCCACACCCAGCCACAAATTGCCATGAGAACTTAACCCAAATTCCTCTCGACACGTGGTTCCTAGTAGCTGACTTGGGTTAGCAGCTTACAAGTGGCCATGTGGGGGGAGATGAGAATGGACAGGGCTTGGGGTCAACTCTTTTGACTCTGTTGTCCTGTAGAGTGAGGGTGCCAATATTATTAATTGACTGAAAGCCTCAAATAACAAACCAGAAGCAAATGGTTAGATGTAACAAATACTTATGATATGAATAGCCAAGGGAGAAATCATCTCTCCTGTGAGGTTTGGATTTGTTGAGATATAGCTCTTCTCTCAGCTATCAGAAACCACATAAAGCATGAAGTAGTCAGTCCAGTTCTTTCTCTTCTGGTGTGGGTGGCAGGAGCAGACTGTGGTGAAGGTCTAGAGTGGCTTGTGTCTCTTTCAGTTGTACAGACTTCCCTTGTTTTCCTTTTTGTGTGTTTTTGTCTTAGGGGTGGGAGTACTGTCCCCATGATGCCTATTATATGAATAGATAGCATTTGAATCAGGCCTCTCTGCCTTGACATTTCCAGAATATGAAGATGCAGGAACAGGTACATAAGGGAGAGTGCTTTTTAGAGGCGGTGGCTTTTGTAGACTATAAATCATTTCACAAATACAGCAGAGAAACAGGTGCAGAAGCCCTCCACTGGAGAGCCACTCATTTGAAAATTATAGGTCAGAGGGTCAATTTCTTGGAGTTTATTTTTCCTATGGGTCCTCCAAATTTAAATTTGGGATACTGGTTTGAATGATTCTTTCTTATCTAGCAGAGCTTCTTTGATCTATGTGGCATTCTAGGAAAGTTTTCATAGTGAGTGGAAATGCAGTGAATGCAATAGAAAGAAGAAATGCAGAACTTAAGGATGCCTTAATATGTTCATCTTTTCAGCATTTTCATATACTAGTAAACTTTATTTTTTTTACTAGTAAACTTCAAAATCATGTTATTAAGGTCACACAATATCCTGTGGGGACTTTTTATTGTTATTACTTAGAATCAATGGATTCATTAACTTGAGGAGAAATATTGTTACTACATGAAGTCTTCCACTTCTTGAACATGTTATATTCTTCCATTTATTTAGAGCTTTAAAAGTTTTTTTCAATGGTGGCATATAATATGTACAATGAATGTGTGTGTGTGTGTGTGTGTGTGAGAGAGAGAGAGAGAGAGAGAGAGAGAGAGAGAGAGAGAGAGAGAAGAGAGAGAAACATTGATTTGTTTTTCTACTTATTTATACATTCATTTATGGCTTCCTGTACCTGGTGACCTGATTGGGGATTGAACCACCAACCTTGGTGTATGGGAATGGTGCTCTAACCAACTGAGCTACCTGGCCCGGCCCTATTCCTAGGTATTTTATATTTTTGTGCTATTACAAATAGTGTCTTTAAAAGTTTAATTTCCTAATCACTGTTTTTGGCATAAAGAAATACAAATAATTTTGTGTATTTATGTGGTGTATTGACCTCCAGGAATTCTGCCAAATTAAGAATTCTAATAATTTACCTGCAGTTTGTTTTCAATTTCTGCACATCAAATCTTATTATCTGTAATTAATGTTTTAATCTTATCCTTCTAATCATCATACTTTAATTTATTTTACTTGCACTATTGCATTGGTTAAAATATCCAATACAAGATATAATAAAAGTAGTAACTGTGGGCACTTCCATCTTGTGTGTGATCTCAAAAGGAAAGATTTTAGTTTTCCCTTTACACTATTTTTTAATAGAAATTATAAGATTGAGAAACTTTTCCTCTTTCTATTTTAATAAGAGTTTTGAATTATGAACAGATATTAGCTTTTATGAAACATTTTCTCCTTTTCCTCCCCCTGTAAATATGGAGAATTACAATGGCTGACTTTTTGAGTGTTAAACCAATTTTGCATTCTTAAATTAACCCCATATGATTGTGATATACTATTTTCCCCAAAATAGCTCTAAATTTTCCTTACTAATATCTGTTTGAGATATTTATATCTTGGCCATGAGTAGATTTTCCTTCTTATAATGTCCTTGCTAGGTTTTGGTTCCAGTGTGTTGTGCTAACAGAATGAGTCTGGGAATGTTTCTTCTTCTATTTTTATGCAGTTTAAGTAAATTGACATTATTTCTTTCTTTTAAGGTGCTTTCTGGGCCTGGCATTTTATCAAATTACAGATTATGTTTCTGCAATAGGACCATTCACATTTTTTTTTGTTCCTCTTTGGTCAGTTTGGGAAAGTTGTATTTTTCTAGGAATTTATTTCACCTATATTTTCAAATTTAGTGGCATAAAGTTGTTCACATCATTCTCTTATTATCCTTTCAAGGTCTGTGCAATCTGTAATGACCTTCCTCTTAAGTTCTTGATATATTTTCAAGACTTCTCTCTTTTTCTCTTGATCACTTTTGCTAAGTGTTATTAAATTTATTATTCTTTTTAAAGAACAACGTTTCAGTTTTGCTGATTTTTTTCTATTATATGCTTATTTCCATTTTCTTTATTATTTTATTCTATGGTCTTTGGATTTCATTTGCCTTTATTCTTCTAATTTCTTAAGTTTTCAGCCTTTTTCTTTTTTCTAACACATTTATTTAAATTTAGAAAATTTTCTATAAACACAAACTTTGGTTTTATCCCAATGTATAGTATTTTCTAATTTATATTGTGATTTCTTTTTAAGTATGAGTTATTTGATAGTATATTTTTGAATTTCCAATTAATGTGCATTTCCAGTTAATATGCAAGGATATATTTTTACTCACTGATTTCCAGCCTAATTACATTATGGCCACAATATATATTCTGCATAATTTCAGTCTATTGAAATTCATTGAGATTTGTGTTATAATTCAGAATATGTTCAGTTTTTGAAAAAGTTTATATGTGCTGGAAAGGATAATATTTTTGCAGTTACGGGGTATAGTGTCCTCTGTAGCTTCATTGGATCAAGTTTACAAATTATGTTGTTCAAATCTTCTATATGCTTATTTATTTATTTATTTATTTATGTATTTATTTATTTATTTTTGGTCTGCTTTTTCTGTCAGTTACTGAAAAGGGTTTGCTAGAATCTCTTACAATTATTGGGAGTTGTCTACTATCCTGTAGTTCTGTCACTTTTTGATTTGTTTTGACATAATATTTGGAAATTTATTTTCTGGATACACAGTACCACCAGCACCACCACCACCTTTACCAATAACAACATAGCAGAAGCAGTACCCCAAACTCAAATAAACTGGAATTATCGTCATAAAGATTTATTTAACTAAGTAAAACTAATCGGACTAAAATTGGATTGATTTTTTAAAACCATCATATTGTATTATATCATAACATCAACTTGACAGGAGCAAATATGTTCTTGGTGCAGAAAGAATAGTCAATCTCAAGTGTGTTATACATATATTCTCCAGAGTTTAACTAAGTATCTGCTTATATCCTATATATGAGTTCCAACTAATAAGCGATGAATAAATATTTATTGATAATTTACTATGTGCTCAACACTCATCTGGGTATTGGGAGATATGGAGGCTGGTGACTCAGTTTTCAAGCAGCTTTCAATTTACTGTGCAGCTAAAACATGAAATCATACCTACACATATAATAAATGACTAATCCAATCTGTGCTGCCCAATAACCGGTGGCTATTGAGTCCTAAGCAAAATAAGTCAGTCAGAGAAAGACAAGTATCACATGATCTCACTCATATGTGGAATCTAATGAACAAAATATACTGATGAACACAATAGATCCAGAGACATAGAAGCATGGAACAGTGTGGAATCTCAGAGAGAAGGCAGGGAAGGGTGGGTGGGTGGGAAGAGATCAACCGAAGAACTTTCATGCATGTATTCATAACCCATAGTCCAAACAATAGGGTGAGGAAGGCCTGGGGTGGGGAGGGGGCGGGCTAGAAGGGGTCAGTGGGGGAAAAAGGGACATATGTAATATTTTCAACAATAAAGATTAAAAAAACTGGCTAGCTTGAACTAAAACATACTATAAGTGTAAAATACAAACCAGATTTAATATAAAAATGTAAAATATCTCATTAACAATTTTTTATCTTGATTACAGAACTTTGCTAAGAAGTCAGAGCCAGATAAGCTGTGGTTTGTATGATTAGTCTTTGGTTGCTGAATTGGAGTTCTTAAATAAGCTCAGTCATATTTGAATGATGTTGTATTTCCCCTGAATCACATCAGCTCTCTCTCAACTCTATTTCTTTGTATATGTGGTTCCCTATTCTTAGAATATCTTTCTTATATTTATGGCTGGTGAGTCCCTTTTCTCCTTTAAAATTAATTTGTTGCGTGGCTTCTTCTGAAAGTCTCCTCTAACACTTCTTCCTCCTTGAAAGGAATAATCCTGCAGCATCTTGTATTAGTGACTTCTCACTCTATATTATAAAAAATTGTTTATTTTTCTATCTTTGCCACTAGATTGTAAGCTCGATGACTTGTTTATAGGTGTTTATATCTCCTGTACCTCACATACGTCTGATTATTAGACGTGGTCAATAAATTGCTGAGTGAATGAACACTCTGTGGTTCAAATTGTGTCTTAAACTCTGTAAATTCATATTGTTAGCTCAAGAGAGAATCAAGTAATCAAAAGTTTTGCCTGGTCTCACCACTTGCTAGCTCTGTAACTCTAAACCCCAGTTTCCCTCATCTCTGAAAGATATTATTGCTACCTACCTCAGACTTTGTTATGAAGATTAAGTAAAACAATTCAGTAAGCACTCCAAAATATTAACTATTATTTTTGATGAAAAGTTCCTCTTTCCATGATGTCATCTTAACATTTCTACTTTCTTACCTGAAAATAAATAGTTGTCTTGAATAGAGTGAGATTATAGTAGATGTCACAAAAATAATTATTTTTTTCTTCTACTTAAATATATAAAAGTTGCTCATCCTTGTTCTTAGTCCATGTTAAATACTTGTCAAAATTTTCTGACCACTCTTGAATTTCTATGGCACTTTTGGCTAACATCATCATTTGGTACTGATCACATACTACCTTTGTCTTAGATAATCATTCATCACTTCTTGGGTGGCTATTCTAATTTTAGATTTAAAGGTTCCATGTGGGCTGTAATTACGTCTCCTACTTCTTATATCCTCAATGATATAACTTTTTGCTTACAGTGAATTCAATGAATATTTCTTGATTGATTAATTATCTAGGCTGGAGAGTAAGCTATAGTGTTATGAAGATCAACCATTAATTGGTTCATATTACATACATAACATACTAATGCTTTTATATTTTCACCATAATGGATTAATAAATTTACATTCATTTAATTGATATATATCAGGAAAGCTGTTTATGTACAAATACACAAGTGAAATTGTGCAAGCAGTATCTTCTCTAAACCATTCTCTTGTGTTAGTACACAAAGATCATCCTGGATTAAAATAGGACCTGCCAGGCTGGTGTAGCTCAGTGGTTGAGTGTGGACCCATGAACTAAGAGGTCACTGGTTCAATTCCCAGTTAGGGCACATGCCTGGGTTGCAGGCTCGATCCCCAGTAGGTGGAGTGCAGGAGACAGCCAATCAATGATGTTTCTCTCTCATTGATGTTTCTATTTCTCTATCCCTCTACCTTCCTCTCTCTCTAAAGTCAATTAAAATATATTTTTAAAAAATATTTAAAAATAGGACCTTTATTTTTAAAGTACAAATGTCATTAAAAACCACCTAAAGTTGATTAAATTAGAATTTGTAATAATCCATACAAAGTATCTTTATTAAGCATAGTGCTCAAGTTTGAAGATATCATTCTTTTATGCAGGTGAGGCTGAAAAACCGTGCATGGTTCCCAGCTGTTGTTTCCACCCTGTGCCCATGTGAGGACTTGTGTCTGGTTTGTGGTTATAACCCAAGAGCACAGAGACGGTGGTTCCTTCTTTTATGGACTGCACGATGCATGAGCTCCACATAGTCGTGTCATCTTCAACTGCTGCTTCTTAACTTGGCCAACCAGTTGCTTCTACTGTTTCCTACCAGTCACATGGTTTGCAATTATAAGCCAGTATCCTTGGGCTCTCTTCTCAAAGAGATTTAGTCAGAATAACATTTACCGAATGCCTATGATGAATCAGGTAACTTTGTAAAATATATGTCATTGTTTCCCTATTCTGCATTAAGAAAACTGAGTCTCAAAGAGCCCAAGTGATTTATGCAAAGTAGCTAAGCTAGGAGGTAGAGGAGCCGGGTTTCAGACTCAAGCACTCTGCCCCATTCTGCATTCCTCCCACGGTGTAACCCTGACCCCCGCTGTTAGCGGCATTTCCATCTGGTTTTATAAAATAAAACCATAAAAACAGCACGTTATTTTATACATATGACTTTTATTTGATGGCTTCTAATCAGTGGCTAAGTCCAAAATTCGACTTCTTCACTGCCTCTCCTCTTTAGCGCATTCCAGCTCCATTTGCTATAGCATTATTTCAGACTCTCATCATTTATTATCTGGAACATTGCAGTGACCTCAATCATATCATCCACCCAGCACTGTGAGGTCATCTACTAATAACTGTCTGATCACTTTTGTTCCTCAAGTTAAAATACTTTAATGACCCTCTGTTGACTGCTGGGAGAAACCGAGATTTCTTAGTGCAGCACCCCAGGCAGGCCCTTCACCGTGTCTCTCAGCTTATCTTTGCCATGGCCTCTTTCCTACCCCAAAGGCCACCAGGACCCATCCACTATGCAATTTCATATCTCTGTGTCTTACCTCATTCCTCAACTTTGTTTGGTGATTCCTACTCAACCCCTCAAGATCCATTTCATGTGTCACCATTTTGAAATCGTTTTCTAATACTCCTAAAAGGATTAACTGCTCCTTCCTCTGTACCACTACTCCATCCTGTTTATTTTTTTTCATCTTGTTTTGAATTCCATTAAAGCACCCATGATATTTATAGATGCTTTATTTTTGACTGTCAACATCTGTTCTTGTTTTTTGGGCTTCAGTCACATTGAGAGCACCAAAGATGTCCTAAATGTCATTGCGTGGTTGGTGCCCAGAAGAGTACCTGCACACCAGTTTTTAATAAATGTTTGCCAAAATATTTAATCAACTTTCTTAAAAGATTTTTCAAACACAGGACATAATTCTTCTCATCCTAGAAAAAAAATGCTTTTTGGTGAGATCAGACAAAGCAAAAATTAAAAAAAATAACTTTATTGTACATTTGGTATGTTGAAATTTTGTCTTTTAAATGTGCTGTGGGTTGAAAGAGGAGAAAGTGAAAAAAGATGAGAGTTGGGTGAAGGTTAACCAACAAGGGATGCACGCTCCAAAGGGCTGCGTTCAAGGGTGGGAGGGACAGTTAACAACAAGGAGAAGAAGATCTGATTGGGAAATTATGAATTTAACACAATGATGATGTAATAAGAAAGTAGTTTATTTTAATTTTGATCACTTTTATTATGTAGCAAGAGGATGCAAAGCTAGCAGGTTAGCATTTCATGGCAGGGGTTGGGAAGAGTGAGAGGATGTGTATAGAAAAGAAAAAAATATATAGAATATCAGGATTGTCCAGGGACTTTCTTCTCTCTAGGTAGGTGTCTAAAAAAGTAAGCATGAAAGTAAATCTTCTAACAACACTCCCAATCCTCTCCTTTCTGATCTAATAAATGTTTTAGTTAATTTACTAATTATTTATCTCATAGGAAATCCAGTAACATTTTCACTGCTTTCTAGACTTTCATCTGCTGCATTTGGCTTTCGTGAAATATCCTACAAATTCACCACAATTAACTTAATTAATTGTATTTTATGTCTTTGGGTCAGAATGCCAGAATTTCTGTGCCAGTTTCATTGTACTCATTGAAACCTCAAGAGTATCTTTCAGATATTGGCTTTCAGACCTTTCTTTTTGAATACGTTGCTATTTACTTACTATGTGCCAAAGCCACCATGTCAATGTAATTGAAAACAAGCAAGAAAGAGACTGGATGGCTCAGATGAATGGAAATGTGATACAGACCCTTCCACCCACAACCCATTGGCTGGAATCCAGGCGAGGCTGATGGGGACTAAAAGTAATTACCATCTGATGGCTGGACAATGGTCTGTGTGAAATGAGCTGGTTATCTCAAGTCTAGTTCCTCATGGACAGGTGTTCATATTGCAGTTTCCACCTTCAGTGACAGCAGCACAGGGACTGAATGAGTCCGAGACCAAAACTCACTTCGTTCTCATTTAAGATTGGAAGCCTGTTTGTGATACAAGAAAACTTCTGGCTCCTGCCTTTGACTTTTCAACAGATAAGCATACGCGAATGTGAAAGTCTAATCAAGTTTATTTTTAATTTTTATGAGTGCAAAGGTTATTTGTAAAATAAAGACAAATGTTAGGCATTTTTCATTTGTCTATTTCATTAAAATTTATTCTATATTACCAAAGGAAAATGCAATTTTGGAAAAATGAGAACAATCTGACTATTTTAGCACTATAATAATATTCCCTGAACCCTTAAAATTCCAGTCTTGCCTTATAAACCACCGAGGGATAATAATAATTAGAATCCACCCCCACAGCTGTTATTAAAGTAATAGGAAACAAGCAAATTCAGTATCAATATTATTATCCATTCTGCCAAAGCTGAAGGTTAGTTCCCCCATTCATTTAAGCAAAAGATTTTCCAAACTTTATAAATATTGTTATGTCTCTCAAATGCATTACCTCACAGGTCTCTTCTGAAAGGTATCCAAATTCTACATTAAGGCACTTGTGGGAAAAGTAGAAAAAATAAATGGTTTACTTTAAATGGGATTTGGAAAGGGTATGATTACGGTCTGAAACGTATCGCACTGACATAGTAAAACTGAACTTCCTAATGGATTCTTAAATTTTGAGTAAGCAAGCATTAAATCCATTTATTGAACTCCTTTCTGTAGGTCTAAAAGTTACAACAAATACATGTATTTTTTTTTCCCTGATGGACTTTCTGCAGCGAAGGACGTCATGCATTAGTTGTGTGGGCTGTGCTTGAAGAATGCTGAGGGCATGGAGCTGGGCACGGAACTTTCGGGGAAAAAGAGAGCCGAAATATTTTCGCAGTGAACAATTAAGTATGTGAATAGGGAGCGATCTGCTTCACCACATAAAGAAGAATTGCTCAAATACGCACAGCAAAATGTCCTTCAATTGACTTACAAATGGATGTCGTCTCTACCGCAGTGTTTTTATGTCATCAGGTAACCAGAGCTGAAATGTGTCCAGAAACACATTAGCTCTTGCACTTCGGCGGTGCCAGGCAGAAAAATACACAGAAGGACACACAATGGCAAAATTCAAACATGAATAGAGAGCTGGATTTTTATTGTTTGCTCACAATACCTCTTGGGTGGAAGGAAGGAAATAGGCTGTATTGCCTAATAACTCGAAATGCCCCCGAGAAAGGAAAACAGACAGATCCCCATTTTGGTTGGTGTACTAGCTCGCGTGGCCAGCAGTTCCTGGTGATAAGTTTGTTAAGGGCCATTTTGCAGATCCTGCTCCAGTTCTAAAGCCATAAAGCATCCATGTAGTCAATGAGTCTGTCTAGCCATGAGGGATACAGGGTATGATTTACAATCTCTGCCAAGGAGACATCTAGATGGGAAAGTTTGCTAATGTGCTGCATATGTAAGAGATCCCAGGATGGAAGAATGGTGACAAGCTATTGTTTCTCAGCTTGATTAGTTAAATAGAAAAAAAAATATTTTGAGCTGGTAAATGTTATGTTTATGTTCTTGGCACAAATTCTAATAGGGATAAATTTACCTTTTGGCATTTGGTCAATAAGAGCAATAAAACCAGAGCTTTAAGATAAAGGAGAGTAGAAGCTGTGTAACCTAAAAGCACGCAGACATGCAGATAAAGGCTAACTGATACGAAGAAAGTAAAATACTGTCTTCGAAGACATCTACTCTCTGAACTTGATGACAGACCAAAACAAGAGCATGTGTGAAGGTCATTTAGTATTCGTTGTTGTTCCCCCCACACACAATGTTATATTATGGTTAGTTATATTTTTATCTGTATAGCAAAGTTTGTTGGTATTCAAACAATAACCCTAATCCTAACTTTTATTGTTTTTAATTTTTCCACTCTCCTCCCCCTACAATGGTATTATGTGACAGACAGAGGGATTAATTTGCTTTGAGTGTTTCTATAAGAGTTTTATTGCCTTAGGGGGCAAGCTAATATGGGGAATATAAATAGGAGTGCTGATATTTCTTTGACCCATAATTAAATTAACCACCTGAAAATAGGCACTGTATGCTAATACTGCCTTTATATTCATGTAAGCACATAGTTTTGGAGTGAATAATGTCTGCTGAATAATGTGCTAGGTGATAATATACACACATTAAGATGTGTAGTATATGCATACAGAACACATGTGCAAAACTTTCCTTGAGTCCTTGTTCAGTTTTAAAATGTTAACCTCTTACGAGGTAGAAAAATACAGAAAACGATCCTTAGATGTCTACCTGATAACAGTTCTTCCTGGAAATGAGTTATGAATTCTTTTCTTACAACCAATAGAGGCTTTATTTGGTAAGTTGTATGGCATTTCAGTCACCACAAAATCAGAAATAAGAATAATTCTTGCATACTATTTTGTCATGAGTCATTTTAAAAGTCATTAATGTCATTTCAGAGTTTGTATCCTAATTAAATCTTAAGCAACTGAATTTTTAAAATGTTGAAGAGCTCCATGGGGAATGTCATATTAATGTTTTGAGTTCCATATGTGCATAAAGTACTGATGTAAGGATAACAGATGACAGATAAGCAATCAGAACGTGTGTTATGTGCATGTGTGTGGTTAAATATAGGATATTGGTTTATGGGCACTAAAAGAAACACCATTAATTTGATGGTAGACCCCAGAAAAATCAATTGGCTCTACTGTTTCACCTACTAAAAGAAACCTATTTGATTTACTCACTTTGTTCCATCATTTCTGTTCTCAAAAGGATCCTGCTTTTTTCACTGCCTTGAGGTTGATACTTTGAACAGGAAAAATGAATGAGTCAGTGTTGATCACGCTTAGGCAAAAGTCAAACTGAGCTCTTCTGAGGAAATACATTGTATTATTTTCAAGATGAGTAAGAGTCTTGAATCTTTCATTGAAATTAGCTTTTTTACGTATGTGTCCTCAAAAATACCTTACTTCATACACACACCCTATGTTTCCAGCTTGAGTTTGATTACTTCAATATATGAACATTTATGAAAAGAGTAACAGATCCTTGAATGAGAGAAACTGCAAAGATTCTTCATCTCCCACTAGATGGGTGTCCTAAAATGTAAGCACTAACTTCGCTCCCTCCTTGCAGAGCATCTTGGGTGCTCTGCTCTCTGAAGCAGCCCTAAAACTCTTCCATCCCTGAAGGGGATCCATTGCTCTGACCATGTTCTATGGCTTTTGGAAGAGCACTCAAATTGATTAAAAATAAATACAGTAAGTCAAAAAAATTCATAGACTACCTGAGAAAACCCTTGACATGTGCTTAATGACATTTCAAACCCTTTCAAACTTAGATGGGAAAAACCTCTAATTGCATATGCCTTGCAAAAGTGGTATCATGACCATGTAAATATTGCTAGATATAACTCTTCTAGGAAATGATATCACCTTTTTGATGTAACCAGGAAAGAGGTATAGAAGTGTGTACTGAAAACAGTGACCTTTTTATAACCTCACAAAAATAGTGGTCTATTTCAGGCTGGAAAAAATTAGAATGATATAATTTTCATCTCTCTCTCTCTCTCTCTCTCTCTCTCTATATATATATATATATATATATATATATATATATATACATATATATATATATATATATATATATATATATATATATATATTTTAGGTTTAACTGGTAAAACAGATCCTCTCTTCCTGACCCACTTCTTGACTTTCATTCACTTTCCACCTGACTCTCACTGTTCCTAGACTAAATAAGGGGACATGCTTAATCCACCCGAATCTGCTTTATGGGGGTGAAGAATCTTAGGGGTTCTTGGTGCATAAGGGGGAAGGAGTGGAAAGCAGTGTAGTTCCTAAGGCCAGTCAAGGAAGGCCTGGATCACTGGTATCAAGGATGCCTGAAGGGCAATTTTCCACGATCATTTCAGATACACAGAACAGTGTGTGGCTGGAATTGGTCTTAACTGCTGAAAACCAGTGAGTGCAGCATCAAGGGGTACCAGAATCATTCCCAAGAGATAGAGTATGCAACCTACTTTCTTATAAGTCTGATTTAATTGCTATTGTTGTCTGGTCTTAAATATGCCTTAAGATTGAACAATGGCTCAGTGATTCACCTGTTCATTCCTTCCTGGCTCCTCCTGTCTCCTTGGTGTTTCACTTTACTCTCCCCACCCCCACTGGAGGAGACCCACTAGGATAAGAATCTAGCCTGGTGTTCATAAGCTCTTTTCCTATTGGTGCCAATCTTGAAAAACGAGAATCAGAAACTGCTAGATGAGAACCCAATGCCTCAGTGAGGAGAGATGAGGGAGAGGGGAGGGGAGAGAAGCCAGATGAAACAGACACTGCTCAGATGTCCCCATTTTTCCATATTCAGGAGGGAGCCCGAGGTGCAGAGCTGAAAAGGAGTGGTATTGTGATTAGGGGGGGAAATAGACAATACCTTCTCTATAAAAGCAGCTTTGTGCTTAGGTGTAATTTCAAAGCAATCAAACAAATGAATTTACAATGGAATTTTCCCACCTTTAAAATAGTTTGGATAGACACAGAGAATGTAAATTGGCCAGCAGGTTGGAGTAGTAGTGCCAAACTACAATTAGAGATGGTAATAGTGTTAAATAAAAATATGATGGAGGCCAGAAAAAATAATAGGAAATGTAATCGCTCACTTCATCAGAAGATTACATAATAAATAAACTAAACAGGAAATGATTCAGGGCAATATCACCAAAGGATGTCCCTTGAAAGCCGTGTCTTATAAAAAACACAGTTATCCTATAAAGTTATCTAGTTTATCATTATAATAATTTATATAAAGCAATAGATAGCTCTGCTCGTATCATCCCAGGTCTGGCCACCACAGACTTGTTTATAAGATATCCCCACTAGCTTTTAGTCTTTCCAAAATCAGTCCCTTAACCCTCCAACCCCCTTCATTCTTTTTGGTTCCATCCCATTTGACCAGGGAGGCAACTAAGGCAGTTAGTTGCCCGTGAAACTGAAGTTTTCAAAGCCCAACGAGGCCCCATCGGAGGAGCTGTTGTCTACAATTTTCTCATCATGAATCTGCATCATTTTCCAAGAGGGTCTCAGATTGAGGAAAACTGAACCAAGGATATGAAACTTACTGTGTTTGATCTGAGAAATTGCTACTGCTTTGATATCCTAACTAAGCCTTTCAAAAAACTCCGAAGTTTAACAATCATGGTAATTTGGGGGCGGGGGAGGTTAGCTTAAATATTTTTTTATTGGACCTTTTGTGATAAATTCATTTCATCTCATTTAAGATTTTAATGTTTAAGGTGCTGTCCTCTTACTTCGATTGAACTACACTTAGCAATGTTAGATTTGTGGCGGCAGCTGGAACTTGGAATGATCCTGCTTTTTCTTGTGGAGGTTGACACAAAACCTTTCTCTTCCTGTTTGTGCATTGGGCTTCTCTGTTTACTGTTGTGGCATCTTAGCAGTTCTTACATTAAAAATAAAATTATGTCTTATCTTCCAGCTCCAAAGAGATGCATATTGCAATATGACTGCATGGGCACTTGCAGGAAGGTGGTAAATTACTTCAGAAAAATAAAGAATTCACCTACAAATGTGTAAAGGCTACCTGAAGCACAGTTCCAAATAACAGGCAAGATAATGTGTTATCATCCTGGGACGATTTTGCATTTTGTTTGTGTTGTGATGGCAGATTATTTTCTCATAGTTGGCTCTGCATTTGGGAGGACATTTGTATGTTAGAAGATTGTATAGTGTCGACCAATGACATTGCCTTCCAGTGCCTAAGCATATTCACAAACCGCACAAAATTGAACAATATATTCTTTTACTGAACAGGTATCTTTCTAGATTGTCTGAAGCAATTATCTGTTCCTTATTGTTTCCCCAGAGCAATTACTTCCTAGGTGACCATATTTTTCTGAAAGGCATTTTTGAACAGTTTTGTACTTTGGCTTCATGTAAAGAGTGCGAGAGTTCACACAATTTAGGAATAACGTGGAAAGAGACTGAGATTGGAATTCAAAGTACAAAAGCACAGGAAGCCATACATCATCACACACAGTAACGTATGACTGGGTGGCCTCAGCAAGGCCTTCTGCAATGCTGTAAGCTGTGGCCAAAAATACTGCAAGAGCTTGAACTTAGAAACTGACTGTGAACTTGTCTTGAATGGCCCCCAGACACCTTGGCCTTTGTTTATAGAAGTCTTTGTTTTGCTTTGACAGTACCAGGAACCTCACATTTTCCTAGTCAAGTATATTTCTGTATTCATTGTCTCTGCAATGCCAGGTTAACTTGACAGCTTGACAACTTGGCTGCATGAACGAAAGATTCTTTATTGACGATCTTCCTTATCCTTTTTCTCTGCCTATTAAATTGAATTAAATTCTATTTTCTTTCTGGCCAACCCAGTCCAAAGCTACTCCCTCTAGGAAGTATCAGAAGGCTGAACTTGGTCTAGGAGACTACATTGGATTTTGTGGTGAGTCAGGAATATTGCCTTAGGATGAGAGTTATAGTGGTTTGGCTCAAGACAGAATTCATTGGTACCAATCCCAGCCCATCTGCCAGCTTGCTGTGTGACTTTTGGGTAAGTCATAACCTTTCTGTTTTTAGTTTCCTGAAAAGTGGAGATAAAGCCGCAGTGCTTTTCATCCATCTACTTCAGAGGAGTTTTGTGAAGGTTAGTTAATTAATTGTCAAGACGTCTGCATGGGGGACGTGTTAAGGGAATGTCA
The DNA here is from genome assembly GCF_964212035.1 of Myotis nattereri. NCBI lineage: Eukaryota > Metazoa > Chordata > Mammalia > Chiroptera > Vespertilionidae > Myotis > Myotis nattereri. Next base: position 156,906,691 of record NC_138075.1, read on the forward strand.
AATAATGGGTCAAACCAGGCAAGAGAGAGAAAAGGGAATGATTGTAGAATAATTGCTAATTTTTCAACATCTTCAAGTTTCTAGGGCAGTTGTCAGGTAAAGTTCCCAAATTTGATTGCTCTAAAAACCCATTTAGACGTCAGGAGAGTTATTTCTAGCTTAATTTCCTTCTATAGGATTCCATGTAGGAGTCTGTCGCCTCAATAATTGTCTTTGAACTTAAATAAAGTAGAACAAGCTTTGGAAGGGTTTTTGCCGTTAAACCTGAGCTTCTTTGACCACATCTTTAAGGATACATTCAATCAGTATTTATGCAAAGGAAAGGATGAAATCGTTTTCTTTGAGAATCTGATTGTCCCTGGCCAGGCTAGTGAAGGGCGGAAGAATTAAAGAAGTTAGAACAATTAAAGCTATTACTTCTTGAGTACATTACTTACATTGTCTTATTTATCAAAAAAAGCAACCCAGTGAGGGAGAAAGATGGTTTCTGGTCCCTGAATCTGCTCTCACTGTATTTCCTTGGCAATCATCATATACCCATCTAAGGCAAGAGCCAGGGGTAGTGACACATATGGTCAAGGTCTTAAGAGGCAAGAACTGGTTTGTAGGGACTCACACCTGTGAACCATTTTAACCATATTAGTGTCAAGCTTCGTGCAATTGTACTAATTTGATAACAGATTTAGAAAACATATAATCAAGAATTAAGTGCAACATAAATGACCAAAATATCAGTTGGCCTGATGATTCCAGAAACTCATGATTAGCATATGGGGCAGATTAGCCTGTATACTTTAGTTTTGAGCAAGTAAATATTCACCAAACTGGAGATGTATTAGGAGGGAGAGGGGGTTAGAGAATTATAAGACTGCCACAGCAATTGTTTCTGCATTTTTAGGAAGTTTTGGTGGAACCAGGAAAACAAATAAGGACAAAGAAAAGTGTGTGTGTGTGTGTGTGTGTGTGTGTGTGTATTGGTGAGAGCAAGTCCTCTTTGTTTATTTATTTTGCTCACATTTGGAAAAATTGAAAAAAAAGTATGGCCCAAAAATCTGTCTTCCTTCTAATGTGTAAAAACCCCCAGGACCTCACATGGTGTGTGGTGGCCAAATGCCCAAGGCCCTGAGAACCAGATAGGGGCGATTACTGCATTCTACTGCGGGGCACTGAGCTTTCTGGTTGCCTCCTCATGCCCACGCAAGGGGCTCATGACTTATCTAGAAATGGAAACCGACTTCTCTGACTCTCGATACCCAGCCTGCCATCTATTAAAAGTGAGAATAATTTTCTAAATGAGGTGGGTGGGAAATAAAGGCAGTTTGTAGAAAATGCAGTTTGGTAGGCAAACACCACACATCCCCTAAAATCAGTTGGTAGACTGTTCACGATCGTTTTATAACATGACAAGTTGGTGTATTTTGGGGCACATGTAGAGTGAACACACCAAAGAACGATGCTTTCTTCCTTCACCAAATACTAGCTCTTCGAGGCATTTAGGAGGAGGCCTTGCTTCCAGCGTTGACCGTGTGGGTGGGACACATCTAGAACTCGGGGCTAAAACAAAAATAACAACAAAACATACTCACATGCCCCATTTCTTCTCGTTACACACGTGTTGTGGAAAAAGCAGGTGCGGGGGCCGTGACCTTGCCTGCTCGTGTGGGAGTTCGAGCCGCCTGGATTGTGAGGTACAGGCAAGTGGAGGTAACTTAGCCAGAAAGCCACACAGGCTCATCTATTTATAGCTCCCGTGGTGAAAAAGTAAAACCAAAGTGCAGCTTCTACCTGCTGTTCCCAACTGAAGCTAACAAAAAGAGAGAGTAAGACCTCCTTTCGGTTGCCTTTGTAGTTTCAACTGACACACACAAAAGTGCTGACTTAGGATGTCCCCCTGCCAGCCCCTCGAGCAGGTGAGGAAGTCAGGCGGCAGCCCCTCAAACGTTCAGTCTTGTCCCGCCTCGTCCAGAAAGGCCTGTGTCCTGTCTGCCCGCCGCCCCAGTGCAAAGCACGGGATTTGTTTTTCAAGAACATTTCTGGCCCTCCCTTCTTCAGGGGAGCTGGCGATTTCCATTCAAAAGCTTTCTCTTGCAAATTATCCCAGTGAGTACCAAAGCACTACAGAAAACATTTATCTTTCGGATCTTTTTCCACTTCAGCTTATGTGCCAGACACACGCACATACACCCCCCCCCCCCCCCACACACACACAGAATTACAATTCTTCACCGAAGAACCACAAACAAAACAAAACGAGTCAGAGGGCAGGATCATGCCTTATAAACATCTCATTGCTCGCAGAAGATTCAGCCTCCCTTTCTGAAGTTCAAGTGCATAGCCTTGTTGGACCTTGGGGGCTGGACTTCAGAGCCCTTGTTAGCTTTCACCATGCTACAGCTGCATTTTCTTAGGAGTTCTGCAAGGAAAGCAGGTTATGCACTGTTAGAGACTGTTGGCCAAAGCTTGTGATGGTCTTTTTAAAAGGTAAACCTCATCTGAGTAAGGACACTTGGTGGTAGAGGTAGGATGGGGGGGTGGCATCGCCCCCTAACCGCGTGGTTCCCCCCAGAGGCTGGCAGCGCCCCAGCGAGCAGGGTAAGCAGGAAGCTGCGGCCAGGCTGAGTCGCTCAAAAGCTACTGGAGCTAATAGATTGTGGTCATGAGGAGAGCGGTAGCATCTCGGTAGTGATGGGAACACGCAGAAGCATCGTCAAAACAGTTGCAGAAACATGCTGAGCTCTGCACTCCTGAGCCTCTGCCTGCTGCAGCCGGCTTGGAGTTTGCTGGAAGCCGCAGGCTCTGTGCGCCGCCGCAGCAGCCACCGGGGGACCCTGCGATTCCAGATCCATCCCTTCCCCGGGGCGGGTGTGCGCGGCCCCGCCTGGAGAAGCGGATTGCAAAGCACCCTACCTAGGGACCTGCGGGCAGAGGGGCGCTCTAGCCTGCTCACCCCTCCCCGGCCTGGGCTGTGTTGACTCCTCCCTTGCCACCTGCTCTCACCTGGATCCTGGCTCAGTAGATTCCCCAGCACAAGGACTGCTCCCATGGCACTCAGCCCTCCCATTCCGTGAGGGAGTGTCTGTTCCCAGCATATCACTCGGGGGGAGGAGGCCTGAAGAGGAAGATGACAGTAGGGAGTTTTCACTTTTTGTAAAAAAGAGGACAGCAAAGTTCGAAAGTATGTGAATTCGAACTTTCGCAGAGTTCTGTAAATATAGTTAAAGTTACTTGGGGTTTTAAGACTTGAGAGGGCCTATGAGACCCTGCTAGTCCAAACTCCTCCAATTTACAAAAAATGGTTGCTGAGACTCAGGCTGCACAGGAAGGACAGAGCTGAGCTCACTAGCCCTGCCAGTGGATCTTCAGTGTTTATTGAGCTCTTACTATGTGCCAACATTGCTCTATGCCAAGTTTTCCCCGTAGTGCAAAACCAGGCAAAAATCCCTGTCCTCATCTGGCTTAGTATGTGCAGACACTGTTCTCAAAGTACTTTATATATGTTAACACAGATATACAAGGTAGATGGTATTATTACCTACATTTTACAAATGAGGAGGTTGAGGCACAGGAAGTAAGTGGCAAAGCCTGGATTAAAATTTTGACAGTATGGCTCAGGAGCTCACACTCTTACCAATTAGGCAATATTGCGTGTGTGTGTGTGTGTGTGTGTGTGTGTGTAGAGATAGATTTATTTATTCTTTTAGCTGTATTCCAATACAGGCCTCTTGAAACTCCAAAATTCTACACATTATATTATACCACCTCATGTGCGTTGAAAAATAAAATCATCATGGACAAGGGTGGCCATCTTCTGATATTCAGTTCTTATTAGGTGTCTCTTCTGTAGGCCCCGTGCACATCTTTCACGAATCAGCTGTAGTCTGGCTTTTGGTTGTATCATTAGTGTTTACCGGACACACTCATATACTTTCCTTGGGCCTCAGCAAGGAAGATTGAATCTATCTTCAATCCTTTGAAGCAGAGAACATTACCTCCGCTTATGTCACTTGGCAACGTGGGGGCCATGCCCAGGCCTCTTGCCCCAGGGCCGGAGCCTCTTCTCCTGGTAGCACAGAGGTCAGTCAATTCGAAGGGAATATGGGGATGAAGGCCCCTTGTGACTGACCAGGAGGGAGGCTGAGAGATATTTAATTGGGTGAGGGCAGTAGATTGCTATTCCATGTGCTAGTTAAAGCATATTTCCCAGCACTTTTTCTTTTTATCATTAAAAAATAGACATACCCAATTGAAGATGCAAGAAGGTTGTGTCACATGCCATAGTTACCTGGACTGTGGCCCATTAACAAACAGTCCTCTCTGGTAATATCTGACTCTCCTGCCCTTTCCTTCTTTTCTACACAGAACTGGAGAGTTTTAGAGAAAAAGTGAATGTGAGTGTGATTGTGCTTTCCTGCATTAAGCCACTTCATAGTAAAAAATGTAGCAGGAAAATAGAGACTGGTTCCTGTGTTAAAACAATCTGATGCCAAAGTATAGGCAACCATCAACTTCCTGGGAACATACTCATTAGCTTCTGTGCAGATAAGTTGTGAATTATCTACCTAACCCTTCCTCTCTCCCTCCCCCTCCCCATGTCCCCTTTTTTCTCCTTCCTTCCTGTCTTCCAATTATTCCTCCCTGCCACCCACACCCGCACCCTCACCTCAAGGGCTATTTCAGAAAAAAAATGTTTGATGGTCTTCCTCCCCCCCCCCCCCCCGATTCAAAATAAGGAGAGCTTTATTAAGTCTCATGGGAAAAATTATTCTTATGATATTGAATAAGAAAACATCAGTGGGAAATTGGAACGACTTTTTGGCCACTGAATTACTTGTACCTAGGCATATATGAGAAATGGCAAAATGAAGTCACTAATCTTTCATCTTAAAAAAAGAAAATGGGAGGGCATGATTGCTTATTCATCGTGGGTATAAATGCTCTGGAAATGAGCATTTATGGCCTACAGACTGACCTCAAGTGTAACTTCATTCCAGTGATGGGAGAGGCATGGTGGGGAGAATCCAGCTTTGGTCTCTGACAGACTGGGCCTGTACACTCTGATTTCTGCAGGTGTACCCCAATGTTGACTTTTAGTGATAACACATATAGAAATACTTCCACCTGTGACCTCATGCCAGAAAAGTATACTTCTTAGAGCACCATCTAGAACAATTGAGAGCAACAAGAGCTATGGCCTTTGACATTAAATAAATAGGACTAAACAAACCTCTCCTTGAATGGGTGTGACTTCCTGGACCCTTCAAACTAACCTGAGTCAACTTCTCAAAACAAGAATTTATTGCATTTATCACCAATATAAGGAATTTACTTTTCTTGTGTGTGGAAAAAAACCCACATAACATGAGGTCAACTCTCTTAACAAAATTTTAAGTGCATAGTACAGTATTATTCACTATAAGCACCATGTTGTACAGCACAGCTCTACAATTTTCTCATCTTGCATAACTCAAACTTTGTACCCATTGAACAGCAACTTTTAATTTCCCTTCTTCCAGCCCCCGGCAATCACTATTCTACTCTCAAGAAATTAAAAATAGAACTACCATAAGGTCCAGCAACCCCACTTCTTTGTACAAGTAGTTTAACCTCTTTATTGTTAGCTCTCTGAACAAAGCACGCTCACTTTCAGTGGATTTGAATGACCTTTGGGCAAAGCTGATGGGTCCATTTGCAGGGAGGTAAACAGTTTCATGGGTTGACCTCTAAAAGTAAAACTTTCTTTAAATCCTTTTATGAGGGCTTTCTCTTAATGGAAAAGGAAAGGACTATTTTGTCACGAACACATTAAAACCCAGCAAGTTAGAGAGTGGGGCATGAGGAAACAATGATAGTGGCATAGGCTCTCACTAAGAAAAAATAAACTAGAAATCCAACTTTATCACTTGATAATATTTTCAGTGCCATTCAACAATGATTTCAATAGGCCTTCTATGGGTTTATAAAGATTGCCACCTGACATCATATGCCCATATGTTAAAAATTATGCATAACAGGTCTATATTTAGGAGTGAATGGTACTCAGCTTGATTACCCCACAATATGGGCCATGTATTTCTGTCCCAGCTTTACAATCTATTAAAAAATAAAAATACTTCCTTTGAAGAGAAAAATGTATGAGTTCCATTTGTGAAAGAAAAAGAGAAAAGCATTTTGTTTTTCCCTCTCAGACCATTTCCCACAAATAATAGTGGAATATGCACCATAACTTAAGCACCTGCATTGCCACAATCACGTTGACATTCAGCACTTTTATATCTTGGCTTTTTATGGGTGTTATGTCAGGAAGAGAGACTTGACTTTGACTGGTGCTTTCCATTTGTAAGTTTTCTCTTTAATTTCCTTAGAGTCATTTTCAGAGTCATAAATTACTATTCAAGCCTTTCCTGTTCACCTGCCCCCTCCGCATAGAGCACGTCTCCTCCACAGCACACAGCAGTTTCTGGCCTGGGTTCTCGTCCACTTCTTCTAACTAGCTGTGTGGCTTTGGACGACTTGCTCTGTCTTTCTGGGTCTCTGTTTTCTCATCTCTGAACCATGGGTGTTAGGTCAGAGAGACAATGTCTAAGTTCCTTTGAAGTCTAAGCATTGTTATGATGTCGTGTGGCTGGGCGTTCATTAGAGCTGCTGGGTGATTGGCACCTAATACCAAGGACACAGCATCACAAGGTCTTTATTTCAACAACTGGAGCTCACAGGTAAGTTTGCTGGAGAAAAACTTATGGAGAGGGCAAGCTGATTAATTTCTAGAGAGAAGAATTCAACCTGAACTCTGCATATTTTAGACAGTACTCGAACACCATCATTTAAAACAAGTATCTCCATCTTATAGTTTCTATCATTTTATAAAAGTAGCAATTTTGTCCAACTCTAGATGTGTCAAGATCAAAATATGTTGATGAGGACATCCCTCAGATAGTGTTAGAGAGCATTTGAGATTCCTCTCTGTAATTAAGAAAGTGCTAGAAAAGGTGGTACATCATCATTACAAATTTGGAGACTGTCCTCCATCTTTTCTGAGTCCCATAGAGGCCATTGTCATTCTTAGGTTGTAAGAATGGGGAGTTCAAGTGATTCTCAATGTTATTGACCTATATCAACATAGTCTCCGCTGTTGTCCTTAGAACCCTATTGTTCCCTTTATTTGGAAAGGAGAGATGGAGGTAGAGGTGGCAGTGGGAGTAAGATGGCAATTCATCATCCTTATTAAGTTTTAGGTTATTAAAATGTCATACCCATTAATTCTGTATTAACTCCATAAAACTCAATGGAAAGTTTGCCTCTGGGAGAGAGACAGGCTAGTATTTGGGATGTGATTGGAAAGAATTCACTTCATAGACAAAGATTCTGTTTAAAAGTAGATAGTGTCAAGGGAGACAATGAAGTTTGATTAATTCCTTAGTCTGAAGCAGAGTATGCCTGCTAGCACGCCATTAAGGTGGAAGCTCAGATAACTTCTGGATATGGCTGGTTTGACGTTTCTTTGGGATTGGAGGTGTGATTAAATCCACTCACAGTTCAGCTTTGTTTTGAAAGAAGAAGCAACATGGCATAGTGGGAAAAGTGCAGGATCTGCCTTTGAATTTAGGCAATAATTACTGAACCTCATCTGGCTTTTCTTTGTAAAACAAATATAATATTCACTGCACAAGGTAGTTGTGAGAATGAAATCATTGATGTTCATAACTTCCCCAAATATGTTATTCTCCTCCAATCCCCCTTTTATAAGGAAAGTAGCTTGGGTAAAATCTATGGACTAGAAACCTAGTAATGAGACATTCTAGTTTTGTCTTTGCTACTCACTGGAGACCTTGTTGTCCAGTGTTGCAGTGGGAAGTAAAGAATGGGTCCCATCGATACCACTCTAAATGAATGTCACTTACCTCAAATGGGCTGTCCTAGGCTCTGCCATCCCATATGTTTTCTGGGTCGGGTTCTTCTCTCACTTTTTATAATGATTGTTTTAAATGTTTGTCACTCTCAAAACCTCTGCTCATTCTTTCTCCCCTTCCCCCATCTCATTCTGCTCCTTCTGTCTCTACTAGTGACCTTGACTGCTATTTCATAGGTAAATGGAAACTATCAGATAGCAACTTCCCATCTTCCTGGTATCCAAACATGAAAATTTCTTTTGCCTACCCCTATTTTTCCTTCCTTCTCTCTAGTTCAATATATGAGACAGCCCATCTTTTAGGTAAAATGAACCTCCCATCTTTGCTTTGTACTCCATCCCCTTCCACCTTCTTGGGAAATGTATATTATGGATGACCCTTTTTTCCCCTCCTGTATATTCATCATCTCTCTCACACACAGGATCTTTCTGTTGGCATTTAATTATACTCACTTCTCTCAAGATTCAAAATCTTTCCAGCGAAACCATCTATATCATTTCTGTTCTTCCATTCATTTTCTTTAAAGTATTATTTACATTCAATGTTCATATTATTTTATCTCCTACTCCCTTGTCAAACAAATCTCATTGCTTCACTGAGTCAGCTTTCCTTAAAGTTGCCAGCGCTGCCCATATTGCTAAAGCCAGTGGTCATCTTTCTGTCACTTCCACCTGAATAGCTCAGAGGCACTTCTAACTCAACATGACCCAAACAGAACCTCGGATCTTCTCCCCCAAACCTGATTCTCTTTTGCCTAAACCTGCTTCTCTCCCTACCTTACTTATTTTTAGTGTACAACATCAGTTGCCCTTAGTTCTTCTCTCTTCCTCACTCTTTCATACAGAACGCATTATCATGTCCTTTTAGTTTTTATCGCTCTTGGATCCATCTACTCTTTTTCCATCACCATAGCCTCCTTATTTTCCCATCATCTCTATTCTAGACATTTACAATGTGTCCCTAATTGGTCTCTTTGCAATGTCCAAGCTATTCTCAGCAGTTGTTACTACTGCTCTTGTCACTGTGGTGGTTCCACATTTGCGTGACTATTGGATTTATTTAGACAGACAGTATTTCCCGAGAGCAGTGTGGCTTATCTATATTTGACACCTCACTGAATCTCCATGAAATAATACATAAATGTATTAACAATATAGTTTGTGAAAACTGTTTGCATTTTTAGGACAAAGTGAGAAAAAAGAGAATACAAACATCTATTTAGGACTATTTTAGTAAAATGGAGAAATCCCTGCCCTGTAGGAAGACAAGCTGCCCATCACAAAGTCATCTTTCCCTCGATAATTTGCAGTGATCGTTGAGAGGGGCTGTTGCCTTGCCACAGATTATATGTCCCGAACCCTTTGCATTCAACTGTGGCCATGAGATTTCTTCTTGCTAATGAGATACGAGTGAAAACTACATGTTTAATTTTCAAGTCAGAGATTTTAGGAAGCATCTTTGTCTATTTTCTTTGCCAACAAATGGAAAGAGAGGACTCTGAGACCCTAGGGAACTGTGGAGCTACAGAACGGAAGTAATATGAACCTCTAAAGTGTCAGAAGGAGGAACGATGCCCACAAACCATTGGTACTCATGTTAACAATTACATGAACAAGAACTGATGAACTATTGTGTGTATGTGTGCATGGGGGGTGGGGCACAATCCTGGGAGTCCACTCATTTTTGTAAATAAAGTTTTATTGTAATACAGGTGTGCCCATTTGTTTACATGTTGTCTGTGGCTGATTTTGCATTATAACAGTAGAGTAGTTGCAACAGAGACTGTATTACCTTCAATGACGGAAATATTTACTCTGGTCATTCATCAGAAAAGTTTTCTGGCACAAACAACTGTAATTTGGGTTTCATTATTACAGCAACAACATTGCCCTAACTAGTACTCCTCTCTAAAAATAAATGTTATCCTCTCTGCATCCTTTTACTAGTGAATGCATTTTTTAAACAAGTATTTTTTTCTCTTTTTAAAAAATTATCTTTATTGTTGAAAGTATTGCAGATGTCCCCCCATTGACCTCCTCCACCCCACACCTGCCACCCCTCCTAAGGCCTTTACCATACTATTGTTTGTGACCATGGGTTATGCATATAAGTTCTTTGGTTACTCTTTCCGACCCCCCCCCCCCCCCCCGCCACCCACCGCCGTCCCCCGCTGCTCCCTGCCTTCCCTCTGAGATTCTTCAGTCTGTTCCATGCTTTTATGTCTCTGAGCATTTAATATGTTCTTGGTATTGGAGATACAAGGCGAAGGAGACAGGAGTCCTGTCTGGTTTTCGTAGGGAGGCAGAGGAATCAGTTGGCAATTACAATAAGGGCACAATGGTGCTGAGTGTAGGCAGCTAATCACACCTGTAGGAGTACTTATCCCAGACTTGGGAAAGGCACACAATGAGGTGGAGTCCCCCAAGGAGTGCACTCTGAGATGTATATTATTGTGCAGGAAATTTATGTGGAGTGCTTTCAGAATCAACATCTGTGGGGAAGGGAAGGAAACAGGATCAGCAGAGGTGGTGACGTTTTCACAACAAAGGCCTCAGCCAAACCTACAGTGAGCTCTGAACCTTGGGTGGCCCTTCGGAGTTGGGAAAAGGGGTGGGTGGAACTTTCTTGCCTCAGCTAATCATTGGCTGCAGGTTGCCCAGAAGAGAAGGTCCAGAGTACTATTTTCAATAGCGCTGTCAGTAGCTGGAAATAGCTCAGGCCTGAGGCGGCCATCTGATGGTGCACATAGAGGCCACCGCAGGAGATTTCTGTGACAATCCTTGGGGGGAAGTTCAGTGTAAGCTTAAATCTAAACTTTGAGAAGGGCTTTTCGCCTTGCAAAAGGAGGGGTCAGGAATGGGTTGTGGAGAATGGCCAAGGCAGAAAGAATAACATGTTTAAGTCAGTAAAAATGGGAGAGAGCATGGGAGAATTAGGAACGTGAATTCCACCCTGACTGACTGGCAAGTTTTCATGAGTGGGTACTTCTGGCCTCAGTGATGGGGGGAGACAAGGAAGCTGTCGCTGGGCATCACTCTAGTTGATTGGCAATTGGAGACTCGCCGCGTTCCAAGAAGTTCCAGGTCATAATTAAATTTGGGTTACTTTTTTTTTGAACCAAGTATCTGTAGGTACAATTTAACTAAGCTTGCAGTCTGGGAGCAGCTTCATGAGATCTGTATTAGGAATGTGATATCTTTATTCTCGAATAGTTTGAGTTAATTATCTTGAGTCAGTGGTTTCTCATCCAAATCATGATTTCTCTATCTCCTGAAATTTTCCATTCTGTTCAGAAACCTATCTGCTATTTAACAAGCAACCCTGATTGACTGGTGTGGATGTGAGTGAAATAATCAAATTCTCCTCTCCAGTGAAAAACGGCCATTATATGATTTTTAAACCCAAATATAGGTCAAATCTGAACAGTTAGATAGGATAAATGGTAAAGTGATTTGGCTTACAGTTCAAAACAATTAAACATTGTTCTGTAACTTAGAACAGATTAGTGACTAGTCTCTACAGCAGAAATGCTTCCAAAATGTGTTTGGTGTAAATGCCCTGGAAGGGTCTTTATGCATTAAATCCCACATTTTAAATTCTGTGCCTCTAAACATATCGCTTATCAGAATCCTCACATTGATAAATTGTGAAACTATTTTGAAACTTCTGGTCACCATTTTTTTAAACCTTTTTATATAGTTATTATATTACTAATTCATGATATTCAATTCAGAGCAAGATTGAAAGTTACAAATCATGTATTGTTAGGGTGTTTTATGAACAGAATATTTAGCATCATTTAATAAATATATGGGCATTGAAACATTTAAACAAATATTGATTATGTTATTTGTCTGTATAGTAACCTAAATATACATATGAAGCACAAAAATGAAAACAAATATCCTCTAATCATTCACTCAACTTAGGACCAGAATATTAGAAATTGAAGCCTACTTTTGTGCTCCTGACCCCAAAGTATCATGACTCTGAACATTTGTTTATTATTTCTTTGTTAATAATTAAGAAAATGATACACATATTAAACCTAAAGAAAAATTTTGCTTGTTTGAGTGTAAGAAAAATATTATGCTAAATTTAGACTTTTAAAAAAAAAAATTCTCCCCTGAGCATATTTTTTCCATTGATTTTTTAGAGAGAGTGGAGAGGAGGGAAGAGAGGGAGAGAGAGAGAGAGAGAGAGAGAGAGAGAGAGAGAGAGAGAGAGAGATGTGAGAGAGACACATCAATGGGTTGCCTCCCACATGCACCCCAACTATGAGGCATATGCCCTTGGTGGAGAATTGAACCCAAGACCTTTCAGTCTTCAAGTTGATGACCTAACCACTGAGCAACCAGCCAGGGCTAAATTTAGTATTTTACAGAACTTTGTTTTTTTTTTTTTTTTTTTTTTTTTCATTTATCTTCATATATTAAGAACTCATCACTGCTTTTGCATGTAGCTATAGATGGCTCATTTTTACCACTGTAAAGTATTCTTTAATATGAATATGCCCAATTTACTCATTTTCTGGTTGATTGACGTTTTTTCCAGTTTCTAGTTTTTCTATAACAAACCATGGCGGTATGAACAGCTTTTATATGTCTCCGGAAACCTGTGACTAAAAGTTGTTTTTGGATCCATACCCAGGCATAGAACTGCTGGATTTAAGGATATTCAGATGGTCAAGTTTACACGATAATCGAACTTGTTTTCCACAGTGACACCATTGACGAGTTCCCACCAGTGGGGTGTGAGACTTCCCATCGATTCCCAGACTAGCCAACACTTTGTGCAGCAAGAGTGGTTGAGTGGATTCTGGGACCTGAGGTCCACATTCACATCTCTACTCTGTCATCAGAGGGCTGTTTGTGTTGGATGAGGTCTTTAACTCTTTTCAGCTCCCCTTCTTTCTATGAAATTGGGACGATGATGGACTTTTAAGGGTTCTATGAAAATTAAAAGAGTGAATACACATATAACACTTAGAACATGGGTTCTTAACATTACTGTATATTTGCTATGATTTTCTTAATTCTTGCTCGTCTGGTAGATGTAAAATAACATTGTGGTCTAACTTTGCATCACCCTGCTTATGAATGAGATTGTCAATTGACCTTTCTTCTATTAGGCCTATTTATACCAGTATATTTTGGTCACTTCATTAACAGGTTGTTCACCTTTTCTTTTGGTGTTTGGAGCTCTTTATATAGTCTGGTTTAAAAAAACCTCTGATTCTGTCTTTTGCAGAATAGTTTTTCTAGGTTTGTAGCTTATCTTTTCACTTTTGAAAATGGAATATATAATTTTTTGTGTAGTTAGTGTTTTTTTTTTTTTGTATCATGTTAAAAAGCAAACCTTCCTAATTCTGAAACACAAGGATATTTTTCCTATATTTTCTTATAACATAATTAAATTTTTGCCTTTCTTAGTTGAGTTTGCAATCTATCAGGAATTTATTTTTAATTAATCAATGGGAGGTAGGGGATATTTTTCACATCTTATATGGGGATACACAATTATCTCAATATCATTTATTAAATTATCCTTTTATATTTATAAGCTTTTCTCCAGGGAACTGCCATGCCACTTGACTATTACACCCCACCAGTCTATTATGTTTTATTGATGAACTAGTGCCCCAGTGAGCAAATTCATGCACATTGAAAGGAAATTAATTAGAAGAAATATTTTAATATCGTTATTCGCCCTTTCAACCAATTCACCAAGTCTCAACCAAATTCACGATTGACAATAACAGATCAAAACATACACGTGTGATGGGTGCCAGTGAGAGCTTTATATGTATCTCGCATGCACGAGTCAACTTAGCCTTTTATATATCCTATATAATAACAGCCTAATACACAAATTGTTTGACTGGGAGTTCAACTGGGAGTTCAACCACTCACTATGACATGCGCTGACCACCAGGAGCGCTGACAGCAGGCAGCAGTGGAGGCACTGTCAGCTCTGATGGGCCCTGATAAGAGCAGGACCACAGCAGGATGGTGGAGCAGGTGAGTGGGCAGTGCCAGGCCAAGGCGGGTGCGAGTGGGGGCCCGATTGCTCCACCAATCACCCTGCAGATGGCGACCAGTGGCCAGCAGGCCATGATCGCTCGACTGGGACTGGGCCCTGGGTTGGGACGGGGATCTGGGGGTGACCAATCTCCCGTGGAGCCCCAGTGGGGGACTGCGACCTCTCGCCAGCTACCTGGGGGCAGGGGTGATGGGGATGGAGGTGCAGTAAAATGAGGGGTGTCTGCTGCTTGCTCACTCCTCCTGCTACCCTACCCTGGGACACCAGGGTTTGCATGCCGGGGTAGCCCCCATGCTTAGGTGCCAGATGCCTGTGAGGAGCCCGCCCCACACCCACATGGCCTTTTCTGGGTCAGCCGGGCTGCAGCCGCTGGGACCACAGGGGACAGTCAGGCTCCCTGTGGGTTTGTGCAGGAGCTGGTCTAAGAGGTCACCGGGAGAGAGTGTGCTGCCCTCCTGGCTTCCATGCAGCACTGCTGGGTGGCCCAGAGGCCCATGCTGTGACCTGGCCTGCAGCATCCGGGCACACTCACCGCATCTCTGCATGGGGACTCGGGACTGTGACTCAGGCAGAGGGGGGCATGCGAGGGTCCAGGGGTCCAGGTGCTGCCCAGGGCCCAAAGTTCAGCTGGGACCTGCCATTCCATGCCAGACGCTCATGCTTCGATGGCTGGCCAGGCCTAGGGACTGCACCCATGCACGAATTTTGTGCATCAGGCCTCTTGTATAGAATAAATTTGCTTAATTAGATCTGCTTTCTTATTTAGCTAAACTTTTTCTAGCCCAGTGAAGCACCCCAACTTCTCTTTCAGGTAGTAGTCAGCAACACAGCAGTAAATATCAACATGAAGCACGTTATTATTATTATAGATCAGGCAGGGAGAACAAAGGGTAAAATATTTAACTGCAGCAGTGTTTGACTATATTCTGCACATTGAGAAAACCTGAAGTCATTTTCAAGGCCCACCATTTCTTATTTCTTTTCAGTTGGGTCAAGTTTCTAAGCTTTCTAAATCTCCATTTTCTGGCTAATGAAAAGAAAATAGGATTCCACAGAGTCTCCTATCTACCTACTCCAGGACTTCTGTGAGGATCAAATGAGATGAGGTAGGGAAAATGCTTCACAGACATTTGGTTACAGTGTAAAATGTTTCCACCTGGCTATAAAACAAATCATGTTCCTGGGCTGAAGGAACTGCAAGCAGGCTAGTTGTAGGGAGAGGAAGCTGGGCACTGCTACATGATGTCATTACCCAGATGGTAGGACACTTAGCAGATTAGCCTTTTATATATATACTAGAGGCCCGGTGCACAAAAATTTGTACACTCGGGAGGGGGGGGGGGTCCCTCAGCCCGGCCTGTGCCCTCTCACAGTCTGGGACCCCTCAGGAGATAACGCCCTACTGGCTTAGGCCTGCTCCCAGGTGTCAGAGGGCAGGCCCAATCCCTAGGTGCAGCCCCTGGTCGGGCTCAGAGCAGGGCCAATTGGGGAGTTGGGGCATCGCCCCTGTCATGCACAGAGCAGGGCGGATTGGGAGGTTGCGATGCCACTCTCAGTCATTCTCAGGGTAGGGCCGATTGGGGGGTTGGGGCACCGCCCCCTGTCATGCACAGAGCAGGGCCCATCAGGGGGTTGAGGAGCTCCCCCCTGTCACTCACAGAGTAGGGCCCATATGGGAGTTGGGGCACCGCCCTCTGTCACACACAGAGCAGGGCGGATCAGGGGGTTGGGGCACTGCCCTCTATCACCCACAGAGTAGGGCCAATCAGGGGGCTGGGTCATCGCCACTGTCACACTCAGGGCAGGGCCAATGGGGAGGTTATGGCTGTACCCCATCACACACAGAGCAGGGCCCGGGGGGGGGGGGTTGGGGCACCGCACCCTGTCACACACAGAGCCGCAGGGCAATCAGGGGGTTGGGGAGCTCCCCCCTATCAGGCACAGAGCAGGGCTTATCAGGAGGTTGGGGCGCGTTCCCCTGTCACGAACAGAGCAGGGTGGATAGGGAGGTTGTGGCCCCGCCCCCTGTCACACACAGAGCCACAGGGCGATCAGGGGGTTTGGGCGCTGCCCCCTTTCACGCTGATCCTGGTGCTGGGAGGCCTCTCAGCTCTGCTGATCCCGGTACTGAGAGGCATATTACCCTTTTACTATATAGGATAGAGGCCTGGTGCATGGGTGGGGATGGCTGGTTTGCCCTGAAGGGTGTCCTGGACCAGGGTGGGAGTCCCCACTGGGGTGCTTGGCCAGCCTGGGTGAGGGGATGATGGCTGTTTGCAGCTGGTCACACACCCTTCAGGGTGGGGGTCCCCACTGGGATGCCTGGCCAGTCTGGGTGAGGGGTTCAGGGCTGTTTTCAGGCCGACTGAAGCTCCCAACTGCTCCTTTTTTTCTTTTTTTTTATTCTGGGCCAGCTTTAGCTCTGGCTCAAGCTCTGAGGCCTCTGCTGCTGAAAGAAGGTATCTGGTTTGTTTTGGTTCTATAATCGAAACAATGTATAACTCCAGCTCTGAGATCCCAGCTCGCTGAAAGCAGGTTTCTGGGGTTTTGTTTAGCTTCTATATTTGTTACAATGTTTCTTAAACTGCAAGCTCTGAGGTCTGCAAGGCAGGTGGGGAAAGTTGGAGTCCTCCATCACTGAAGCAAGCAAGCCTCATGTTAGTTTCAAGCTGCCTGGCTGCTGGCCGCCATCTTGGCTGGCAGTTAATTTGCATATCTCGCTGATTAGACAATGGTAAGGGTAGCGGTCATACGCCAATTACCATGTTTCTCTTTTATTATGTAGGATAGATATGTTTAAATCCACACCAATATCACTATTTCTTAATTACTGTTATTTTATAAAACATCTTGGTATATGATATGAAAGTGCCTTCCCTTATTTTTTGTTCTTTTTTTATATATATATATTTTTTATTGATTAAGATATTACATATGTGTACCCTCTACCCCCCCCCTCCCCCCCCCCCCCCCCGCTCATCCCTTCACCCCCTCGCTGTCCGTGTCCATTGGTTAGGCCTATATGCTTGCATATAAGTCCTTTGGTTGATCTTTCCCCCTTGCCCCCACCCTCCCCTACCTTCCCTCCAAGGCCCGACAGTCCAATCAATGCCTCTCCGTCTCTGGATCAGTCCTTGTTCATCAGTTTATGTTATTCATTATATTCCACAAATGAGTGAGATCCTGTGGTATTTATCCGCTCTCCAGTTCCATCCATGCTGTGGCAAATGGTAAGAGTTCCTTTTTCTTCTTCCTCTTCTTAAAGAATACCTTTCAGCATTTCATATAATGCTGGTTTGGTGGTGATGAACTCCTTTAGCTTTTTCTTATCCGTGAAGCTCTTTATCTGACCTTCCATTCTGAACGATAGCTTTGCTGGATAAAGTAATCTTGGTTGCAGGTTCTTGCTATTCATCTCTTTGAATATTTCTTGCCACTCTCTTCTGGCCTGCATGGTTTCTGTTGAGAAATCAGCTGACAGTCGGATGGGTACTCCCTTGTAGGTAACTGACTGTCTTTCTCTTGCTGCTTTTAAGATTCTCTCTTTATCTTTTGCTCTTGGCATTTTAATTATGATGTGTCTTGGTGTGGTCCTCTTTGGATTCCTTTTGTTTGGGGTTCTCTGTGCTTCCTGGAGTTGTAGGTCCATTTCTTTCACCAGGTGGGGGAAGTTTTCTGTCATTATTTCTTCAAAAAGGTTTTCAATATCTTGCCCTCTCTCTCCTTCTGGTACCCCTATAATTCTGATGTTGGTACGCTTGAAGTTGTCCCAGAGGTTCCTTACACTATCTTCATATTTTTTGAATCTCTTTTCTTTTTTCTTTTTCGGTTGGGTATTTTTTGTTTCTTTGTATTTCAAATCTTTGACTTGATTCTCGGGATCCTCTTGTCTGCTGTTGGATCTCTGTAAATTATTCTTTATTTCAGTCAGTGTATGCTTAATTTCTAGTTGGTCCTTTATCATGTCCTCCATGGTCTCACTATACTCCTTGAGGGATTCATTAAATTTATCGGCGGTTTCCATAAAATTCTTGAAAAACCTTATAAATGTGGCCTTGAACTCTATATCCAGTCATTTGCTTTCCTCCGTTTCTGCCATTTGTGATCTGTTTCTTTGTCTCCGCATTTTGGCTGCTTCCCTGTGTTGATAGAGTGGCCCTGCGCGCCAGGTGTCCTGTAGGGCCCAGTGGCTCAGCCTCCCCAGTTACCTGGGGTGGACACTCTTGGTGCACTCTTGGTGCCTTGGTTGTTGTAGGATCACTGGGAGGAATTGACCTCCAGGCCAATTGGCTGTGGGAATCAGCTGTGTCTGAAGTGGGAGAATGGTCCCCCTCTGACCACTGGGTACAGTGACTCCTGGATCTAAGGAGGTGCTAATTCAGTCCCTGCCTGAGGCCACACAGCAGGAGCTATGAAGAGGCTCAGCTGTGAAGCAATGCAAGCCGCTGCGGGGCCTTGGGCCTTCTCTTGGAAGTTCCGGGTCTGCCTGGCTGGGCTGTAGTTAGGTACATTCACATGCAAAAGCCTCTGCCACAGCCTGGGTGGGGCGGGGTCTCAGGGAGTCAAAGGGCGGAGAAAGCAGTTATGGTGATTCTCCGCGCCCGGAGTCATGCGTCTCAGTGTCCCGGTAACGGCTGCAAGCACCTCTGAGGGAAAGCCGCCCTCAAGTTCGCCCGCTGTCGCCTGATAGACCAGCCTCTCCCCGTATGAGTCCTGGGTCCCCAGAGACTTCCCGGAACCGGAGATCAGAGCAGTCGGGAGCTTGTGATTCAAAAAGACAGCCGCGTCCTCAGGTGCCACCCCCTTTCTGCACGCGTGAGCCGCCGCCGTACCTCTGCACTCAGCCTCCGCAGCTCCTCTGGCTCTCAGCGTGCTTTTCTTTTCTTCTAGTTGTAGAAATTACACTCAGCCAGCGTTCCTGTTGTTCTGGACGATGTTTGCTCCGTCCTTTGGGATATTTTTCAATTGTTGTGTGAGGCGACTATTTCCCGGTGTTTATCTATGCGGCCATCTTAGTTTCCTATTTTTTGTTCTTTACTGATGTCTTGGGTATCCTCATTTCTTTGCTTTTTCTTGTACATTTCAAAAACAAATTTCATAAAAAATGTTTGAATTTTGTGTAAAATTACATTGAGCCAAATGATCAATTTAGAAAAAATTAATTTCTTGATGATATCCCTATCTATGGACCTATATTTTTTAGGTCTTCTTTAATACATTTCAATAAAGTTTAATTGTTTTTCTATAAATGTCTTGTAGTTGATTTTTGTATTTATTCCTGGATATGAGGCTTTATATATAATATTCCCTGTGAGTAGAAAAACTATTGATTTTTACAGATTGATGTTACATTCAGCCATATTATTAATTTTTAAAATTAATTGTAATCTATTTTTCCCCCCATATTGACAGTCATATGAAAACTAAACTAAAGGAAAGTTTAGCTTCATGCTTTGCAATTCTTACCTCATAGTTTTTTTTCTTGGCATGTGCTGGTGTGGGGTTTTAGTATTGATTATTCTAAAATTGCCTTTGTCGTACTCTTCTCATCTTTTTTTTATTTTTCAATGATATATTAGCCTCATGGAATTGTGAGACGTAGCCAATCACTCATTTTCTCTTTTATGAAGAATTTAAATAAGACATGTTTGTTGAAAATTTGTTAGAACTCACCTACACACCTGCCTGACCTGGTAGTTTTTGCTTTGCTTTGCTTTGCCTTATGGGACTCTTTCAAGTGACTGATTCTGCTTCTTCAGTAGATAATTCTAGCTTCTCATTTCTTCTTTAGTCACATTTGGAAAATCACATTTCTACCATCTTACTTTGTGCTTTCTATTTACATCTCTTTTCTTCTCTTTTTTCCCTCTATTTTTATTTTTTCGGATTTCTTGTTTTTCTTATTCACTTAAAAAATTGAAATAGAATATAAAAATCAGAAGGTACAATACTCAGAGGTTAAGTATTACTTTGTGAATTTTTGCTTTAGTTATAGGCATGTGGGAATTTTGTTTTGTAGTCTAAGATGTTCAAAAGACATCACTTTGTGAGAGTTTTTGCTGGCAAACCCTCTAGTTCTTGTTTATTTAAAATACTTTTATTTTGATTTTATCCTTGCAAGATAGTTCTGCTGGGTACAAAATTCTAGCTGAGCTCATATTTGCTTGCTCCAATCAAAGAAAATCCCAAAGGCTTAATTGGAAATGCTTTGCTTCATAGAGAATTTATGTTTACTTTTGTCAGGACTATTTTAGCTATATCTACATCCTCAAAGAAACATGGAATCTTAGCTTAAGCTCCCCTACCCTGTAAAGGGCCTAAGGCTTATTAGTCAATTCTTAAAATTGGCATGAAAATTTGTTTTCAGGGCAACATTGCTTTCTATTCCCATTTTTTTGTTTCAGATCATGATTTGTTTTTGTTACTTATTTGTTTATTTTTAAATATTTTTATTGGTTTTAGAGAGAGAGGAAGGGAGAGGGAGAAAGAGAGAGAGAAACAATTGAGGTGAAAGAGAACCATTGACCGGCTGCCTCCCACATGCACCTCGACCAGGGATTGAACCTGCAGCCTGGGTATGTGCCCTGACTGGGAATGGAGCCAGTGACCTTTTGCTGCATGGGACAAGGACCAACTAACTGAGCCACACTGGCCAGGACTGTTTGTTGGATTTGGAGACTTCTTTTACCTCCATTCAAGCCCAGCAATAGATTATAAAGATTCTATGTTTCTTATGATTTACCCATAATTTAGTTGTTACATAGTAGGAGGAACTTTCAGAATATCTGGTTTCCTGTACTCCTAGAAACAGAAGTTAGACAACTACATTTTGGTGATGTTGATAGTAATTGTTCCACTAGCACTAGCAATCTTATACTATTTGTATAGCACTAGTTAGTTTCATAATATCTCTGTTACAGGCAGCCACTTTATAGATATAGATATTACTACTCAAGACATTAAGGGTCTTCCTAAGTCATGTAAATAGTTAGAGTCAAAACCAGGATAAAAGCCCAGATTTCTGACTCCTACTTTGTTGATTTTCTTTTTTAATAATCTATGCTGATGTTTCTAGTCTTTTCCACATCAGTTTCCTCATCAATTAAAAAAAATATTTTTGAGGCTGAAGAGCAAAAGTTTATCTAGTCCATGAATACTATAGCTCTAGGAAATATTGTTTGAAGACTCCCAGAGAAGAATATTTCAAATTTCTTCAGTAAGCTATTTTAGGACCTAATAATTCTTCTATAATTACTTCCTCTTCTTCACTTGGCTTGTTTTCTTCCTGCTGAAATCTATGCCCATTTCCTTTTATTTCCTTCCCTCCCAAATGAGGAGCAGTGTTCATCATTCTTTATGTTCCACTTCCCTTTTTCATGATAATCACCACTGAGCTTATTCAGTGTCATTTCATATACATTGACTCCATGAAAAAAAAAAAATGTAGAGGTCCTATTACATGCCTTAATTATCCCCTCTTCAGACTAAAGATATTCTCAGTTTACCTGTGAGTAAGACATTATTCTCTAACGCTATAAGCCACTTTTTGTCTTTCTTTTCTTGATATTTTTTAGTATTGACATATGCCTCATAAGTTAAAAAAAAAATGAAGACCTTTTATGTTGTTGAGCAATTGTCTTTCCTGGCCATAGCTTTTCTTATCGCAAGCCTAGAAAGCACCTAGAGCTTACCCCAACCCTGAGCTACCCAATCTTTTCTGTACTGTCTGATTAGGTCAGTGAGTAATGGTTACTTTCTCTTTTGAGTGTACTCTTGAACAACCTTCCCTTCCTTTTTTTTTCTTTTTGTTAATCCTCACCTGAAGATATTTTTTTCATTCATTTTTAGAGTCAGTGAAAAGGAGAGAGAGATAAGGGAAGAGAGAGAGAGAGTGAGAGAAAGAGAAAGAGAGAGAGAGAAAGAGACAGAAAGAGAGAAACATCAATGTGAAAGGGACACATCAATTGGTTGCCTCCTGCATGCTCCCCGACTGGTGCCAGGCATTGAATCTGAAACCCAGGTATGAGCCCTTGATTAGGAATTGAACCTGAGACCCTTTGGTGAATGGGCCAATACTCTAACCATTGAGCACACTGGCTAGGGCCTTTTTTTAAAAAAAGTAGAATAGATATTTTAACTTAGGTTCATAGATCCAATGAAAAGGAAGTCAGTGATTTTAATATCTGTAAATATGTATCCCTTTAAAGAAACAGGATCAAGATATTCTAGCAAATTCTGGCTTATTTCATAGTGTAAATACGTACTTGGATTGGAAAGCTACAACAATAACAATAGCAAGAAGAATAAAATTCTACTCAAACCAACAACCCGACCTAACTGCTCAAACAAGTATGCTTAGATGCAGGGAATAAAAATAGTCTGAAGCAATTTGCAATCTAACATATTACCACTCCTCCTTATAACTATGTCTGTTTTTGATCTATATTTAAAATTCATTTACAAATTTTTTTCCTCGCTAGGTACACAAGGTGATCTGCCTGAGCTGAATCAGATTTTATTTTCTGCTTTAAATATCAGTTTTATGTAGTATTACTGGAATCAGCTCAACTGTTCCTACTTAAAAACAAAACAAAACAAAACACTGTTTGGAGCATTTGGAGGTTTGATTACATTGCTTCCTGCATTTCTAGACAGATTTTCAAATTTCCTCCACCCCCTGCTGACTGGTATCACAATAGTTTTTATTGTCAAGCATACTGGGGTGTCAGGCTACTAATGCCAGAATGGAGCCACTGGGGATCTGTTTCTGAAGACATGGGTGTTCTCAAAATCTACTGCACCTCCCTCACTGCCCGCCCCCAGACTTGTAAGTATCCACAAAGTCAGCACTGTACAAACCTGATCAAGCAGATCATCTGTCCAATGTCACTCTTGAAATCAAGCTAAAGGTCATCGTATGGAACACCTCCTTTCCACTGTTTTCGCACCCCCAAATTAAAACATATAAAATGGCACTAAAATTCAGACACTCTTTAAAATGTGGTGGCAACCATTTAGTTGCAAATAATCCAGAGAAGGATATAAAGATGAGCTGTAAATGGACATATATAGTTTCTCTATTGGAGAAGACTGTGTGGAGAAATGAGGATGATGACTCAGGTTAATGTGTTTTCAAGACGAATGTTTTCCTAGCTGCAATCGATGTTTAAACTTTCACCAGTATGCTGGGGCAAATCGGCTGATTGTATTCTTAGAAAAATGGTCTGTGGAACGGAGTTTAGATGGAGAAATAGAATCTGGGAAGGCTTTATCTGAGAAACGTTATCTGAGCAAGCTTCGGGTGCAGGTAGGATTTGGATATGAAGGTGTAGGGATGTGAAGGGAGGTGGCAAGGACGTTCGAGATAGAGGGATCGCATGTGCAGTGGCATGGGACACAGACACCAGGGAGCAGGGTGAGTAGAGCAAGCGTGTTGGTTTGGCTCGAAAGTAGAATATGTACGTGTCCTGCAGAAGCCTGGGGCTGGAGTTAGGTCACAGATGACCTGGACTTGATCTGGTGGACAGTAGGGATCAATCCTCTTCATAATGATTTGAAAGGGAAGGGCATGACCAGAACTTGTTTTCAGGAAGAAGCCAAGATCATAGAGGTTTTGGCACACAGATGCACTAACTTTTGTAAAGACAAACCCCGAACTTTCAGAGACCATTAAGGAATTGGCATTCCTCCTTCTCGCCTTCTACTTTAGAGATGAAGTCAGAGATGGGATGATGAGACCTGGATGTCAGGTGGTGGATGCCAGACTAACTGGGTAGAAGTAATTCTTGGGTCCTTTCTAAAGTCGGACCTGGCCCTTATCTCCTGTAGCACGTCTTAACACTGACGCTATTGTCAGCTCTTCTTAAAACTGTCAGAGAACTTGTGTGTCCAGTTGCCCCTGGGTTCTATATGCACTTTCTTGTCATGGCTCTTTTAAAATTTTTGACTTGGGACTTGAATTCTAATCTTACTTTGGCTATGTTTGTTACTCATGACATTTCAGAGTCACTCTTCTGGCTCAGCCTCTGGTGTCTTGGATCCTGCAAACCAAAGCTCATTTTTGGATTAAAGGGTCTAAACAGTTTGCAAATGAATTTTTGAATATTCCAGATTCCATTTTATGCATTTAGTGTTTTTTTTTTCTTTTTGGTGCTGAGCTCTGATATCTTACAAGGAAGCATCAACTATTTACAGAATCTTTCTCTTTAAAAAAACTGGAAGTTTTCTCATGTGACGTTTATCACTAATACATTATTCATGTTAACTTTAAATTTATTCTACATCCATTAAAAATTCTTACTTTGACTTTTAGCATATAGCCAATTGCCATCATACAATCCTGGGGGAAAATTATTATACACACATAAGAACTTTAAAGAGACCTTGTATATTAAGTTTTCTTAATAGCATGATCACATAGGAAGCAGTTAAGGGTTAAATATTCACTTCCTAAGTTTATGAGCAAGAACGTTGACAAATTACTTTCTACTCCCATATACTCATTACTCAAAATGAAAAGCACTTCGAAGAAAGGGTTCTAGATTCTAGGAATGAATCCGCAGTCCTTCTATTGCCTCCCCTGGAAACCCAAGAATTTTGCAGTAAAATGATTAAAATCCTGACTCAGATATAACCACTTTCTTCAAGTTATGTATGTTGATGATCTTGTTCTTTGGGGGTTTTCCTCAATGTTTCCGTTTAAGTTATATATTTGGCCCTCCTCTTTTAACCTTTATGCACTGGAAAGAAGTAAAACTTCCTGCATTAGCATAACTTCCAAACCTGACAGGTAGTATTTAGACATTGATTTATGGCCTCAAACCTACATTAGTTTCCATTCCCGTCCACACATCATGGAGACCTCTGTGTGCTCCATAGCTGCATGATGTTTTTAATGGATGTGAACTTAACCATTAATGCAACATCTCGGGTTTAATGCAGATACGTTTGTTAAATGACAATATAATTACCAGTCATCGGCAAACCTCAAAAAGGTTGGGAGGTTTGGTTCAGTTAAACACCTGAGAGCTCAGATGTTTATCTGAAGTTTACCCATTGAATTTGGCAAGTCCAGGCTGGAAAACGCTCAGGATCCATCTTACACATGAGACTTTCGTCAGCAATTCTCTTGTTCTGTGACTCAATCCCAGCACCTCTAGGTTTTAGTCTTGGCCTATATAGTATGTAAAACTCAACATAAAGGTGGGGTCAATGGGGGGGGGGGTCATATGTAATACTTTCAATAATAAAGATGAAAAAAAGAGAGATAAAAACAAATGTCCTCCCCATCAAATTGAGCTGAATAAAGTATTCACGAGAAGATGAGAACAATTAGAGAAAAAACTTTATGTTGAAGGAGAAATGCTACTTTCTTGCCACATTAGGAGCCATTTTGCTTATTTCCCTTTCCGGATTCTTGTTTAAAGGTTTACCGCTACAGAATTCTGTAGCAGTAGAAGGTTCTAGCAGTTTCCCCCTGTCATCAGATTGGGTGTAGGGGGAGTTGCTGAAGATGACTCAGATCAATCCTCTTCATAAGTAAGTTTATTTCCTAGAAAAAGTGTTAATGTTAGAACTTTTTTCAGAATGCTGGGGCAAGCCAACAGGTTGTGTATTTTAAAAAATAATTAAAATACTTTCAGTGCTGTGCATTTTGTGTTTAGTTTAGAAGGTACATTGCATCAATGGTGGTTTTTCCAGTTTCACAATCCTCTAAATGACCTTTTTTTGTCCTCTTTTCTGCTGTTTTACAAGGAGTTTTTGAAATGAGGAAGAACTTCAGTTTCGCAGGCACTTCTGGCACTGACTTGGAGGAGCGTCTTTGTCAGCGGCTGCAGGTTGGTGATGTTCACTTCCTGTGTGGACGCGAGCCTCTGGAGTGAGTATGTGGCCTCGAGCTGGTAGGAGCCACATCTCACTTGGTCCTCTGCATGCAAATCATGGCCTTGTAATGAAAACGTGGCATTTTGAGTTGTTAGTATGAGACTTACAAGGGAAGTTAAAACATTTTGAAAGTTGACTTAGGAATATACCCCTCAGCTTAGGAATGTTTTAGTCTACATTGAACTCCAGTGTTGATGAGTAAAAAAATCTGTCTAGGTTAGAAACATGATAAATAATGTTACCCAAGAAAACTCATTTCCAATGGAGTTCAAATTTCTCTTCCCATGTAAAAGGATGAAGCTGGTGAAGTTGTATTCAATTCTGCCAGTCCATTTTGAATAGTCTCCATGTATTACACTGTGTGAGTGACGGGGAAAGAGAAGAGGTTCAAAAAGATCTTTCCAGTAATTGATCCATTGAGATAACTGAAATAATGTCGAATTTTCTTGGGTAACATTGTTTATCACAAGAGCCAATAACTAAGCCAGGGTAATATATTCCTTTATCTAGTTTAAGCTCATGGAAAATTTGCACTGCTTTTATTTTGAGCAAGGTCTTGGAAGTCTCTTTAGAGAGGTGTAGAGGTAACAAATTAATTTTTAAAAGCCAGAGAGT
The DNA here is from genome assembly GCF_964212035.1 of Myotis nattereri. NCBI lineage: Eukaryota > Metazoa > Chordata > Mammalia > Chiroptera > Vespertilionidae > Myotis > Myotis nattereri. The sequence continues at coordinate 156,933,138 of NC_138075.1, forward strand.
GTCATGGAAACCAACATTTGGTATAAACGTAGAGTGCATGTCTAATTTTGGCCTCAATAGCAAAGTTGAGGAAATCCTTAAACACAGGTATGAGCCCCTTAACATAGTGTCTAGCACACACAATTATGGCTAAAGCTTCGTCTCCCATTCCTACCACACCATGGCTTGATTCCTAGTTCTTTGAGTCACATTTCATTTCTATAGGTTTTATTGGCTTGTGATAAGCTGGCCTCTCTCTATCCTTAGAAATGGCTGATTCCTTCTTTGTAAACCATTAGGGCAGCAGTGACTAGAGAATTTGCCCTTGGCCTCTCTGAACTCAAAGTTTCATAAAGTTATTGAAGGTATCTTATTTGGTTATGCATTTCAACAAGCATCACACACAATATTCCAGAGGGTTGGTTTGCATAATTCACTGGACACATAAAATCTTTATTAACCAGAAGATAAACAACAGACCTTGAGCATTCCCTGTCAGATTGGTTAATGGGAATTCTCTCCGCTCAAAATAGGAAAAAACAGAGGGGATCGGTAATTAGGAGCCCATTTGAGCTATTATGAAGCCTGAGCATCATCCTTTTGGGTTAGGTAATAAATTAAGGGAAGGTGAGCCTGGTTTCTTTTCTGGTTGAGCATCTTTGTTTTTCCGTGGCAGGCTTTAAAAGGCTATTCAGTAATGCAACCAAGGAGGATTTTTCCATCATTTAAAAAGGGCTCATTAGACACTGCAAATTGATGCAGTACAAACAACATTGAGAGGGTCTGGGTTCTCACATAAATTAGCTCAGTTTGTGCAAGATGAAAAATGCTTTGGCCCTAACTGCCAGCACTACAAACACAACCGAGCTTGGAAAAAAAACAAGGTGTGCCCACTGTGCTTCTTACATCACCAGCAGTCATAAAAGTGCTGTAATTAAAACTTAGCTGACAATTTGCTTAATGATGTGTGAGGCAGAGAGTCCAGGGAGGCCCCCACATGTGGTTGGCTGGAGTTTCTGCCGTTCCAGCGGGAGCAGTGGCAGCGGCTGCCACAAGTCTCTTCTTCACTTGAGAAAATGGTGACTAATCCAAGAAGCCGGTGGGGAGAATGGTGAAGCTTTAAAAGTCATCAAGACCATTTTCACTGTAATGAGTTTGTGTGAGTGAGAAGGTACTTCAGGTGTTTTGGAACCATCCATTTATAATTAGCGAGTTGAATTTAAGAAAATTACACTATTGCCCACAATATAACTTAGACCAATTAACAACTTAATTAGCCCACTATAACATTATGAGGTAGGATTTCTAATTTAGTCTCCTTACTTCAGAATTACTATTATTATATAAGAAAAGAATCTTTTAAAAGTTTGTGAGACATTAAGCCTCAATTGGAACAGACACAATGCTCAAGTCCAGATGTCTGGATAAACAATTTAATCCAAAATCAGCCACAAATTTACCTTTGATCCTCGACCAGGGACTTGACCGCATCCTTTCCCGATCCATAAAGTTAGGAGCCCAAACTGCATATAGAGATTGTTTATATTTGATTCCTGATAAGCATTGTATGCTTAGACAGTCTAGATATATGTAATGTATAACTAGATAATCAGTTATACATTGGAATACACAATAGTACTCAACATTTCTTGAGTTATTCTTTAATCATTTAAGGATGTGTTTCCTTTATACTAAAAAAAGGAAAGAAAGTACCTTTATACTACAAAAAGTCACTGAATACTAAATATCAGGAGACATTTTTCTGACATAAGATGTTAAACACTTAAGCAAAAAGTTTATGCTCATGCCATTTCTAAAGGTCAGCTTCCCATTCATTCATAGAAAACACTCCATCTGTATGTTGTAAGTTGCCTATGAAGTAAGGAAGGGGGAATCTTCAATGCCAACAAGACTTTATGAAGACAGGTTTAAAAGTTAAAATCAATATAGAATAATATGAAGAGACAATTAGGAGGTGATTCTCAGAATCTGGCATTCACCATCCTTACCTCCCACCTAGAAACTTCTAAATAATTTTATAGTATTCACTTATCAAAATAAACCTCTTTTTGAGTCAAAACTGCAGGAATGCTTTTTTAGTTTCATCACGTGTATTTCTTAGGGGCATTCATTTGACATCAAAAGCTTGTGGACTGCAAAAGTGCTTTGTTCAGGTGGCTCTTGAAATATTACACCTTGAACCACACCCTGAGCTGGGCTTCCCCTGTAAAACAGTGGTTGGGTATGAGGCCAAGGTCATTAACCTGGTTCCCTCCCAGAAAACTGGGTCTAGACCAATTAGGAGAGTAAAATGGAATTTTGTCCAACCCAAGGATGGGAATCATATCTGCTGAGATTCAAAACAGCTTATGTGCAAAGTTCAAACAGTTCCAAAAGTTTCTTTCCACAACCATTGTTGGGACCTCCTTCCACGCTTTGAATATAGTGCTAAATGCTATGTGTAGGCAAAACTTGGCACAGTTTGCAAAGACCAGAAAGGGTCCATATTCTAATAGTTCCTACATATAAATGCGTCATTTTAATGTTATTTCAATTTCTTGGCTTGCTTAATGTTTACCTTGAAATATTTTAGTTTATTTTTAACTAGAGGCCCGGTGCACAAAATTTGTGCATGGATAGGGTCTCTAGGCTTGGCTGGCTATCAGGGCTGATTGGGGCCTTCTGGCTGCTGGCCGGGGCCTTCCTTCATTCCCTGCTACCCCCTGGTGGTCAGCACACGTTATAGTGAACTCCGAGTCTTCTGGTTGAACTCTCAAGGGGACAATTTGCATATTAGGCTTTTATATATATAGATACTAGGACAAATAACTTCTTTGATATGCTTAATAGAAAAAATACACCAAGCTGATGATTTCAAATGAGGATGGCTGGTTGAGAGTACAGAGGAGTGAATAGAAAGATAAATCCTAGCTCTGCTGTTTATTAGCTGAATGACTTAGGTAAGTTATTTAATCTCTCTGAGCTTTAATTTCCTCATCTACAAAGCAGAAATAACAAAATACCTACCTCTTAATGGTTGTGAGAATTAAAGGAGGTATGGTGAATGTAACATGCCTAATAACACCTGACACACTAAGCAGCTTGTTGGCACTTCTTTTTAGCCATTGTATATTCAATGGCAAGCTTCTTGCCTAGTGCATAGTAGAAACTAAAAAAACATTAGAGAATGATTAAAGGAATAATACTTTATTTTAAAATAGGTCAACTCTATAGACAACACTATTATATGAATAATCTCATGTAACAGAAATCTAGGAAAATGGCCAATACTCAATTCTAAATAAAATTAATACATTTAAAGATATTAGCAGGTTTTATGCAATAAAACTCTTTTTTTTTAAAAAAAAATATATTTTATTGATTTTTTCACAGAGAGGAAGGGAGAGGGATAGAGAGTCAGAAACATCGATGAGAGAGAAACATCGATCAGCTGCCTCCTGCACGCCCCCTACTGGGGATGTGCCTGCAGCCAAGGTACATGCCCTTGACCGGAATCGAACCCGGGACCCTTCAGTCCGCAGGCCGACGCTCTATCCACTGAGCCACACCGGTCAGGGCTGGAATAAAACTCTTGACTGTAATCCTGAAAGTTAGCTGAGTCTATGTTCTTATTAACAGAGATTCTTCAAATTTAATACATTTCTTTAGACAGCTTAGCTTACATACTCAATAAAAATGATATACAGGTAGAGAATTCTAAGACATATTGCCAGACTGAAACTGGCACTTTAGGGTGCATACAGTCAACTGAAGACCACCTGGCTATGTAAATATAATCGAATTTGTCCACATTGCTCTCAAAAATATTCCCTCAAAGTTCTGTAATCATAGTTTTTCAGGCCAGTTGTGCTAAGGGAATAAAGTTTGTTCTTGGTGAACTTTTTTGATATTGCTGTTATCTGAAAGACACACTAGAACCTTACTCAAATAATGTGATGAATTTGGTGGAAACTACTAGTTTACTTCTTTTATGAACAGTGAAATGGTGATGGTGAGTAAAATGGAGATGAAGGAGAGAAAAGGCAGTGGAGAAAAATGAGAGATCTAGGAAACACATTTATCAACTTTTTAGTACCAAAAATCCTTTTGACCACTCCTTCTGCCACCTCCCACAGAAATTTCAGTCTGGAACACTGGAAATGTCTTAAGTATTTATCTCTCTTATATTTAATTGGATCTTAAGAACTACTTTGTGGAAGTGGAGAAGGGATGGACGATTATCTCTATTTTATGTAGGTGGACACAGAACACGTGTGTGACTTGCCCTGTCTACACAGCTTGTCAGAGGGGAATGTGCAGAGGTACAGTCACTGGCCCATGAGACAGGTTAGACATTTTTAGGACACAAGACATTTTTCTGCTGGAATTTTAATTCTTGAACTGTGGGATTTTAATAAAATAGCTTCTCAAGTGCTTTTATGATTTCTTTCCCTGCCTTATAGTCTAAGAGTCTACTTAGTCATTTGATTTCCCAGCTGCACTACTAAAAATAAATGGTTGAAAAGGAAAACTTTCCTTGGCAAGGTATTTGATGTGTTGTCTTCTTGAAGGCTCTTCCTGATGTAGTTACTGAGAAATGGCATCAGCAGAGCCAGCCTCAAGATGAGGCTCTCTCCTTACCAGCGTTCTACTCCCGCGGTACCTAATATTTAATTTAAGTAGATGATCAGAAAGAAGTACAGGTCATTGGCCTGGGGACAGGAGGAGGAAAACACATTTGTTTCTATTATGATTGTTGAAAGGACAGTACTTTGAGAGGTTAATAGAAGCTGATTGATTTTCTTTACTTTTTTATTATATAGCTTACAAATGTAAGCAGTACATTGGGTCTGGATTTTAATATTGATGAAATAAAGGACCCCAGAAATAAAATATATGGGTTTTCTGCTTATTTATTTTTTTAAAAATTTTGTTTTATTGCTTAAAGTATTACAAAGAGTATTATATATGTCTCCTTTTTTTTCTCCCCTTGACCTTCCCCTGGCCTCCCTACACTCCAGTGTCTTGTGTCCACTGGTTATGCTTATATGAGTGCATACAAGTCCTTCCGTTGATTTCTTACCATCCCTCTCAACCCTCCCCGGACTTCCCGCTGTAGTTTGACAGTCTGTTCGATGTTGCTCTGCCTCTGTATCTATTTTTGTTCATCAGTTTATAATGGTCTTAATTATCCATAAATGAGTGAGATCATGTGGTATTTTTCTTTCATTGACTGGCTTATTTTACTGAGCATAATGCTCTCCAGTTCCTTTCATGCTATTGCAAATGGTAAGAATTTCTTCTTCTTCTTTTTTTTTTTTTTTTTACAGCAGCATAGTATTCCACTGTGTAGATGTACCAGTTTTCTAATCCATTCATCTGCTGATGGGCACTTAGGCTGTTTCCAAATCTCAGCTATGGTAAATTGTGCTGCTATGAAATAGGGGTGCATATATCCTTTCTGTTTGGTATTTCTGGTTTCTTGGGATATATTCCTAGTTTCTTTAAAGGAGGAAATCAGATTTGTAAATCCAAGGCCAATTTCTACTCAATTAAAAATAAATTACACTCAGAATCTTCTCTCTCTCCTTTTCTTCCTCCATCTCTTTCTTTCTTCTTTCTTTCTTTCCTCCCTCCCTTTTTTCCTTCCTTCCTTCCTTCCTTCCTTCCTTCCTTCCTTCCTCCCTCCCTCCTTCTTTCCTTTTCCAATTCCTTTTTTCCCCTTTCTTATTTCTTTCCTTCTTCCCCCTCTCTTCTTCACCTCCTCCCTCCCTCCTTCCCTTCCCTTTCCTATCCTTCTCTTCCTTTCCCTTCCTTTCCTGTTTGTTGTCCTTCCTTCATTCCCTCTTCTCCTATTTCATTATTTCTAATTCCTTCCTTTTCCCCATTCAACATTCTTTCATTCAATTTCAAGTATTTAATGTTTGCCTACCATGTGTCAGATAGGTTACAGTCTTCTCATGAATCCCCTCCAAAATACTTCCATCAAATCATCATTCCACCTGTAGGTGAACAGCTCTCTCGAGAACATTTTTAAGGCATCTCATAGTTGGAAAGGCCTTCTGTCTATTTCATCCAACTATGTTTCTCTATGCTTTCATTGCAGATTTACTCCTTTTCCCTAGCAAAATAGCACATTTAAGTTTAAGAGGAAAATGATGATTTCAAGTGGCTGGTATTTGTCTAGGAGTAAAGAGCAAAATATTTTTCACATTTGGAAAGTCAGTAAGGGATTATATTGAACAGTCAGGGAAACCTCCATATTAAATCCTATTTAAGTATTATTTTGTGTTGGGTTTCTCAAAGACAAAAACCTTCCCTGGTAAGCCTCAGATCATTTTCTTCCTTTTTCTCTTTCCTCTGAAGATTTCCAGAGAAGTTCTGATGGGACTTGCTTCTGCTTTTCTTTTGGGGGCTGGTGAGGTCATAGACCAAGGAGGAATCAGTTCTGAAGAGATGTGTTGAGGATAACTAACTCATTAAGTGAGAAATATTATGCATTGGACATGGGGAATGAGTCAGACTGAAAAAATGACTGTGGAGGCCAAACAAGAAGAGATGATGGGGTTGAAGCCCTCAGGTTTTCTCAGAACAGAGTGAATATAGGTAAAAGGCCACCCAAGAAGTTCCTGTGTTGGAGCATACAGTAGAAAGGGTGCTTAAGACTCCTCTATTGGAGAAACTTTTATTTGAAAATTATAGTTCAGAGGATCAATTTCTTGGGATCTATTTTAATTGAGAGCCCTCAATTTAAATGTAGAATGGCTTATGGGAAGATTCTTCTATATCAAGGACTGCATCTTTTCCCGAGGCAGTTGTCCAGGAAAGCTTCCAAAGTGAGTGGATACTAGCTCATCAGTTCAGCTGTGCTTGTCTTGATGAGCCCCTCCTTATGAGAAAGAGAGAGAGAGAGAGAGAGAGAGAGAGAGAGAGAGAGAGAGAGAGAGAGAAAGAGAGAGAGAGAGAGAGAGAGAGAGAGAGAGAGAGAGAGAGAGAGAGTTGTGTCTGAGAAGGTTTTAATCACTAAAGGTAAATGATAAATGAAGGTGCTCATCTTTGTGTTTCACTTGGACATTGACAGTGCAGAGGCTGTCTTCAATCTCTGATGATAGAGCTGAGCTTTCTCTCTGGCACTTCCTATGAGTACTCTATTGAGCATCCAAAAAAGAAACTGTAAATGACTAATTAGGGAATTCTTAGATGGAGAAGAGTGATCCACACTTAAAAGTTGTTTTAAAAATTTGCTATGGAAAAGACAGATTTGACCACATAATATTTAAATCAATAAGAATCTAATGGGACAATCTCTCTAGATAAACAAAATTAAAGGATAAGCAACAAGCTATCAAAACACATACAACCAATGCCATAGTCCAATATTTTGAATCCTGACATATAATATTCCACGCATAAATTGATTTGGAGAACAGTAAGATCTTATTAGACAAATGGGTAAATTATATACATCTTAGAATTACAATAATTAACAAGCATGAGGAGCTTAATAAGAAATTCAAATTAAAGCAAGACTGAAATTCTTTTCCTCTCCTCTCTCTCTTCTTTTTTTTTCCCTACACAATTGTCAGTAATTAACAAAACATGCCTAGTTGCAGCCACTGCTAGAATTTTTGTAGATAGAATCCTGAAGACTTTACCTTGTGATGGAAAAGTCAACTCAATTATTTACCTTTTGGTGCTGAATCTGTAAATTATCTAGATAAGAAAGCACTTTTTTGTCATAAGATATATTATTGGGCCAGAGATATGTGTGTGCAGCCATAACTCCAAAAGGAAACAGCTTGTTTCTCTTCAGTTAGGATAAGTAAACTTGGACACAGGGGCCTCATTTTTTCTCTTTTATACGTATGCGTTTTAAAATCAACAGTTACCTGTTTCCAAAAAGCAGCAAAACTATAGGCTTTTTATTTTTTAAAGTTAATATTTGCTTCTTTTTCTCCAGCACCAGTCTCGAGCAGACATTTTGGGTGTACTTTGCGTTTGTACTTTTGGTTTTCATCATATGTTGAACACTAGCTTCTCTTACTGCTCATTGGATAGAAGCTGATTGATTTCATTTGTGAACCTGGAATAGCCCATTACTTCGTAAATTCTGTATAAGCATTACCCAATGGCAACAGCCTGTCAGGGGGCTAATGCAAAGTGAAAGCTAGAACAAACTGACCATTGACTCTTTTTGCGTCTTAGGCCCCACCCCCTACATTTTATGTTTCAGGGTTCTGATCTAAAAAAATAGTAATAACAATACTTACCCGCTAGAAAAGGAGATTATTAAAACTAACTGAATGAATTGACTGCATGGCGCTCAGCAAAGAACAAAGTGCGCTAAAAGTGTTTAATAACAAAGGACTAAAGGGATAAAGAATTTTACTCTAGGGCTGCTAATCCAGCACCTTTCATATGCATTACATTTATTTAAGCTAAATAAAAATAGCACATGACAGGTTGTATTTGTGTGGGAAATCACAGAGAAAACAGCAAAGACATTGGAAAATTGCATTTTTTCAGGTAATTAAAGGTCAGACTATTTAGCCAAACCATAATCCATCACAACGAGCAAGGCATTGATTACTGCTCTGGACCACATTCATTTTTAATTCCATTAGTGAAATAAATGACAGCCTTTGAATTTGCCACTTTCTTGATGCACAGTAATAAGAATGGCAAATTACTCGAGAATCCAGAATAGCTGTGAAGATAAGCTTCTTTCTTCCTCTTTGGCATACCAAACTACAAAGTTTTAAGCAACAATAAACATAATAGCAATCTTCTCCAATGTGTTGTAATAACAGCTCTTTGGTGATCTGAGAATGTTCAAAGTCATTCTATTTTCATGGCTCACCCACTGGTGAGCTGCAGCGCTGAAACCCCCTACCCACAGCTGCCAGCCCAAGTCTGCGAGACAGAAGTTGGTTTCCTCCAGGGCCTGAAGCTAACGGTTCTAATTCAAAAGACACCCAAGTGGGCTGAAAACCGACTGAATTATATTTCTAGGTACATGTGTCGTAATGGCTGTCAAAGAGAAACACTCAAGCAGGTTATCTGGCTTCCCCATCTTCTTCAGGTGTAATGCAGTCATTCATTTTGTTAACTCTTTGTGTTTAAACACAGAGACCACAAACTGAAAAATATACTCGAGTCTATTTTTGCTCTGTTGCTCTGTTTGTGGGAGTAATTGTTTCACACCCAGTGAACCACAAATGAGCTCGTGTTTGTATAAGAACTTTTAAGAGAATGGAGGAGCATTATTCTTAGTTTGTATGTGAGGGGATGAGGCCTTTTTATAGGTATAGGACCATGTATATATGAATGCATTTGTCAAATTCTTCACAAATAAATTCACTCTAATTCCTGTAGGGTAGCCTAGATGGGGAGATTTCTGGTTGTTGGTAATTATCTCTGTGGCCCAAAACCTGTCTTGCAGAGTGATTTAAGCTTATTACCTGTGCCTTCTCCCTACTCAGGTGTTCTCTACATGGACTCCTCTTACATTTAAACCTTCTCTACCCTCTGTCATTTCAGATCCGCCAGGCCTCTCATGACATTTTCATATTACCATTTGATCATACAAACACAGCAATGCCTCACTTATCCAAGATCAGATGTTCACTCTCCACACAGGCACCTGGGAGATTGCAAGAACTATCACAGAACACTTGACATCAGAACATCCTAGTTCTTATTCCACATCTGCTCTGATTAAGTTTTTAAAATGGATATGTGTTTTTAAATGAACACAGGGAGAGTGTTCTAAGAGGCAGCCACAATAAGAAGTAACAAATAAAGCAGGGCTCTGCAAATTTTTTCTGTAAAGGGCCACATAGTCCATATTTTCAGCTTTCGGTCCATATGGCCTCTTGCAAATAGTCATGCCCTTTTAAAGTTATTTAGACAAAGTCCTTGTCTGGATTATCTCACTGCCCAGAGAACTAGGGGAAGGAGATGAATATATTACATATTTACAGGCACCAGGCCTTTCTATGTTTTTAGAGAATCTGAGGCAGTGTTGGAAAAACAAGTTGAATTTGTTTATAATAATGTATACCATTACTAGTCGGTCTGCATTGAGGTTGACCTTACCCTTTTTCAAATGTGGACAGACACTAATTTGCAAGATTAATTTCCTCTTCCCACCTCCCCAACGCAGCACACAAACTCACATAAATGCACACACACAGACACATACATACATACATACATACATACATACACACACACACCATGCATGCACTAAAATATCCAATGCATTAGCATATAAACTTTCAGGGACAGACCAACCTTCACACTTTAGTATAATTGAGATTGTTTTATTTGAGAAGCCCTCTGCAAAGCTCAGAATAAAATTTTTTGTGTCTTTAATTATTATTTTCTTTTTCAACCATACTCTTACAAGCAAACAGAAAAGTTGCTCCTGAGACAATCAATAAGCTTGCCTTGACATGGAGTATAGAGTATCTTATTATAAACAAGCTCTCAAGAAAAAATATTCTATAACTAAATTAAACCTGAGTTATTGGCATAAGGGTTTTTACCAGGCGGCTAACCCAGGCATGTAATATTTTGATAGCATGAGCCGAAACTGATAACAAGTGGTGCTTGGTAAACTGAGATAATGAGAGAGGGTAATTACATTTTATGCTTTAGGGCGTAAGTTGATCATTCGAAGGAGTCAGAAAGGAATTCCTCCCTCCCAGCAGAACAATATTAAGCAAGAAGCTGAGTTCACTAAGGAGTCAGGAAGTGTTCTAAGATCTTGCCTGAAGCATGGGACAGGCTGGTGCTACCCTGAGGATGCTTTGTCCCCTTTGCATTTTCTGAGCACATAAGCAGATATGTATCTTGTTCCTTGAGCTGGGGAGGAGTGTTCAGTTGTTTCCTGGGTATGGCTGTTCATTGGTCTTACTCAAAAGTTGGTGAGAGTGGTGATGAAATGTTCTTCATCACTCATACTCTTTGGTTTTCAACCCTGATATTCAGTTATATGAAATATTATTCTCGGAGCAAAGGCAGAAACTAGAGAGCATTTTCCCAGTTATTCTTGGATAGAAAAAGAGAACAAATATTGTGCTTAACACATCAGCTTAACTGCTGGTATCCTGTTTCTTTTTGAACATATATCCAGAATTCTACTAAGGAATAATTAACAGTAACCTTGGAAGATGAGTAGAAAATATCATTTATTTAATCACATTTATCAAGCACCTACTATACATAAGGGAATATGCTAGGCGCTGTAATACTGAGACGGCCAGAATAAAGTTAATGGTCCCACATTTTTTCACTCCAATTAGGATAAATAAGCATACAAACAAACAGTTTGCAGACCAGGATATTTAAACTTTTCCCAAAGACAATGAAGAACCACTGAAGGATTCAGCAGAGGAGTGCTGTGGTCACATTAGTGGGACGGCTGTTTGGCAGGATGTCTGGGTGGTGGCAGTATGGGCATTTGGCACTGGAGACAGGCAGACTGTTTCATTTCTGAAATAATCTAGCTAAGAAAGAATGAGGGTCTGACCAAGACTGTGGTGAAGAGGAAAGGAAATGTTGGGATGGACAGAGATTGATTTAGGACATGGGTTGATTAATGAATAATTGGGTGTGAGTATTGGTAAAAAAAAAAAAAAAAGGAGTTAAGATGATGAATAGGTTTGTGGTCAGGGATAGTCTGAGAAAGGATGGTGGAACCATTGGTGAGAAGAAACCCTTAGGAGCAGTGGATTCTGAGGAAAGAGGATGAGTTCAATTTTGAATTGTTGAAGTTATGTGAACTCCTGGTGGAGATAATGGCTTAAAAGGTTATAAGGTCTGGAGCTTAAAAGCAAGGTTAGTGTTGGAGAAATAGATTTGGGAGTCAATAATGTGTAAATCCTAGGTGCTGATGAGATGGTCAAAGAAGAGTATAGAAAGAAGAGAGATGGAGGAAAGTCCAAGGAAGAGGTGTAGCATTGAGGAGAGGGAAGAGGAGAGGTGTCAGACTATCCAGTACTGTGTCTGAAATTTAGTGAGTTCTCAATAAATAATCCTCTCCAATTCTATCATTCTCTAAAGGCAGAGACTATGTCTTAGTCATCTTTGTATTCCTACATCTAGCACTGTTTCTTGCACATGGTAGATGCCCTATAATGCACTTACCACATGTGTGAGAGGCCATGGAGGCAACAATGGCCAGAGGAAGGAAAAAGGAGGAAAAGAGTTTCAAGAAGAAGGGGTCATCACATGCCACCAAAGGTTTACGTAAGATAAGGACTGAAAAGTGTCCATTAGCTCCAGCAATTAGTAGTTCATTGCTGACCACAGGGATCGCAATTTCAGTGGAGCAGTGGGGGGTGGAAGCCAGACTGTTGTGGGTTGGGGAGTGAGTGTCAGGTGAAAAATGGTGGCAGTGAGTATGTCCACTGCTCCTTTGTAAAGCTGGGCTGTGGCCCTAACCCTTTTGGCTCAGTGGATGGAGCGTCGGCCTGGGGACTGAAGGGTCCCAGGTTCAATTCCGGTCAAGGGCATGTACCTTAGTTGCGGGCACATCCCCAGTAGGGGGTGTGCAGGAGGCAGCTGATCGATGTTTCTCTCTCATTGATGTTTCTAGCTCTCTATCCCTCTCCCTTCCTCTCTGTAAAAAACCAATAAAATATATATATATATTTTTAAAAAAAGCTGGGCTGTGAAGGAAAGAAGAGACCCTTGTGGTGAGCAAATGGTCAGTGTCCTGTAAATTACATGGGATATTGGCATTGGAAGAAGCTATCTTAGAAAGGCCCCTACCCTTTATCCATAGCCGGTCTGAAAACACCCTCTTTTGTATCTCATGCCTGAGCAGAGGCTGATTACTCCCTACCAGTTTTTATAGTCTTTAGTTATAGAAACCCCAAATTTCTCTCCATCTATTATTTTTACTTCTGCCTTCTGGAGCCACAAAGCACATCAATTGTAGTTGTTCAGCTTGAAAAAACCATGAGTGAAAAAGAAAAGTGAAAAGAAAAATAAGATTGTTTTTGAAGACACATGATATAGTTTTATTCCATTTCTCTGCCTTGCTTCTTGAAACTATGCAGACTACTTTGATACACATTGTCAACCGAAAATATTCTTTCATAATCTCCAGCAAGTTTGTGATAAACTTGTGAAGTGGAAAACATTTTTAGAAACATAAAATAAAATCCCAATTAAATTCTGAGGACGATTAGGAGTCCAGAAGAAAAAACCACTATACAATTGTGCTTACTGGAACAAATTTATTTAAATGAACTGTCTATTAAGACAAAAGCAAAATCAGTTCCATACCAAAAATAAAACAATAAAACAACTAATTTTTCCTCCTCCTCTTAACTTTTTCTCTTTCTTTCTTTCTTTTTTTTTCTTTTTAATTTGGGAAGAAAAGCAAATAAGTTTAGGCCCGGAAAAAGTTTTGATTGCATTCCTTACATTTTCAAAAGCATAATGGAGACAGCTAATCTGTGAACCATATACATTTATTTAACTATTAAAATGTTTAAAAAGCTGTTTTTTTAATTTTATATTACATATCTTTTACCACTTTATGTTTTAATAGTCTGTAATTTATGGTATCTTCATAAATCAAAGCTTGAGGAGTTATTTTAAATTCAGATTCTACTATTTATTCACTGTCCAGACTCATCTAAATGAAGATGTTTTGTTCCCTACAACTTTAGAAACAGAAATTATAAATCAATGCACTTCGATTTGAAAATAGATCAAATTTTTTTTTTTATGTTGAACTGAAATTAGTTTAGGATGGAGTAAAAGCAAGGTTTTTAAAAAGTTGGTCTGGCCCATAAATAGAGAAGAGACTTACAGCTATCAGAGGGGTGGGGATTGCAGGGCTGGGTAAAAAGTCAGGGATTAAGCAAAAAAAAAAAAAAAAAAAAAAAAAAGTCACGACCAACAACTCATAGACATAGAAAACAGTATGGTGATTACCAGACGGGGAGAGGATGGGGGGAGAGAGAGGAGGGTAAAGAGAGAATGAGTAGTGATGGAAGGAGGCTTAACTTGGGGTGGTGAGCACACAATATACAGAGGCTGTATTATAGAATTGTATGCCTAAAACCTATATGATTTTATTAACCAATGTCACCCCAATAAATTCAATTTTAAAAAAGGTCTCTGAAAAAACTTTGGTCTGGTTGTCAACATGATTTATAATGCAGTTGTCTACAGTTTTATAAAATCCAGTCTACATTGCCCTAGACACAGGAAGATTTACACGTGGTTAAGCTAGCCACAACTCTTACAAGGCTCAATTTCCCAGCTCTTCTCCATTTTTCTTCTTTTCCCCTTGCACTTTCTTGTTTGTGGCCACAGGCTGTAGCAGCATTAATGACCTTTTTAATGAGATGTCTTTAACAAACTGAGTGAGAGGAAGCAGCCCCTTCCAGCTGCAGGGAAGGCATGATTCACACTGGACCCAGTCAGTAGTGTGAAAGCAGGCTGGGTGCTGGGGGCTGTCCATGCACAGGTCAGTCCTCTCACAGCTCTGGAGTCAGGCTCAGCCCTGCCCACCCATTTAGCCATAGGCTTCAGAAGCCTGTTCTGCTGTGTCTGGAAACAGGATTCCTTCTGGATAGCTCATTGCCTTCCTAGACCCTGGAACACTTTTCTTCCTGGTTTAAACTGGTCAGCCCTCTCTACCTTAACCCTTGAAGAGAAAGACCAAGCCTTATCTCTTCGTAGTTGGAAAAAAAGCATTTATTTAATCTGGCCACATTTATTGAGAAATCTACCTTGCAGAAGTAAGGGGTAGGAACGAGACAGGGATGGATTTATTCATTTTTTGAGTAGCATTTATGTGTCAGGGATGTGGTTGGTGTTGTGGGTACCAGGGTGAGAAAAAGTACAGAAACGGGTCACAGCTGAGCATAGAAAACAAAACCGTTCATAACAATTAATAAGAGGCCAATACCTGTGTTGAAAAGTGATAGAGCGAGGTGCTGTTGAAGTGGGAGGCGTTGTGCTTGGCTAGAGGAGCTGAGGGTAGGGAGTGAGGGAAACTTCTGAAGGAGCTGATATTTGAGATGGTCCTTGAATGCATAGAGCTACCAGGGACACGGAGGCCTTGTTTTCCAGATTTTCTGAGAAAACAGAAAGTGTGACTTTAAACATAAGCTATGAGGAGGAGAGGTGGCCAGATGAATGTGATAGAGTTAACATTGAAGGATTTGGATTAGCGATTGATGTCTGAAAAGAGATGCTCAGATGTTACTGTAGTGTGTTAATCAAAGACACTGCAAGAAAATTCTTTATGTTTAAAACCTAATTTTTAATCTCTTCTCATTTAATTTTCAACAGGGATAGAAAATAGGCAACCATCTCTGACCATCTAATAAACTTTTTGCTATTTGAAAGCTGCCTAATATCATTATCCACTTAGAAAGGGAGTTATAGAATATAGAGATTGCTAAATAACCAGTTTGTCTATCTTTTAAAATAATAATAATTATATAAATTTAGGGGGTAAAACTGTTGTGATATACATATCGATAGTGAAATGATTACTACAGTCAAGCTAATTAACATAGCTCCTCACAATCACCATGTTTCTTTTTCTGTCTGTGGGATGACAACACCTAAGATCTATTCTCTTAGTCAATTTCCAGTATTCAATACAGTATTGATAACTATAGTGATCATGCTGTACATTAGATCTCTAGACTTATTCATCCTGTATAATTTTAACATAGTAATCTTTGACCAATATCTGCCCAATCCCCTCCCACCTGCCTAGTAACTGCTGTTAATAAAACCAAAGAGCATAGTATCGTCAGATCCTGACAAAAATACAAAATGAGCTGAAGTCTGTACCTCAAGACCTATCATAAGGCAAGTCCTAGGATATTTAAAACAAAAATAACTCTAAGTGGACATTCAGTATTTATTTCTATTGCATATGAATGTTCTATTGCAATGACAAGATATCTGATTTTGAGGACCGCAGAATTCCTTCCATATTGTTCTTTATAATTGGTCTTCTAGCTCAAACATAAACCACTGCTACCAGAGGTGATATATTAATTATTAATTAATATCCAGCATTAATTATTACAGGCACATTAAGAAGAAGACCCTCTGTGGCTGATGACATGTAGCACTGGATTTGGTGTTCAAAGCAGGCTGTGAGATCTTATGCTTGGAAATCTTTAAGACAGGGTCGATGGCTATCTGGGTAAGTGTGGTCCGCCTGGGGCAAGGCGTTCAGGGAGGTGACCCCTGCAGCTGCTTATTACACTGTGTTCCCAGGAGCCTTTCTTAGTCACAAAAGCTTCTGCTTGATTACTAAACCAAGTCCATTCTCCTGAGAACACTTTTCAACAATAGTTCAGAGACAAACTTTTGGCATGAGTCAAAATTCACGTTAGTGGTGACCTCACTTCCTTAGCAATTACCAACTTGTGTCCTGTAAAGGAGGTGAGGGAAGGGGCAGAGAAAAACTTTTATTCTGCTTCTCTCCTCTAATGGATTTGGAGCCACCAAGGAAATCAGCCAGTCATTACAGCACAGGGCTTGGAGCCAGTCCAAGGGCTTCATCCTCATCTCCACCACTTACACGGACTAGTGGCCCGTCTCCCCAAAGCTCTTGTTTCCTCATCTGTAGAGTGGGGATAAAAATAATCAACCCACCTATCAAAAAGGTTTGGAGGCTTCCTTGACATAGTAGGGTGGGGCCTAATCCAATCTGACTGGTGTTCTTATAAGAAGAGAACATTTGGGCCCACCAAGAGACACCAAGGGCACCTGGGCAGAGAGGAAAAGCCACGCAAGAACACAGGGAAAAGGTGGCCTTGTGTAAGCCTAGGGGCAAGGTCTCAAAAGAATCCAAACCTACTGACAACTTGATCTCGGACCCCCAGTCCAGAACTGCGAGAGAGTACATTTCTGTTGTTTAAGCCACCAGCCTGCGGTACTTTGCTATGACAGCCCCGACCAACTGCCTCATATTGGAACACAACCTCATCTGTTCATATGTGGGCTGCTCTGAACCGCAATGGTAGAGTTGAGTATTTGCAACAGAATATGACCAGCTACCAAATAAACTGTTTACTGCCTATTTCTGTGCAGAGTAAGTTTGCAGACCACTACTCTAAAGCACCCAAAAACTATTCTAAATAGAAATTGTAGGAAGGTAGTATAAGCTTATTTCATTTTTATGCTTCTGTTCCCCAAGTTAGATGCTGATCTTTTGGAGGACAAGGATCACATGTTCTATAGGAAAGGGAGAAATACTGATCATGAGACATGGAAACAACCCAAGTGTCCACTGATGGATGAATGGATAAAGAAAATATGATACACAATAATAAAGACATGGAAACAACCTAAGTGTCCTTCAACCAATGATTGGATAAAGAAGATGTGGTGTGTATATATACAGTGGAATACTAGTCAGCCACCTAAAAGGTGAGATCTTGCCATTTGTGACAACATGTATGGGTCTTGAGAGTATCATGCAAAGTGAAATAACTCAGACATAAAAGGACAAGAACCATGTGAATTCACACATATGTGGGATATAAAGCAAAGGCAACAAACAAAACAAACAAACTCATATACACTGACGACAGTATGTAGTTGTCAGAGGGGAATGGGGATGGGAAGAAGGTAAAGGGGGACATATATATGGAAAGGAAACTAGACTTTCGGTGGTGAGTACACAATAGAATATGCAGATGTTGTATTACATAGTTGTATATCTGAAACTTACATACTGTTATTAGCCAATGTTACCCCAATAAGTTTAATTTAAAAAAGAAAAAAATGTGATATACATAATGGAATGAAATATTCAGTCTTTAAAAAAGGAGAAAATCCTGCTATTTGCAGCCACATGGATGGACCTTGAGGGCATTATGCTAAGTGAATAAGTCAGACAAAGAATGACAAATACTGTATGATCTTTTACATGTGAAATCTAACTCACAAAATCAGTAAGTGGAATGGTGGTTGCCCTAAACGTGGGAGGTGAGGGTAGGGGAAATGGCTAAAGGTGGTCAAAGGGTACACACTCCCCTTATAAGATGAATAGGTTCTGGAGATCTAATGTGCAGCATGGTGACTATAGGTAACAATGCTGTACTGTGTTGTATATTGCAGTGTATAACTTAAGTTGCTAAGAGAAAGATCTTAAAAGTTCTCATCACAAGAAAAAACATTGTAACTATGTGAGGTGATGAATGTGCAAACTAACTTATTGTGGTAATCATTTTGCAATATATAAATATATAAAATCACTACAATGTTCACTTTAACTTACACAATGTTATATCTCAAGAAAGCTGGGCCCCCCCCCCCCCAGCTTCCCATTTGTCTCTATGTTTTTGCCTATTGCTTTTATTTCAGTAAACAATTTTTTACCAACCCCAATTATATATACATAAGAAGATATATACACAAGTGCTGTTTTAAGTACTTGCTGTATACCATAAATTGTGCTATGCACTTTGCTTTCAATTAGTCACCACAATAACTCTGTGAGGTGGGTACATTTCCTACCCACATTTTACAGATTAAGAAAATGAAGCTGTGTGAGATGAAGTGACTTGCCCAGTCACAGAGCTTGTAAAGGTCAAAGCTGAGAAGGTGACCAGGCTCATCTTCAAAGCCCATGGGCTTTTCCCCATGCCGTGCCACTTGCAATTCAGATTATTATTATTTTGTTGTGTTTGAGTCTCTTTTGATTTTTAGTACATTGCTACTAATAGATACTCAGAGAATGTTTCCTGAACAAATCCTGGTTGGTGCTCCTTCCAAATATGGCAACCCTTCTGTCAACAAACCTATAGTAAACATCAACCAGAGGCCAGGCTCTGTTCTAGATTCTGGGGACACAGCGATTAAGACACCATGTTCCCTGCTCTTGTGGCATTTCTCAATTTAGCACTGGTTCTGTTGTTTCCAGTGGCTTTACACGGACTGCCTACTGCTTGCCCTGGCCTGGCCCGTGCTGTTGGGTGACAAAGCCTCAGCCGAATGGACGCAGCTGCTCTGGTCTCAGGAGCAGCACCTGGAAGACTGATCCTTTCCATCATCTGAAAAATGCTTCCCAATCCGCTTGCCTTTCGCCATGCCCTCCTCATGACTGTAAACAGGATAGCTCTGTTCCCTCCACTTCCCTGCCCTGCGCACACACCGTATGGATATTTGAATAAGCTAGGAAATCCGCAAGCTACGACACTGAGCCCTGGGTGGAAAATGTGACCTCACAGTCCTTGGGGGGAAACACACACACACAGAAACCAAACTAAACCTGGCTTTCCAAAGCAATGATTTCCTTGTTCAAGGTAAAAAAAAAAAAAAAGAGAGAGAGAGAAAGTTTTGTACTTTCTAGAACTTCTCAGTATGTTCTCTGAAATTTAATTAGATGTTGTGGCCCCGCCGAACACTGAAGCGCAGTCTGGGGCAGAGTGGCCAATCCCAGCAGCGTGGGGTTTGCAGGCATCGGCGCCGGAGCGGTGCTCTCCGCTGCGAGACTGGTCGCTGGGACTTACCTGACCGTTAGCTGGTAAGCCGGAGTTGCTCACCACCTCTCTTCCCCAGACTAATAGCACTGTTCAGCGCCGCTTAGGTTATCACTAGACATGCTTGAAATCTATTTCTAAGGTAAAATGGAAGTCTAATTGGGAAAAAATCAATTTTTAATGAAACAAAGTCTCCAAAAACTGGATGGCAGATGTTGTTGTGCCATTCCCCGTTCACTGGTTAACACTTGGGCCAAGCCTCCTCCCTGAAATGAAATGTGTATGGCTTCGCTATTCTTCCAGGTCCTCTGGTCATATTTGTGTAGAGAATTCTGGAGTTGGTGCCAAAATTGCTTTGCCATGGAGTGGCTATTTCTTCTGGTTTCTATTTTTCCCTGTAAAATTAAGGCCTTAAGCTAAATACTAGTGACATTCTCTTGACACTCACCAATTTCTGTATTAACCAAAAGGTAAAAGAAGCCCTTGTAAGTTTGTGTCTATAGGTACTTCAGGGCAGATAATTGACTGCTCTAGGAAATTCGATTCTGTCTCACCCTAAATATATTTTCAATAAAATAAGGCTTTCTGACTTCTGTCATGGAAGTAGTAAGTCCTCTGAGGGTGTCTTTAGCCAGCGGAAAGTAGACCTTGAGCAGAGGCCTAAAGACAAGGCTGTGGGTGGAGAGAGAGAAACCCAGGCTCAGATTCTGGACAGAACTATAGTATTGGGCTGGAGTTGAACCCTAGGCCAGTCAAATTACACTTTGCTGGAGGGACCATTGAGAGTTTAGTCTCCATCATTTTAAAAACGATGAACCCTCATGGTCCCGGGAGTTCCTAGAACGGGCTGATTCTCTAGAAAGGCTCTGGAGGCCAGCGTGGTTCTTGGCATTGAGGTGGACAGAGCGGTTTAGAAGAACAAACAAGAAAGTGCACTCAGCAGCTTCCAAGCAAACGCTGCACCAGGTGTCTTCAAAGTCCCAGCCCCATGATTAAGCTTCCAATGGTTTATACTTTCTCTCTCTTAGAGCACATTCTTATTCTTCCCAAGGCAAGCTGTTCTGTCAGAGCCACCAGCGGTCACAGCTCCCACGAGTAGACTCTAACATCCCACTTTTTGTCTTGTGACTAGCATAGCAAAGGCCAGAAAAGGCTGCTTTTCGGAAATAAGCACTATATCATAGTTCAAAATGGTCTCAAAAGATTTCGAAGGTGCAGTGAGGTTTTCATTTAGGCTCTGGCTCCCATTAAAAACAAAACAAAGGAAAACAACCAGGAGTTTTGGGAAAGATCCCTGAAAACAATTTACTGAGTAAACAAATAGTGGACAGTTCAGCCCTAGCTGGTTTTGCTCAGTGGATAGAGCATCAGCCTGAGGACTGAAGGGTCCAGAGTTTGATTCTAGGCAAGGATACCTATGTCGGTGGCAGGTTTGATCCCGGCCTGGGTCAGGGTGCTTGCAGAAGGCAACCAATCAACAGGTCTCTCTCTCTCTCTCTGTCTCTCCTGCTCCTTCCACTCTCTCTAAAAATCAATGGAAAAAATATCTTGGGGTGATGATTAACAATAACAACAAAAAATAGTGGACAGTTAAAATTCTCTGTGGGGATCACTGAGAAAGTGACTCAAAGAAATGAGAGATGGAAGAGGTTTGCTTCACACAGCCCTTCAGGCAATGCTTTCTTTGGGTCCTTTGCTTCTGGATGAAAAGGTCAAAATGACAATAATACTGCTAATAAATTATATATTTTCCATGACTTATTTTAAGCCCCTTAATAATTTGTGAAGAGTGGGTACATGCAGCATTCATGTTTAATGTGGCTCCTGTTGGAATCACGACCTCCTTCGAGCCACCTGTATCCAATGAGGAGACCCAAGAGCACAGATGATGACACCTGAGCAAGGAGAGGGGCCTAGTCCCGTGATTTGTTGTGAAGGCAACTTCTCTAGCTTTGGCCCAAGAGGAAGTCTACAGAGAAGTTAAATTCTTTTTGTAAAAGAGTAAGGTCATGTTGAATTTTAAAAAATTACACAGATGAATGGAATACATGATAATTAGGTGTAACATTGTATGTTGTAACATTACATTGCCGCTTTCCTTTTAACTCCTTACTCTGTATCTTTCTCAACATTCATCTGAGTGGTTTCCTTGGAGAGCAGGGATGGATAAAGCATAATGTGTTTAAAATATATTTTTATTGATTTCAGAGAGGAAGGGAGAGGGGAAGACAGATAGAAACATCAATGATGAGAGAATCATTGATAGGCTGGCTCCTGCATGTCCCTTGCTGGGATGTGCCCTGACTGGAAATCGAGCCATGACCTCCTGGTTCATAGGTTGATGCTCAGCCACTGAGCCACACCACCTGGTCAAAGCATGAAGTTTTACTACATCCGGTCCTCCAATCTTTGGACCAAAGGCACAGCCATCACTTCTAGTAACCAGATTTCATTTAGGAGTTGGGTAAAGTCTTTTCCACGTGAACCCTAATCTGTGACATGATGCTAGCTCAGAAGGGTACTTCACAGGAAACACAGGCCCATTTCCAATGGCAAATAAAGCAAAAGAAAGGTTTTACTGGCAAAACATATACAGGGTGGGGCAAAGGAGGTTTACCGTTGTTCGTATGGAAAATAACATAATAATTAATAAATAATAAGACAAGAATAAACTCTTGTGTTTCACGTACTCACAAATGTAAACCTACCTTTGCTCCACCCTGTATATTGGCAAGAGAAAAGTTGGCTGTAAAGAAGTGTCTCTAAAAGGAAAGGTCATAAGTTATTTACTTTAAATGAGTAAATGTAACCAAAGCAAAATAAAAGCATTTGGATAATTCACTTTCCTAATGTTATGCTACATAAGGGGTGTTGAGCCATGCATATAGCCACAGGATTTTTGTTTTTATTTATTTTACAGCCTGCCTTTTAACACTCTCCCCTACACCCCAGTAATTCCAGGAGGACATAAAAACAACCTTTTCACTCTCGCATTATGGTGGCTTTGTTTTTCTAGGGTGCTTGGACTTCTGTGCATTTGCAAGGCTTGTTTTTCAATAGAGCAGCCAGGGTTTCCAAAGTAAAGAAATTTCCATCACAGTAAAGGCTGAAATGGCTAGACCATTTGCTGTAAAACAGGGGGAAACATGGTTATTGGACAAGTGGCGTTTCTAGCCCATCAAAACAGAAAAATTGCAGCCTCTGGCATTGACTAGATGCTGGGCACTCAGGACATCTCAGTGTCATTTAATTATCGCAAGGCCCAAGTCACTTCTCCTGCTACTTTCGGAGCCTCCCCACATGGGGACTTCCTCCAGGTCTTGGCTAACGCACAGGAATCTGATGTTTAGAAAGTCACTTTCCTGTCCTTATAAACAATTCCACCATAATAATCTGGCTTCTGGCACCAGAGGTTCATTTAAATTTTGCTCAGCTTGGTTTACAATTAAGATTTAATTAGTAAACTCATTACAAAGACAGGAAATCTCCGACTTTCCCCTAATTCTCTTCTAGGCCTTAGCAAGGACCCAGCCTGTCCCTTTGGCTTTAGACATGGCAGAGAGTTTTCTCTAAACATTGTTATTTATGTTAACGTTAATTGCAAGATAAAATATTGTTCTTTGCTTTTGAAAATAGATGGAAGTTACCGAGTCACTTAGAGTTTAGGGTTTCAAGTTCTCTATTTAGAAAATATATCCTGTGCATATTTTTAAACTTTCTAGACACCGAGAGTCTGTTTAGATCCCCCCAACTTTTCTCAAACAGTAGAAATAGGACCTGAGGTCGAGACGTGGGGGAGAGAGTGCCAATAGGGACACAGAGAGTAAGACTGCGGCATAATCACCACATGGCGACACTCTCAAACTCTTTCCCGCACCACGCCAGTGCGCTGCTACTCATAGGACACAAAACAAGGGTGACAGAGCCCTGTGAACCATGGTGAAATATTCACCTTTTTGCTAAAAAAGAACAGCGGAAAGCATTTGCCAGAAACCTTAGAGTGAGGGGTAAAATAAATGGCTACTCCACTGAGACAGAGCTTGGCAATGTTAGAAGCCCAGGACTAAAACATTTTAGCTGGTAACATTTTTATTGGACAAAAGTTAGATAAATTCATCCTGAGAAAATGAGGTCCCTGAGGGAAAATGATGGAAACTTTTGGAGCAGAGCTCAAGTGTTATTGCTATACTTGCTGCAATAAGACTCACATTAAAACATTTACTCTGACCACACGATGATGATTCCAGGACATTTAAGAGAGAAATTTCCTTTCTCTTTCAGTTCCTCCTATTGCATTTCAGCTTGCTTCCTGCAAAAGCTGAGGCTCTCCATGTGATCTTTGATCCTTAGGGAAAGTCTTATATGGTTAGATGAATGACTCCGTTTGGAAATCCAGCCTTTTAAATTTGCTCATTAGAATTAACTATACGTTGTCTTTGATTGTAGACATACTTGAAGTGATGAATTAAAGATTTTTTTAAAAATCAACTAAGCCCTAGCCAATTTTGCTTAGAGCGTTGGCCTAAGACTGAAGGGTCCCAGGTTTGATTCTGGTCAAGGGCAGGTACTTTGGTTGCAGGCTTGATCCCTGGCCCTGGTTGGGGTGATGCAGGAGGAAATCAATCAATATATCTCTCACATCCATGTTCCCCCCCCCCCCCGCCCCCCACCCTTCCTTACACTGTCTCTAAAAATCAATGGAAAAAAAATTCCTTGGGGTGAGGATTAACAAAAACAAACAAACAAATAAATAAACAAATAAACTATAGTGATGGAGCTTTATTCTCTAGTGATTTCTTTGATCATACTATTTTTTTTTATTTTTGGTTCTAACAAAATAAGAAAATACGGATCAGAGAGGTTAAGTAATTTTACCAAGGTCACACAGTAAACTTATAGGCAAAGCAGAAATAAAGTTTGTTTTAATTATTTTCAGAGCTCTGGGCAAACTCAAAGGAAAAAAGTATTAGTAGCTGTAAAAACCAAGACCCATGATACTTGATGGGTGTTTCTGTTGGGCAGTCTCTGACAGCTTTTATGAGGCTTTGGAATGTGTCAATAGATAGCACCATGACCCTCTGGGAAGGAGCAAACCAAACCCTTCCTCTGGGAAGTCTTATCCAGTTTGCTCCTGGACATTTTCAGTCAAAAGAGAAAAAGCAACATTTACTTTCAAAATGGCTTGGAAGAGTTTGGAGAACACAGGACTTCAAAGGGTATTGGCTGAATTAAAGAGAAGTGTGTAATGTCATCAGAGAACATCATTGTGCAGCGTCAAGTCCTCTGGAAGTAACAATAAAAGTTCCCTTTCTCTGTCTTGTCTGTTCTCAGTTTGGAAGGTGCTGCAATCAGTGTGGAGACATAAAACACAGAGCAACACAGCACCATTTCAGCCCTCACCTTTGAGATGTCAGCCTGATAAAAAGGGAGGCAGGGAAAAGGAAGAGGGAATTAGGATTTCTAAAATAACTATAGAAAACAAGAAAGCAGAAATACTAAAGGCACAAAGGAATGTCCAACTCCCAGGAAACTTCAGCACTGAGAGGGGTGTAACTGGTCTCCAGAGGTCACTGTTTTCAATTGAGGTCGATGGGAATACAACCATTAGAAACCACAACAGATGTCCCTCTGGGTTGTATAAAGAGCAGTAGAAGTAAACAAAGACAGATCTGAGCCAGGAGTCCCCTAATTCCTCTGAATAAGGAATTCTGCTTGGAAAGTAATATTAAAAAAATTTTTTTAAGGGGGCCTTAGCAGATATCAGAGGCATAAGAACCAAATGCAACATGTGAACACTGACTATACCCTGTTCAGACGATAACATCTATAAAAAAATTTTTGGTATAATTGAGGACATTTAAATATAGATTAGAGTTTAATATATTATTATATTATACTAGAGGCCCGGTGCACAAAAATTTGTGCACTCGGGGGGGGGGGGGGCGGTCCCTCAGCCCAGCCTGTGCCCTGTCACAGTCTGGGACCCCTCGGGAGATAACGACCTGCTGGCTTAGGCCTGCTCCCAGGAGGCAGAGGGCAGGCCCAATCCCTAGGTGCAGCCCCTGGTCGGGCTCAGAGCAGGGCTGATTGGGGAGTTGGGGCACCGCCCCCTGTTATGCACAGAGCAGGGCGGATTGGGAGGTTGAGATGCCACCCTCAGTCACGCTCAGGGTAGGGCCGATTGGGGGGTTGGGGCACCGCCCCCTGTCACACTCAAGGCAGGGTTGATGGGGAGGTTGTGGCGCCACCCTCTGTCATGCACAAAGCAGGGCCAATCAGGGGGTTGGGGCTCCGTACCCTGTCAAGCACAGAGCAGGGTCAATCAGGGGGTTGGGGAGCTCCCCCCTGTCATGCACAGAGCAGGGTCCATCAGGGGATTGAGGCACCACCCCCTGTCACACACAGAGCAGGGACGATCAGGGGGTTGGGGAGCCGCCACTGTCACACTCAGGGCAGGGCCGATGGGGAGGTTATGGCTCTACCCCGTCACACACAGAGCAGGGCCTGTGGGGGGGGGGGGTTGGGGCGCCGCACCCTGTCACACATAGAGCAGGGCCGATCAGGGGGTTGGGGCACCGCAGCCTGTCACACACAGAGCCGCACGGTGATCAGGAGGTTGGGGATCTCCCTCCTATCAGGCACAGAGCAGGGCTGATCAGGGGGTTGGGGTGCCTTCCCCTGTCCCAAACAGAGCAGGGCAGATAGGGAGGTTGTGGCCCTGCCCCCTGTCACACACAGAGCCGCAGGGCGATCAGCGGGTTTGGTCGCTGCCCCCTTTCACGCTGCTCCAGGGGCCAGGAGGCCTCGCCGGTGCTGGGTGGCATATTACCCTTTTACTATATAGGATAGAGGCCTGGTGCACGGGTAGGGGCCGGCTGATTTGCCCTGAAGGGTGTCCTGGATCAGGGTGGGGGTCCCCACTGGGGTGCCTGGCCTGCCTAGATGAGGGGATGATGGCTGTTTGCAGCTGGTCACACCCCCTTCAGGGTGGGGGTCCCCACTGGCGTGCCTGGCCAGTCTGGGTGAGGGGCTGAGGGCTGTTTTCAGGCTGGTGGGTGACTGAAACTCCCAACCGCTCCTTTTTTTCTTTTTATTCTGAGCCAGCTTTAGCTCTGAGGCTTGGCTCCAGCTCTTAGGCCTCCGCTGCTGAAAGCAGGTATCTGGTTTGTTTGGGTTCTATAATCGAAACACTGTTTCAACTCCAGCTCTGAGATCCTGACTGGCTGAAAGCAGGTTTCTGGGGTTTTGTTTAGATTCTATACTTGTAACAATGTTTCAAACTGCAAGCTCAGAGGCCGGCAGCGGCAGGCGGGGAACATTGGAGTCCTCCGTCACTGAAGCAAGCAAGCCTCACGTTCGCTTCAAGCTGCCTGGCTGCCGGCCACCATCTTGGCTGGCAGTTAATTTGCATATTGCCCTGATTAGCCAATGGAAAGGGTAGCGGATGTACGCTAATTACCATGTTTCTCTTTTATTAGATAGGACTAGAGGCCTTGTGCATGGAAATCATGCACTGGGGAGGTGGAGGGCGTCCCTCAGCCCAGCCTGGACCCTCTCTAATCTGGAACCCCTTGGGGGATGTCTGATTGCAGCCAGACATCCCTCTCACAACCCAGGACTGTAGGTTCCCAACCAGTAGCCTGCCTGCCTGATTGCCCCTAACCACTTCTGCCTGCCAGCCTGATCACCCCCTAACCACTCCCGTGCCAGCCTGATAGATGCCTAACTGCTCCCCTGCCAGCTCAATTGCCCCCAATTGCCCTCCCCTGCCAGCCCGGTTGCCCCTAACTGCCCTCCCCTGCAGGCCTGGTCGCTCCCAACTGCTATCCCCTCCCGGCCATCTTGTGGCTGTGGATGCTGCCATCTTTGAGGGTGTGACAGTCAATTAGCATATTCCCTCTTATTAGATAGGATTATGGAATGATTATAAATCTTCTTAGATGTGGTTATATTTCTGTTGTTAAGGAGTTTATCCTTATTCTTAAATAATGCCTCCTAAAGTTAGGTTGAAGTGCAATGTCTGAAACTTAGAAAAATGTGTGTGTGTGGGCGCACGCCCTCGCGTGTGTGTTTGTGTACATATTTCAGCAGAGCACAGTCAAAAGAATAATGGAATCACTAGTCTTCTCAATATAGAGTTGGTTAACTCCCTGACTATTTGACATCACTAATAAATAAGAATAGCAAGCACTTATAATACAGGCCCTTTTTCAAGTGCTTTTTGTATACAGCATATATCTTCACATATGACTCATGAGAGCATGAAGTGGACAAGGAAAATAAATAGGTGATAAAATCAATAACCTATAGTTCCAGTGAGGTTCAGAGGTTGTTGGAGTTGAGGTATTAGAGGGATGATTTGGAAAGAAAGAGAATGGTGGTTGAACAATGGAATATTTGAAATAAAAATAATTCTGAAGGGATTTCAGTTATTGGTTCTGATATGGTTAAAAGTGTGTCTAGCTGATCAAGCGAACTGAGAGTAAAAAGATCATCCATGTGGATACTGAAACAACTAAGAATTACATTAGGAGTTTGTTAACAAGGAATTGAAGTGAGTGAGTGGAGTAGGGGACATGGCTGATTAGTTGAATGCAACAAAAAGGGGCAATTGGGGGTAGAGTTCAAGGATATAGTATTCAAAGCTGTGATTTTTAGACAGGTGGGAAGGAGACTGACCTAGAAGCAACATTTGAAGAAGGAAATAGAAAGAAGTGTACCCCAACTCCAGGCCCAGAGGTATAAGTGAGTACGTTGCAACTTCAGCAGAGCATCCAGGTCCTTATCAGAGCAAAGGAAAGGTTTTGAGAAGAGCTTGACAATATAGAGGAGTTTGCAGATGGTTGAGTGAAAGGGTTTCAAAAGATGGACTTAAAGAAGGGTATGTTTAAGCTGAATGGGAATTAGAGTCTGGAAATAAAGGATGGCCTGGAAGTTCTGAGCTTCTAACATGACCTGGGGTCAAGGGCATGGTAAGATTAGTCTTGATAGCCCCAAGTCAGATAGTGGGAGAGAGGTTGTGGATATTGAGGGTGCTGTGGTTTCCACTGAACTGCCTTTGACTCCTGTAGGCTAAGAGTCCTGAAGAGAGCGGTCTTCCTCCTGGCCCAGGAGTACTCTCCTGACTCTTGCCAATAGTACACTGTATGGGGAGTCTCTTTTCTAAGCCTTTAGGCCAGTGGTTCTCAACCTGTGGGTCGGGACCCCTTTGGCGGTCGAGCGACCCTTTCACAGGGGTCACCTAAGACCATCCTGCATATCAGATATTTACATTACGATTCATAACAGTAGCAACATTACAGTTATAAAGTAGCAATGAAAATAATTTTATGGGTGGGTCACAACATGAGAAACTGTATTTAAAGGGCCAGAAGGTTGAGAACCACTGCTTTAGGCAAACACTTGTTCTTTCATCCTATATGCATCTATGGGTTTGCCATGGATCAGTCATTCCTTCAACCAACTTTGAGCCTGCATCATTTTCCAAGTTCTATCTGGGTGCTGGTGAGCTCATCCCTGTCCAGTGCCCACCACCAGCATCTTAAATGCCCAGAGCAGGGTTTTCCACCTTTTTACTAGAAGAGGTCCTGGGATGATAGATAATAACTCAGCTCCAATTTTTGAAATAATTTTATCTGCCAATTAAATAAGCAGCATCTTTTGCCTTATTGAAACCCAATTCTGAGCTATCTGACCTGACATACTGGGTCAGGAGTAGGACATGGGGAATCACCTTCCTCTCTTCTATCGTCAATGGTGTTACCTCTAGAGAGCCTAGTTCCCATAGATAAGAGGATCCCTAAGTGGCTGGACTCTCCATGTAAGCTTTTAAAATTTATTTGCAAGATGTGATCATTTATTTCCTCATTTTTATTATTCGAAGCAAATAAAAATTGAATGTGCAATGACAGCCAAAAGCAAATGACAAGAAGGAATAGTAAACTAATTTGTTTAATACTATGGTGAGTAGCTTGAGTTACATCATTTTTCTTCTTCAAAAGCAGCACTATTCCTAATAGGCTCTTTGAATCATTGCAAAGTCATCACATTTTCATTAAGATTTTTTGGATTCAAAGACCCTGGTTGTAAAATCATAACAAGTAATAAGAGCTCCCAATAGGAAAAATCCCTCCAGTTCTGTTGCCAATTTCTTTCAGATCATCACCCAGATCACTCATTTGTGCTTCCAGGGGATCCACCGTGAACTTAAATATCTAATAAGTCTAGTTATAGTCCCAAAGATGATCCTTAGCAAGTATGGGTGCCTTTGGAAAAGCAATCCTAAGAAGGTGTTCCAAGGATTGGGTAGTAGGGTGGGTAATTGTGTCATATCAGAATATTCCATTTGGAGACATTTTGGAAAAGCATTTACTCTTTTTTTCTCCCCATTCTTTTTAAAAAACACTTATTTTTATTGATTTCAGAAAGGAAGGCAGATAGAGATATCAACATCAATGATGAGAGAGAATCATTAATCAGTTGCCTCCTGCACGCCCCTTACTGGGGATCGAACCCACAACCCGGGCATGGGCGCTGACGAGGAATCAAACCATGACCTCCTGGTTTATGGGTCAAAACTCAACCACTGAGCCACACTGGCCAGGCTGGAAAAGCATTTACTCTTAATGTACAATCCCTTATTTGAAAAAAGCAGAAAAAAAGCACTGTCTTCATAGTACAAGGAACACAGAAGAGATCTTTATGAAATTGGCTTGGTTGTGAGCACTTGAAGAAGCGATTTTTTACCTTGAGGACATAATCTCAACAGAGTGGAATAGAATTGGCATTTCAGCAGAAGAAAGGTATGAGGTTTTTTTTCTTTATGGAAGGAGGGCAGAAGTTGAAAATTAAGACAAAACAAAACAAAAACTGAGCAAAATAGATCTAAGACATAACAAAGTTTCCCAATAGAATATTTAAAAAATCTGTTTTTTAAAAAGGAGTCGTCTGTCTTGCTTCCTGGCAAGATGAAGTGTGAGCAGGCCAGTCTGTACTATCCAGAAATGGCAATCTCAAAGTCTGAACATTTCCTAAGAGTAGAATAAGTCATGGCAACAACATACTTTGTCAATTCATCAGCAACTTTGAAGCCACTGAATTCTTTCGAGAGCATAAGATTTACTTCATGGGCTAGTTGCAAAAAAATGTTTTTCAAATAAAGGACATTTTGGCTTCCTTGAATTCTGCCCTTTTTTTTTTTTTTTTTTTTTTTGTAGCAGTGACTCAATGTGTTTAACCTTAAGTCAAACTCTTCATTTTTTAAATTGCATGTGCTTGTGTCATAGAAAGCTCTGGAAAGAACTCTACCAGACCTCAAGTTCACACATGTTGAGACTCGGCCCATGAGAGGTTTCTTTGTTTTATCCCTTGGCCTATTTGCTTTACAGAACATTTGCATTCAAGAACAGAAAAGGTCTACTTTCAAAAACTGCTTCGCACCCTAGTTGTTATCAACGTGTAAAACATTTCTAAATGGAATTCCATTATGAAATAGAACTCTCCCCACACTGATTTTTAATTACTCTCTGATTGCTCAGTTCTGGTACTATTCTCAGTTAAAATGGAATAGACTATGGCAGGGAGAAAAAATAATCACCACCTAAAATATGAGAGTGGGGGGAAAATATACATTTCTTAAAAATGGTGAAAAATAGAACTAGTATTTTAGGGGCCTTTGCCCAACCTGCTTTCCCCAGGATATGGTGTTAACGAACTCTCAAGAAAAACAACTCCATGCCTGAAGTTTCACAGCAAACAATGCCTGTCCAGAGTCTGCTGCTTACTTTTGTCTTCCTAAATCTATCCCGTGATAAACCTTGTTTCCTACACTTGACGTGCCCCTCTTTCACTAGTCCCAAATCCATCAGACACATTGTGGTTGGCTCATTGTGAACAAACAGAACTGACAGTTTCCTTCCTCAGAGTAAACAGTACTGGTACTTAGACACAGTTCAAAGGGTTTATCACCCCAATTCCCTTAGGTGGGCAAGAAGGGCCAGCTCTAACTTCTAGGTAAACTAATTTATTCCCTGCTGACATTCCCAGTTTTTACTGGTAGAAAAATACTGTGTAATGACTCAACTAGTGGCCTATTTTCACAGCCCATTTGCATTTTTTTCCCCTGTTCATTGCAATGACCATCACCTCACCCTTGTTTAATATTGTTGGTGTTTATGAGCAGGGCAATGCATGCTTAAAGAAACAGGGTGGGCCCATTTATGCCTTTTTCCGTCAGATTTCTCTCTGCTTGAACCCTGGATAAATGACTAGGAACCTGGTCAGCAGGGTATGTGTCTTGGCTTTCCCCTTCTCACTCTCATAGTTCCCATATGTTGGTTCACTGGAGGAAATATCAAGAAACGCAGGGGGCTCCCCTGGCACAATGGGTCATTGAAGGTGTGTGATGTCATGCCAAGTGCTTGGAAAGGACACGCTCTGGGAAAACAATGTCCTACCATCAGGCAGGATTCCACGACTGCCAAAATGAGGACGAGTTCTCATGTCTCCAGAAGACAAACCATTCATATTTCCTATTGTTTCTCCAGGCACTTACTTCCTTCTGTTTATTCCAGCTTTCGTAAACCAATGAGTCATGCCACTTGCCTCTGAGTCCAAGCGACTTCCCTTCTGTAGGTCATTCAGAATGAGCCCCCTCAGAGCTTTGGGCGGTAGCTGGGACAGGACTTTTGTTTTGGGTTTTGTTTATAGGCTGGGCTTTGTTTTATAATGTCTTATAGGCAAGTGTCTGGGGAAGAGGTTTTCAAGTGTCCTTTTGCTTCTTTGAAAGCAAACTGCTGGGGACCACTGAACCAAATCCCCTGGCTGCTCCAGGACTCCAAGCACCATGTTTGGAGCATCATTAGTTGATCATCAGTTTACACACTGCGGGAATATCCCTAACACAACATCCATGATAAAAAAAAATGGCCCTTAATCATCCTGTAGGTGAGAGCTGTAAACAGCCAGGAGGGGAGGTATTCTGTCAGAAGCTTCCCAGGGAGTACGCCCCCAGGGGCCCCGAGTGTCCTGGCCCCCCTGGATGCTTCCATTCCAAAGAGGCAGCAGGTTTGAACAAAGGACCTGCTGACAGAGTGGCTAAGGAGCTCCTAGAGATAGCTTTGCTGGTGTCACACAAAGGTGAGCAGGCCCAGGCCAAGGGGCTTGGAGAGGACAGGACCTCCAGGTGTGCCAGAGCCTGCCTGCCTGCCCCACTGCTGTGCGAGGGGGATTCTTCTACAGAAAGTGGCAGGTGGAAGGAAAGGAGAAAATACATGGGCACCATAATATGTAAAAAATAAGAGGCTTTTGGAAAGGCATCGTTTTTATTTGTTTTTAAGGGTACAAAGGATTGACCCAGGTTCACATTTAACCCACCAATGGAAATGCAATGAGCTTGTCTCCTAATGGGACTGAGAATTCAGAAGAGGCAGCAGGAGCTAGTTCTGGCTTAGGGCCTTCCATTTTAATCCCCCATCCCCAGTCCTTTTCTGCACATCCCACCCTATCACACTCCGTCCATATCAAAGCCTTATTTGTGCATAGAGGTTCTGTGAAGACCTCTCGGTGCTATCTATCATCAGGAAATCTGGGGTTTAGACCTATCCCTGGCACTGATTATTGGAAAACTATTTAACTTCCTTCTGTATGATGCAATATCTTTCTCCGTGAAGCAGGAAAAAGATTTGTTGGGGGGACCTCAGAGAGCTTTTGAGAGGGGGAAGTGTGCTGTTCCAGCAGGCCCTGAAGGACGAGTGAACATTAGCTGGGGAGAAGGGGTAGGAATGAAGGAAGAGGGTGAGCAGAGGATATCCAGGCAGAGGGCACATGTGTGAAAGCTCTGAATAGAAAGGCATGCTGAGTGTTTTAGGAAAAAAGGAAGGCACTCCAGGCCTGGAGCTTGAGTAGCGTCGGGGTAGGGGACCAGGCAAGATGGAAGCAGACAAGGGAGGCATAAACCAGATCAGAAGCTGCTTGTATGAGTATTGTAAGGATTTTAAACCTTATTATTAACCCAACAATAAGGAACCAATGATGTGTCTTATACAGGGAAGTGGCTAAACAACAGCACAAAAGACCTTATCCTCAATTCATTGACATCAGAGAAGGTTGACTGAGGCATGGATCTGTGGACTTCATACAATTGTTTTAGTTTACAGGGATAAATATAAGATCACATTTAAAAACAATTTTGCTGAAAATGGGCATTCACAAAAAACACACCACACCTGGGAAGTCTATCATCACCGTCACCACCACCACCACCACCACCACCACCACCATCATCCTTTCATTAAAAAAAAAAAAAAAAAAGAAAGGAAGGAAGGCAAGAAGAAAGACCTTAACAAAAAAGACACCTTAACAAGGGCATCTCAGAATAATGAACATTATCTAGATGTAGTTATTTTGGCTTTATGAAGAAACACTACGTTGTTGCTACTGTTATGATTACTGTTTTGTCTTGAATCTGTAAAGCTTTTTCCCAGCCTGGCACTTGTCAGTGTACTGGCATTTGGGAACCACTGGTGAAGGTAAGCAGTTCTTTGATGGTGAGGAGAAACACTAGGCTGATGTGCTTAACTTTATGGAGGTGTTATGCTGGGTTTGGGGGCAGTTAAGGATGAAGGGAAGAATGATGGCTATGAAAGTCCCTGAGAATGCTTGAACACAGTAGATACTCAATAAATGTTAGTTGAGACTTAAGTTTAATTTTCTAATAATTTCATAACCATTGTTTAATTGATTACCACTTCAGAGGTAGCTAAGGGAAGTATTATTATTCCCAAATTAGAAAATTTTAAGTTGCATATATGTTTCACATTGTGTTTCAGTTAGGCAGCACTGCTCTAGTCTGTGCTGGATATGTTTCTTCCCTAGGATTAGGATTGTCAAAAGATTAACAAAGTGTGTTCAAAAGGATTAACAAAATGTGTTTATATACAAGGTAGAAAACTATGAGTCACACCAGTGGTATCTTCAAATACTATGAAGCAATGTGAGATAGCCAACCTCGTCTAATACATTTTGTCAATGAAATTCGAGTAAAATGATTGTGTCTTAATTATGTACAGAATTTGTTGCCAATATTTGTTGAAACAACACAGAGGAAAAGAAGTAACACGATCACAATGTCAAAAAGTAAGAATTACAAGGATGTCATTGTTTTAATGATTATGGCTGGAACTGAGGATGTTGGAGAAAGTGACAAATGAGTTCTGTGTCTTTTAATGTAGAAGAGTTGGTTGATACTTTTTTCTAATTAAGTCTTTATGTCCCAGATAGTGACTAGAAATTAATACATTTCTTTGGTGACCTTTGTGTTTGATAGATAACAAATTACTTTGTCAATTAGAAAAAATGAAGTTGACATATGCATTAGTCCCCATATCTAATTTATCATGGTGTTGGCAATAAGTAATCCACCCATTTAATTATTTATTCATTATCAAAGCTCAAGACACCCTATATACAAATTTATCTTTTCACACAATATCAATATCCAGATATACTGCCTCTCCAGTTTTTTGTTTCCCTGTGAGCCTTGGATGAGGCTGGGCCTTAGGAAAGTAGATTCCCCCTCCCCATCAGCTCCTCCTTAGGGCTGGGAGTCTCCTCAGGGGACAGCATGGGGCTCCTTTCCTGGGGCGTGGGTCCTTTGTGGCTGCCTGAGTGGAACTTGGCAGTGAGGTAGGTGAGAAGGAGGCTCATCCTCTGGCTGGACTGTCTGCCCTGCTGCCCTCGTGCTGCCCTCACATCTACTCGGATGCTCCTGGTCCTCCCGCTGGACCACTGGGCTTTCCAGGCAGGTGGTCTGCTCAGCATCCTGAGCCTCCTCAGCATCCTGAGCCTCCTCAGCCTGCTGCCGAGGAGTGTAGCCCTGCTGGTGGGTCTTTATAAATGCGGCCCCGGGCCCCACAATGCAGTGAAAAAATGGAGTTTGGAGATCAGGCCCGGCTGATGCCCCAGTAACTCTGGGTGCAAGATGTATACTATCTTGTCCTATGCTACCTCAGTCACAGGGTGAGGTGTTGATGGGCCAGGGGGATCCTCTAGAAGTGACTGTGGTGTTTTGGCATCAGGGAAGCATTGAGGGGCAGTTTCTGGCATGTTGGGATTTGGCTCTGGCACCTTTGAGCTCCTACTGGAGGCTCTTGATGTGGGTGAGCTCTAGATTGCTGTATCCTGGGAATACCTTGGTGCCGGTTTGTACAGAGGTCTCCTTGAGCTGCCTCCTTGTGATGAAGGGCCTCCTGCATGCTGACTCTGCTCTCCTGGATCCATAGCTGCTAGGGCACTGGCTGCTGGTCTTTTGTGGGAGAGGGGAAGGGGCAGCACTTTGCCACTTGGCCATCTGCTTCTCAGTGGCTGGATTGTGCAGGGTGATGCCAATTCAGGAAGCTGGAGAACTTGCAGGGCTCACCATCTCCCTGCACTGTATAGCATTGTATGTGCACCCAGAGGCAGTGCTGTCAGTAACCTCATGATGAATCCAGTGACCTCAAGAAAGCCATCAAGGGCTGCGGGGGATGAAAGTCCTCTATTTCCCAGGGTGGCCTCAGGGCCTGGTGCCTGGGAAGTACCTTGTTCAGGACAACAATGCACTGGGGTTTCAGGTC
Source organism: Myotis nattereri (assembly GCF_964212035.1). Taxonomy (NCBI): domain Eukaryota; kingdom Metazoa; phylum Chordata; class Mammalia; order Chiroptera; family Vespertilionidae; genus Myotis; species Myotis nattereri. Next base: position 156,969,217 of record NC_138075.1, read on the forward strand.
TGAAGCATCAAATTCTTCTGAAAAACCCCACCTGGGCAAAGAACAAGTACACAGATGCTCACTTTGTTTTGGATGTTCAGACAGAGCCTGGTAAGGAGCGAAAGGATTAAAAACCCATCAGCAGATGAGTAGATTAAAAAACTGTGGTACATCTACACAATGAAATACTAGGCAGCTGTAAAAAAGAAAGAACTCTTACCATTTGCAACAGATGGATGGACCTGGAGAGCATTATGCTAAGAGAAATAAGCCAGTCAGAGAAAGATAAGTATCATGTGATCTCACTCATATGTGGAATCTAATGAACAATATAAACTGATGAATAAAAATAGATCCAGAGACATAGAAGCATTGAACCAGACTGTCAAACCTCAGAAGGAAGGCAGGGGAGAGTGAGTGGGTAGGAAGAGATCAACCAATGAACTTGCATGCATATATTCATAACCCATGGACACAGACAATAGGATGATGGAGGCCTGGGTGGGGAATAGGGGTGGGCTGGGAGAAGTCAATGGGGAAAAAGGGGACATAAGTAATATTTTCAACAATAAAGATTTAACCACGCCCCCTCTCCCCCCCCAAAAAACCCCACACCAAACAAAACAAAACACACCACACAAACAAAACAAAATAAACAACTTTTTGATGGAACTTAGAAAATTTTAAAGAATTTTAAAGGAAAGGAACATTTTCACTTCCTTGCTAACCTCTTTATTTGTAATGTAGATGATGGCCACAATCAGTAAGTGTTTCTGTAGGATCTTTAGCCCACCCAGCAAAGCGCCTCCACGTGCGTCTCCTGGACACCACGGCCGATCTCCTGAGTAGCATTAGCAATTGGCTTTTATCTCTGCCGAATCCGGCCATTTTCAGCAAGGCCCACAGAACTCCTGATCTGCACCCCAGATAAGTTATAAGCTGAAGGAGAAGTGAGTCAAATGTCACAGTGAACTAAAACGGTAAATGTCATCCACCCACACCATGCCACTTGAACTAACTTCCTTGTGGTCATCTCTTTCCATTGTGTTACTTGACCTCCCTCCTGCATTTGACACTATTTACCTCTCTTTTCCTTGAAACCTTTCCTCTGTCTCTGTCTCTGTAGCCCCTCCTTCCACCTACAAACCCTACCTGTTGGTGCTCCACACATTCTAACATTGCCCTTCTCACAGTACAGTCTTCCCATGTGAGCTTTCATGAGGAACAGACACAACCCAATTCTATTTCTACCTGGCTTCCTCTCCTGAGTTCCAGATAAGGCTGTGTAACTGCCAACTGGATAACTGTGCTGTCACATACTCTAGGACCCCAAATTCAAAAGGTCAAACTAAGTCATCTTCCTACCATTTCTTCCCTCTGTTCCTCAGCTTGTATTCCTTCCTTGGTGAGCTGCAATCATAATCAACCCATTGTCCCAGCAGAAATCCAGGGGCCGCTCTTGACTCCTCTGTTACTTCCAACTAGCATTGAGTTAGTAAGTTCTGCTAACTTTGATCCTGTCAAAATCCCTAAATTGGAAAGCAGGTAAGTAGTTAGGAAATACTTAAAGGAACTGACATATTATTCTCACTCAGAGAGCTAAATCATAGTAGATGTTATGATTTTTAAGTAAAACTGAGGCATTTTCAATAAGGCATCTCAGCGTTACCCTCATTCCTTACCCCCCAACCTCCACCTTCAATTTCTTCATACTGTTGTCAGAGTGTAACATAACTTGTTTCTGAAACAAGTTTGATTATATCATTCTACTGTTTAAAGTTTCATTACATTCAGGAAATAAGCCATACTCTTTTAGCAGGTCCTTCACAAGCTGGTCAGGCCTTGTCTGCCTCTTTGGTCTTATCTATGTCCATTCAAATTCTTCTCCCCAGCGCTGGGAATCATCTCGTGCTCTAGTTACCATCTTTCTCTTGTCTCTTGCTTTCAACATACTTCCCATTTTGGCATGAATAACTCCTGCTCTTCTTTAAAATTCAGCTCAGAGACTATCTTTGTATCATCAGTACCACCACAGCAGCACAAGACACACAATAAGTGCTCAATAAATGTTTACTGAGTCAGTGGCGGACAGCCTATGCACCTTGATAGTACATGGAAATGGAGTGGGGGAGGGAGAAGAGGTTCTGAGAAAAATAATCTCTTTTGCACTGATTATGTCTTTGAGAAAGGCTCTTGGTGTGATTCTGTAAAATTCCTTCCTGTCCAGTCCTGGGTTCTACCATGTCTAGAGGATAGTTAAGGGGAATTACCTGGTTTGAGGAATCATCCCATAGTACTCTGGGACTCTGGAAGTTCATTCTGGGCTGATTTCTCTCTCTCAACTTGGTCCCGCTATAACCAACTTCCTCCAGGACTTGCTTGTGTGCAACATAGAACTTGGTTCAGGAAAGCCCAGAATCTAGTCAACTGTCATTCTCCCGGGGGTCCATCTAAATTCAGACCGTGTGTGTGTGTGTGTGTGTGTGTGTGTGTGTGTGTGTTTATGTGGAGAGGAAGAGAGAGACAGAGTCAGAGAGACAGCTTAATATGCTTTTTTATTCTCATTCTCTTTCCTTCACTCTATTTCCCACCTATTGAGTGTTAATTAAATTCTAGGCATTCTCTAAATGCTTTATATCCATTCCATTATTATTCAGTATTTAATTATATTTACTATATTATCTAATCCTTACAAAGGTTTTAGACTAAGGTTTAGAATACTGAAGCAGCTTGCTTCATCATGCAGCTAGTAAATTGTAGAGCTGAATTAAAATTCAGGTCCTTCTGACACTAAACAAATTTCCTAACTTGTATGAACTTTTAGGTTAAACTGCTTGTAAAAATACAACTTGAAAATAATTGCTTTATTGATGCCATTTAAAAAAAAATGTTTTCATTTTACCTGGAAATGGATAGTGCAGGTAATGTGTGATGTGTTATCACAGAATAACTTAATGCCATGTTAGATTGTATAGTAGGAAGTTGAATGCAGCCTTAAACTGGGACTGATTCACTCTAGTCAATAAACTCTAGGAGAATAGAGACCATGTACTTTTAAATGTTATTTTAATTTTTGCTCGAACCAAATCTGACTAACACATATCAACTCTCAACAAGACTTTTATGCTATTAATTCCTAACTAAAATAATCCTCCCTATTTTCTTATTCTTTTTATCTTGACAAGACGGTCTCATGGAAATTTGGAGGGAATAAAACTTGGTCAAAAAATGGGTGTGGATCCCCGGCTTTGTTATGTGAGTGTGTGAGTGTGTGTCAGGAGAGTATCTGACCAGCTGGGGAGGGGAAGTGATGGGAAAAGACGCTTGGCCAGAGGCATCTAGGGCAGGTCACTTTTCTGTGACTGCAACTCCTCTGCCCGGGACTGTAGAGATAAATTCTAGTGTTACCAAATGAATTATAGGGCTGCTGAGCCATCTCGTCTCCTGGGGAAAATGTGTGCCTTTGGCTCCACAGTCTTGGGAGCAGAGAACAACTGCCCTCCGTTGTGTGCCTTCAGGCCTTTAGTTAGAGGTAAATAACTTGCTTAGGTAATGTACCCTGTGGTGTTAAGCGCAGATGGTCTAAAGACATTCTGAATATCTAAGCTGTTTGCTAGAGGTAAGAGGAAGATGAAAAATTGCCCTCATCCTTGCAAATTTGTTTTGGTTTCTTTTGAATTTTGAGTGACTGGAATCTCTGGCTATAAACATATTTTGTTATGTAAATGCATTGTCAGCCTCCACCTCACGTGCACTTCCAACCCCTCCAAAATTCCTAAGTCAGAGAGCAGGTAAACAGTAGTTAGAAAATGCCTGGAGGAATTGATTGACCTGTATTACCCTCATTCAGAGGGCTAAATCATGGTATATGTTATGATTTTTGAGTGAAAAATGAGGCATTTTCATGCATCAGTGTTTAGGAAAGACTTCTTTGAATTTTTTTGGTTGCATATTTGAATTAACCCTTATTGAATGAATGCTGGATGCTCCTTTACTTGAGTAAGGCAGTATGCTAGCTGCTGAGAGGGGCGGGGGCGGGGGAGGGCAGGAGAAGGGGGGAAATAAAAAAGACCTCTGCCTTCCCTCCAGAAAGATTCAGACTCTAAGGAGCCAAGCTGTTTACTCCAACAGACTAGGAGCCACTCAAAGACAAGGTTTGTGTTTATGAAGGTTTGTCTTCCCAGCACCTCTGGTGCCTGGCACCTGTTATGCATTCCAATATACAGTGATTGATTGAATAAGGGGCATACTCAGAAGGAGAGTAGTAGTCTATGCTAAGTGCCAAGAGAGGGGTGACTCCCAGAGATGATCTAGAAGAAGGAAATAACCTCTGTGGGGGTGGACAGAGTTTTCCCAGAGTATTTGTGCTAGTTCTTGAAGGAGGAAAAGATTAAAAGGAGTGATGAGGAAATGGCACCCAAGGCTGGGACAATGAGCTTAAAAGAGTGTATGCTGGAGAGAGTGGGATAAAAAGAATTGGAAATGCCGCAAATAGTATCACTTGGTTCAGGAGCATAGTCCTTATTATTATTTTTCTGTTGAAGGTCAACAGTGGGATGAGGTTAATTAACCTTGCCATTGGTACTGGGAGCTGATTCCAGGTCTGGTTGGACTCCAAACCCTGGTCTGAAGGGTGCAGAGAACATACATCATTTAATGAAGGTCATGGACATTACTAGAGAGAATACTGGGGATGTGAATAGCAATGTCTTTGCCTTGAAGGATGGTGTGTTCATTCCTTTGAAGTGTTTTACTAATTATTTAAACATATTCCATTCTGCTTGACTTCTTGTTGTTTTTCCGTTAGTGTTGAATGGTTGACTCATTTGAAGAATTGATTTGACCAGTGTCTGCAATAGGATGTGGGTATTTTCTACATCCTTATAATGTGAAACCATCTTGGAGCTGTATTCACTCCCCATGTAATATGTGTGAATTTGCAACCAGGACAGAAGTAATGTAAAGGCCAAACCCATCTCTCCTTAGTGTCCGGGTAACTCAACAGATGACACCAGGAGCAATTTGACTTCCAAAAGGCACTGCTGGTGGGTCTCATCATTCCCCCACTCCTCTCACCAAATAGAGAAGCTATTTTAAGAATATAATAAAATATAAAAATGCAAATGACAAACCAAAATCAGAACCCAGGGCAAGTCCAAAATGAAGCCCTGCTTCCAAAGAGCTTGTAATTAATTGGGGATCCAGTATACCTCATCTATAGAAGGCAGAAAAAAAAATCCATATTTCTAATGGAGCAATATACAATTATATACCACCCAACAAGATGCACATGCAGTATGTAATTTCTGAAGGAACATAGAGCAAAGGAGATAAAATGTGTGCTTAAGGGAAACACATCCCAAACGTAAAATGACTTGAGAGGATGCATTTTTGTCAATACATTTGGAGACCAAAGGGTTCTGACTCAGAGTGGAAAATGAATAATTTTTGTATGAGTGAGGATAAGACACAGCTACAGAAGCAGATAGGCCCTGAGCTACAGGGGGGACAGGAAGTAGGTTGTATTTTTTTTTTGCTCTGCATAAGCTCCTGTGCAGAAACACAGAAGGATTTGCATGAAGCCTTTCTTTTCCATTTTGCTGGTCGCCTTCAGTAATGTTAGATGAATCAACCATGCCAACCTTTGAAAGTTAGGGAGGAAAAGATTTGAAGAGAGAACGGAGGCATTTCTAAGCTCCACTGAAGCTTGCTGGATTAGAAGAGCTTCAATGATAATAGTATTTCTTATTTAGCTTCTTGACATCTGCCAATGGGCTCAGAGCATTTTATAGACACCATCTCATTAATTCTTTCAACATCCTAAGTGATGCCGGGGGTGCCAAGGTTAATATATTATCATTTCATGAATTAGGAAATGGGACCAAGTGACTTTTTGGAAAATGATTATGAGTTTGGGCTGTTTCAAGAAAGGAATCATAGGTTTTTGATTCTATTTCTAGAGTCTTCATGCTGAAATCTCATCTCCCTCTCATGTCTCTTTGATCAGATGTTTGAAACACTGAAAAGAAAGGCAATAGATAACATTTCTGACAGATTATGATCTTCTTAGGGTTTCAGCTTTGGACTTACTTTATACATGAATGGAAAATCTCTAATCTTCAAAAATCGTCTATATCGTTCTAAAACCCCAATTTTCACAAGCAAATCTTTCTGTGAATTTCTGCATCCAGATTTTACATTTCCACTGACTATATTGTGAGTTCCAGGGGTGCAAAGATTGTGGGGTTTTTTTCTCCTAAAACCTAGCGTGGTGTCTGTCGGTAGAATGCAACAGGCGCTATGTTTGTTAACACGGAGAAGCAGCTGCATAGGCTCCAGTCAGTGTTAAGTCACCTTAGCCTTTTTTATTCCATCAGAGCAAAGGCTTGGGGATATCGGTCCAAAACAGGTTTGGGGATATCGGTCCAGAATAGACCATTGCCCTCTTGATGCTATTACAGCTTAGGTGAATTATGTTCAAAAACTTGGAGTGTAGACCTCTTTCAAGATGGGTCCAATTTTTTTTTTTTTTCTGGTATAACAAAGATGGAGATTTATTGAAGAACAAGTACAGACTCCCACGTAGGGAGGGGGAAAGGGTCCCCTCCAATTTCTGATTTGAACAGAGACACCCTTCCCTCCTCCCAACCCCCCCAATTGGTCCTGTAATGGATATGAGTTCAGATAGGACATCCAAAGTTTCTGTAGACCCCCTCCCCTATCCCAGCCCATCCCAGTCTACACCAGGCTGTCTAATTCAGTCAGCCAGCAAGCTTGCCTTCACCAGGGACCACCTGCCCCTCTGGAGGTAGTTTCTCTTGGCTTTCCTGACTGTCAATGGCTAAGAGCTCTGGCCTCTCTAAAGTACAGACTGCAGTCATGAGAAATAAAATGAGTTTTTTCTCCCATGAAGTCAGCAGGCAGAGAATCCCTTTTAGATGCTCTGCTCCTATGACCCATGACCCTTGGCCCAGTTAGACCTTTAGGAGCCTCAAGCCCTTGGGTCTTCCTTCCCTGTCCAGGAGGGAGAGCAGCTGCACTCCATCAAAGGGCCATAAAGGGCGAGGGAGGAAGGAAGAGGGAGTGGGGAGGTGCTGGTTCTCAGGGATTCCTCTGGGCTTTGGCCTGGGGTGGTTCCCTTTTTCCTTGTCTATCCTTGTCCATTCAAGGACATTCTAACTCAATTTATTTTCTGGGCCAGAGAGTCTGAACTTTTGGTGAGCAATAAAATTAATTTAAATGAGGAAAAAGAAATGGGACAGAGGAAGCACTCCCTATTTTTTAATTTCTGAATACTCCTGGGATCTCTCTCTTCCACTGGGCATGCAGGATTCAAATTCCTTTCTGGAGGATGGAAAGGTTGGTTGGTTTAAGCTTGTCCCTCCAGGACACTCAATTAAATTCTACAAGGCAGGTTTTATTTTTTTTTTTCCATTTGGTCGGCAGTTTCATTTCTAGGTTTGTACTGGAGGGACTAGCCTATAGAAATATGGGCCCTAGAAAAAAAACTTTTGCTTCATTTAAAGATAAAAACTGTTTTTTTTTAAATGACAGTCTTAAAAAAAAATCTGTGATATAGCCTCCCTCCCCTGCCCTGCCCGCACTGTATTTTTCAAATTTTTAGTTTCACTTTGAAATCTACCTTTTAAACTGCATTTGTTTCCCTTGGCTACCAGTGGTTTGTACTAGTTTTGTGGCTGGGATGTCACTCTGGTCACCTTGGCAATGTGAAACATTTGCACAAAATAAAACAACCCTGTGACTTTCCTTTTGCACCTTGTTGGAAAAAGATTAACTTAGTATATACCTGTCAACACCAAAAACCCACTCTTTTTTCCATTGGCCAATAGGGAATGAATTGGTTCTGTCCAGCTTTGCACTCCCTAAAAATAACAGCAACCAATAAGAAACCAAGATGGTGGCATAGGTAAACACCAGAAATTGCTGCCTCCCACAACAACTTCAAAAATACAATGAAAAGACAAAACGGACATCATCCAGAACTATAGGAAGGCTGGCTGAGTGGAAATTCTACAACTAGAAGGAAAGAGAAAAGCACACTGACACTCAGAGGAGCTGTGGAAGTAAAGTGCAGAGGTATGGAGGCTCGAGCACTTGCAGAAAGGGACTGGCACCTGAGGATACAGCTGTCTTTTTTAATTGGGAGGGGGTCACAAGCTCCCTACTGCTTTGAACTCCAGTTCCAGGAAGTCTCTGGGGACCCAGTACTCATACGGGGAGAAACTGGACTGTCTGGCAGCAGGCAGAACTTGGAACTTGAGGGCGGCTTTCCCTCAGAAGTGCTTGCAGCAATTACTGGGACACTGAGATGCGGGGCCCCTTAGGGCAGGGCTGAGGATCAGCCATAGCTGCTTGCTCTGCCCTGTTGATTCCCTGAGACCCCGCCCCACCCAGGCTTCCACAGAGGCTTTTGCATATGAATGCCCTGGCCCTTTGCAACCTGAAAATTACCTAACAAATTGCAGCTGGACCAGACAGACCCAGAACTTCTAAGAGAAGGCCCAAGGCCCCATAGCAGCTTGCATTGCTTCACAGCTGGGCCTCATCTGGGCATCTCCAAACCCCAAACAAGGAAGGGGAATCTGCAGATCTCTTCATAGCTCCTGCTGGGTAGCCTCAGGCAGAGGCTAAATTAGCACCTCCTTAGATCCAAGAGCCAGTGTACCCAGTGGTCAGAGGGGGACCATCCAGATTACAACTCCTCAGATCCATAAGGGACACACTCAGGGGGCAGACTCAGTGAGCACCAAAGCCCCACTGAAGCAAGTCTTGCCCCAGAAAGGTGTCTTCAGCACAGAAGTTCTCCCACTGCAGACACAACTGATTCTCACAGACAATTGGCCCGGAGGTCAATTCCTCCCAGTAATAACTACAACAATCAAGACTTAACTACAACAAGACTACAACAAGACTGTGCACAAAGCCCACAAAGGGGTGCACCAAGAGTGGCCACCTCAGGTAATTGGGGAGGCTGAGCCACTGGGCCCTATAGGACACCTAACACACAAAGCCACTCTACCAACACAAGGAAGCATAAAAAATGCGGAGACAAAGAAAGAGGTCACAAATGACAGAAATGGAGGAAAGCAAACGACCTGATATAGAGTTCAAAACCACACTTTTAAGGTTTTTCAAGAATTAGTGAGACCCTGGAGGATATGAAAAAAGACCAACTAGAAATTAAGCATACACTGACTGAAATAAAGAATAATATACAGAGATCCAACAGCAGACAAGAGGATCCCAAGAATCAAGTCAAAGATGTGAAATATGAAGAAACAAAAAATACCCAACCGGAAAAGCAAAAAGAATCCAAAAATATGAAGATAGTGTAAGGAGCCTCTGGGACAACTTCAAGTGTACCAACATCCGAATTATAGGGGTGCCAGAAGGAGAGGGCAAGATATTGAAAACCTATTTGAAGAAATAATGACAGAAAACTTCCCCTACCTGGTGAAAGAAATGGACTTACAAGTCCAGGAAGCGCAGAGAACCCCAAACAAAAGGAATCCAAAGAGGACCACACCAAGACACAGCATAATTAAAATGCCAAGAGCAAAAGACAAAGAGAGAATCTTAAAAGCAGCAAGAGAAAGACAGTCAATTACCTACAAGGGAGTACCCATACGACTGTCAGCTGATTTCTCAACATAAACTATGCAGGCCAGAAGAGAGTGGCAAGAAATATTCAAAGTGATGAATAGCAAGAACCTACAACCAAGATTACTTTATCCAGCAAAGCTATCATTCAGAATTGAAGGTCAGATAAAGAGCTTCACAGATAAAAAAAAGCTAAAGGAGTTCATCACCACCAAACCAGCATTATATGAAATGTTGAAAGATATTCTTTAAGAAGAGAAAGAAAAAAAAGGTAAAGATAAAAATTATGAACAGCAAATACATATCTATCAACAAGTGAATCTAAAAATCAAGTGAATAAAAAGTCTGATGAACAGAGTAAACTGGTGAATATAATAGAACCAGGGGCATGGAAAGGGAGTGGACTGACAATTCTTGGGGAGAAAGGGTATAGGGGTGCAGGAAGAGACTGGACAAAAATCATACACCTATGGATGAGGACAATGGGAGGGGTAAGGGCAGAGGGTGGTGTGGGAACTGGGTGGAGGAGAGCTATGGTGGGAAAAAAAGAGGAACAACTGTAATAATCTGAACAATAAAGATTTAATTAAAAAAAATAACCACTTGCCTAATCACTTTGCTTTAATCTAATCAAATGATGTCTCCTCCTCCTCCTCTCTTCTTTTCCCTCTGCCCCTCCCCGCCCCCTCTACACTATTGTTCTCATCCAAGCTCAGCAAGAACTGGAATTACTTTTCTAGTTTGATTCATGAGGACAGGTAAATGACAGAGTGATCAAGAATAGAAATTCTGGAGTCAGAATGACCTGAATTCTGCTTCTGCAGCTTGCCATCCCTGTGACTCATTGTTTAACTTCTTTGAGCCTCTATTTCTTCTTCTATAAAATGGGACCTATGACCAAGGGTCATTGGGAAGGTTAAATGAGGTACAATGTGAAAACTTAGCCCAATGCCTGGTACAGAGTAATCATGGTCATCATTGTTGTTATTATTAATATTAATCTGAATAGCATTAGTCCAGAGAGACAGTTTCTGAAAAAGAAAGCCATGACCAACTAGGGTAGAGAAATGGTGTATATTGATCCACCTCTTGGTGAGTCACAATGACATGAGAAGAATAGTTAAGAGACCTGCTAATTTTTTTCAAACATTTCCCATAGTTTATTTTTTTATTGTTTTATTGCTTACAGAATTACAAAAAGTATTATATATGTCTCCTTTTTTTTTCTTCTCCCCTTGACCTTCCCCTAGCCTCCCATACCCCCCAGTGTCTTGTGTCCATTGGTTATGCTTATATGAGTGCATACAAGTACTTCGGTTGATTTCTTACCATCCCCCTCAACCCTCCCTGGACTTCCAGCTGTAGTTTGACGGTCTATTCGATGTTGCTCTGCCTCTGTATCTATTTTTGTTCATCAGTTTATAATGGTCTCTATTATCCATGAATGAGTGTGATCATGTGGTATTTTTCCTTCATTGACTGGCTTATTTCACTTAGCATAATGTTCTCCAGTTCCCTCCATGCTGTTGCAAATGGTAAGAATTCCTTCTTTTTTACAGCAGCATAGTATTCCACTGTGTAGAAGTACCACAGTTTTCTAATTCACTCATCTGCTGATGGGCACTTAGGCTGTTTCCAAATCTTAGCTATGGTAAATTGTGCTGCTATGAACATCGGGGTGCATATATCCTTTCTGATTGGTTTTTCTGGTTTCTTGGTATATATTCCTAGAAGTGAGATCAAATGGGAGTTCCATTTTTAACTTTTTGAGGAAACTCCATACTATCTTCCATAGTGGCTGCACCAGTCTGCATTCCCACCAGCAGTGCACGAGTGTTCCTTTTTCTCCGCATCCTCTCCAGCACTTGTCGTTTGTTGATTTGTTGATGATAGCCAGTCTGACAGGTGTGAGATAGTACCTCATTGTTGTTTTGATTTGCATCTCTCAGATGATTGGTGACTTGGAGCATGTTTTCATATGTCTCTTGGCTTTCTGAATGTCCTCTTTTGAAAAGTGTCTATTTAGCTCCTTTGCCCATTTTTTTATTGGATTGTTTATCTTCCTTTTGTTAAGTTGTACGAGTTCCCTCTGCTAATTTTATTTCAGTTTTTACCCAAATTATTTGTCTATGGAAACCACCACCCCCCCCCCCTTTTTTTTTACTATTGATGTTCCTTGGAACACACTTGGGGAAATGTTGAACCACCCCACTCCCAATAATTACAGAGGTTGTAATAATCCTCTATGGAATTTCTTATATTAGTATGTAGTAGAATAATTCCACAATTTACACAAAAATGTATGCCAACCTGAGAAACACAAGGGAACATGCATTGGAAGACCACCTGGGAATACAATGAGCTAATTGTTCCAAAATGATTTAACCCCTTTTTTAAAATCTTTTTCCTTGTATAATTAATCAGTTTATTTTAAGTTATATTTTTTTCTTTATTGATTAAGGTATTACAGATGTGTCCTTAAAGCCCCATTGCCCCCTACCCCACTCCCCACTCATGCCCTCACCCTCCCTGGTGTCTGTGTCCATTGGTTAGGCTTATATGCATGCATACAAGTCCTTTGGTTGATCTCGTCCCCTTACCCCCACCCTCCCCTACCTTCTGTCTGAGGTTTGACGGTTTGATTGATGCTTCTTTGTCTCTGGATCTGTTTTTGTTTATCAGTTTATGTTGTTCATTATATTCCATTAATAAGTGAGATCATGTGATATTTATCTTTCTCTAACAGGCTTATTTTGCTTAGCATAATGCTCTCAAGTTCCATCCATGCTGTTGCAAATGGTAAGAATTCCTTCTTTTTTACAGCAGTGTAGTATTCTATTGTGTAGATGTACCAATTTTTTTAATCCACTCATCTGCTGATGGACACTTAGGCTGTTTCCAAATCTTGGCTATGGTAAATTGTGCTGCTATGAACATAGGGGTGCATATATCCTTTCTGATTGGTGTTTCTGCATTTTGGGATAAATTATATATGCTTCAAGCAAATATCCAGTTTTTACCCAGTTTTTACACATTGATATGACCTATTTCCAAGTCTTGTACTCTGAAAATAAAAATGTGAACTATGGAAATGAGGTGTCCTTCATAGTACCATTCAGAGGTGTTTAGATAGTCAATGAGGCCAACAAAATATGCAAACCTCTTTATGAGTCCTGTGCCCTGACCAGGTGAAAATGCTACACGGCATTACAACTATTATCATAATGGATTTATTGTTCCCTATGGGTCAAGCATTCTGATGTGACAAACACAGTCTATAGAGACAGAAACACAATAGCTTCTTCCTGCTATTACTAGCTTTTTAAATCCAGTTTCTTGAAGCCAATGGGATCAAGGATAAGAATCACAGAAACAATGGCAGTGCCTTTTCCTTCATCGGGAAAGGGTTAGGATGAAGGCTGGGAAGTGAGCTCTGCACCAGGATTGGATTTAGGGGTGAGTGTGTGGCTGAGGAATTAGAACAGGATCAGGTTTGCTTTAAAAGAGGGACTGGGCATGGAATGTGACCGAGGGAAGAGGAGCTTTTCCAAGAGGATTTCTGCCCCTAGCTCTGGATTGGAGTCACTGAGAAGCAAAGCAGATGCTCTGATTTCGGTGATGGGATTCCTGGTCCTGACCGCAAACATTGTGTGCCATCGTCTCTAGGCTTACTCTTGAATATATATACTTGGATCATATCCTGATTTGAAATTAAGGTCGTGGTCACTCAGTCCCCAGGAAAGAGCCTCAAAAGCTAGTCCTGCCTTTGCAAGCTGTGTGCCCTTGGATGCTTATGAATTCTCCGAGCTTTATTTTGCATATTTATAGCAATGAGGGTTTGGAATAAGTCATGTCTATGTTTTCTTATAGAACAGCAATTTTCAGCCTTTTTTTTTTTTAATCTCATGGCACACACAAACTAATTACTAAAATTCTGCAGCACTTCAAAAAATATATTTTTGCCTATTTGACCAAAAAAAAGTATAATATTGATTCATTTACACTGGATGGCTATTGTTGTGTTGGCTGTCATCATTTTTATTTTTTATTTTTATTTGACAATGTTAAGGAAAAGAGGCCAGTTGCCCTGGACTAAATAGTAAGGTATTGCACGTTTTAAAAATTCTTGTGGCACATTAGTTGAAAATCACTCACCTAGAATAAAGAATTTGGAGCTGTATGACTGAGCAAGGCATTTGATTATCATTATCACTCTAGTACAGCGGATCTCAACCTGTGGGTCGCGACCCCTTTGGGGGTCAAACGATCCTTTCACAGGGGTCACCTAAGACCATCAGAAAACACATATATAATTACATATTGTTTTTGTGATTAATCACTATGCTTTAATTATGTTCAATTTGTAACAATGAAAATACATCCTGCATATCAGATATTTACATTACGATTCATAACAGTAACAAAATTACAGTTATGAAGTAGCAATGAAAATAATTTTATGGTTGGGGATCACCACAACATGAGGAACTGTATTAAAGGATCGCGGCATTAGGAAGGTTGAGAACCACTGCTCTAGTATCAGGAATTGTTGCTATTTGTTAAGTACTCACTGCTTTTTCTAAGGCGATCTTAGATTTCCAGTATGGCACGTGTTATTTTGGAGCTCAGAGCCCCACTCCTAACCATGATCTTTGCAGCTAACTGAATGGGTGATTTTTAACAATTTATGCCAGAAGTCACTACAGTAAATACTCCTTGTTTAATCAATAGCGCAGTTAGTAGTAAAAATGTCAACAGTTTAACAGCCCACCAGGTACTTCTTCTAAGCTGCCCTGAAGGCAGACACCGCCAAATGCTATCAATTTAGACTTTCTGTCTACATCCAGATCTAACCCCAATCACAGTGTTGGGACAGGGCATGTGTTTGCTTCTGGCTGGAGGAGCCAGGTGGGAGGATGCAGTCTTTTGTCAAAATGGGGCAAATCTTGGGAGATAATATAGGAGCTTTATTTATTTTTCCTTCTTTCCCTGAGTGCTGTTCTGTTTGTTCTACAGTCCTGCAAATAAATAGCAGCAAAGGCCCCTTGTAAATGAAGACTTTGTGTTTCTCCAAGGGAGGCGGAGTTTACAAACAGAATCCTTCGGAGAAAACAGGCATTCTGGAGCCATTGTCTGTGGTGGTGTGTGTGTGCCTGTGAATTTCATTTGAAGAGCACCTTGGCCCTATGAGGTGATTGCCTATAGGTGTTTGTCTCCTAACTCAAGAAGGGGGTTTTCTTATCTCTGCTTAACAGTAATAATTGCAGGAAATATTCCACTTCCTGGGGCCTAAAACCTGGGCCACCTCTGAGAGATGGTTTTAAAGGGGATGAGGCTCACAGCTGAGCCAGAGGTAAATAGACATTTACTTGAGTACTTACCCAACTTAAAAAGATAAGTAATTGACATATTATATTAGTTTCAGGTGTACAGCATAATGATCTGATAACTGTGTATATTGTGAAATTATTACCACAATATACACAGTGGTAACATCCATTACTGCCAAGTGTTTTTAAGCCATGCCTTCCAAGATTTTAAGAAAGTTATTTTCATTAGAAGAGCCAAATACATTAAAATTCGTCATATCCCTTAGAAAAGTTTGAGTGTAGAATAAAATAACTGTTGACTAAATAAATGAATAAAGGCCTGGATGGATGGATGGATGGATGGATAACTATGGAATGAGCTCAGTCTTGCAGGGGGTGGTCCACAACCAAAATCTTGAACTGTTGATTTTGTGCCGAATCTCTTTACTGCAGCATCTGACTCATTTATACTATTTTTGCACCATTGATTATGGTACTTTAACCTTTGACCAACTCAGGGTGGTTAAGGATCACTTACTAACTTCTCCCATTTTCAAAATAATGTTTGCAAAACACAAACCAGAGACATGGAACAGCAGAGACATGAGTGGGGCATATTTTATTCCTCTCAGGCTTTCTGTCTTGACTCTCCCTAGGTCCTGGCCTTACTTTCTTTAATCCCTGGTCAAATAGTCCAGTAAATTTTATTATGATTGTACTACCAGATTCTATTACTATGATTCCAATTCTTCTTCAAATAGGAGAATTCAACTAATCACCAATGGAGAAGTAGAATTTCAGTGGATGGTAGAATTTATTCCACAGCTGTCTTGAATTTCTCATTTGATTTAGGAAATGACTCATGGTAGTCTTACAGCATGAAAGACACTGAGAAAGTAAACAAAAATTTCCTAGATGGGATTGTGTGCTCAAGATACATACATGTATTGAACGAGGATCTGACCCAAATAGTAGACTAAAGCTTTTGGAGATCAGGAGTTGGACCCCGTTAATAGGTGCCTAGTTAATACTTTTTTGTATGAACAAAATGAAGGGTACATTTTAGATAACTCTTTTCTCTGGACTTGTAACAGCTTATTTAGAGTCCCCTGCTCTGCCAATTGCTATAGTGTAGTGTTGGAAATAGGCATTATACTATATCTGAATATACGATTAAAAATTGTGAAAAGTCCTATGAAAGAGAAGAATAGGGTACTGTGAGAGAAAATAATAGGGCATGGAGGGGCAGGGACATACTTCAGGTTTAGACATTCAGTAGAAATCCCTGAAGAAGTCAACATTTTAGCTGCAGTCTCAAGAAAAAGGGAGAACAAAGAGGAGAAAAGGATATGCTAGGCTTCAGAACTAGTGTGTAGGAAGGATGGAGATAGGAAGGGTTTGGGGCATCTGAGGAGCTGAAAAGGAGCAAGTGTGCCCGGTTCCTAGAATATAGGTAGTGGGGAGGGATGAGGTTGCAGATTGAGACTGAAGAAGCAAAGCAGGGAATCCAGGACAGGCCTCCTGGGCCAGATGAATGACAGAAGAAGGAAGACTACACAGAAGGCTCATAGAATACCTCTTCCCAGGCTTCTCAGTGAACAAGGTACCTGGCACCATGCTTCAGTGGTAGGCAAATAATGATGAGGTAGCGGAGGGTCTGAAAGACTGGAGGCCAGGGTCTGTGACTGATTCTTTGTAAATTCTTCGACAAATTACCTACATGTGTAACTTGAGTGGAACTCAGTTTTAGGATTAAAAACAAACAAACAAACAAACAAACAAACAACAAAAAACAAGCCTGGGTTACATGCAGATTAAGTTGCATAGATTTGTATAAAGGGATTCATACAGTGCCTGCCAGAGCCAAAGCTTCTGTTCTTCTTTTTCTTTAGAAGACCAGTCTCCTCTTATCCATCTGGCAAACTCCTAGCTATCCTTTATAGCTTGCCCACCGCATTCTTGGTGATGTCTTCTCTAATCACTGAATATGGAGAGATGTCATTGAATTTCTCCCAGCACAGGATATAATTAAGGAATTAAAAAATTATTGATATATTTTGTTGATATGTATTTTTTTTGTGTGAGTGTGTCTGTTGATTGTGTAATCAAAATTGTAGGCACTACTTATAGAACTTACTTAGAAATTGTTGCAATGAAAAACTATTGCTATTTTTTCCTATAAATTAATGTTTATTTCTATAAACTCTTTATTTATTATTTAAATATGTTTTTAATGATTTTTAGGGAGAGAGGGAGGAAGAGGAATAGAGAGATGGAAATATCAAAGGGAGCCCTGATGGTGTGGCTCAGTGGTTGAGCATCAACCTATGAACCAGGAGGTCATGGTTTGATTCCTGGTCAGGGCACATGCCCGGGTTGTGGGCTCGATCCCCAGTGTGGGGCATGCAAGAGGCAGCCGATCAATGATTCTCTCTCATCATTGATGTTTCTATCTCTCTCTCCCTCTCCCTTCATCTCTGAAATCAATAAAAATATGTGTTTTTTTTTTAAGAAACATCAAAGAGAGAAAAACATCGATTGGCTGCCTCCTTCATGCCCCCCGTATGGGGATCAAGCCCTAAACTTGGGCATGTGCCCTGATAGGGAATCT
The DNA here is from genome assembly GCF_964212035.1 of Myotis nattereri. Lineage (NCBI taxonomy): Eukaryota > Metazoa > Chordata > Mammalia > Chiroptera > Vespertilionidae > Myotis > Myotis nattereri. The sequence goes on from NC_138075.1 coordinate 156,986,737, forward strand.
AACCAATGACCTGGTTCCTGGGTTGATACTCAACCACTGAGCCACATCAACCAGGCTATAAACACTTTAAATATTGGTAAATATTTTTCATAGACATGTTCTTATATGTCTGATTATTCTGAGGAGAAATTGTTTTGCTGTGCACATTATTATTTATGTATTATTATAAAGATTTAAACATTATATTATAGTTCTACAATATGATTTTTTTTAGAAAAATGCTTTATTATTTTTTCTCTAGACTTCGTTTAAAAAGAATGCATGGATTTAGGTAAGAAATAAGATCCTTGGTAGCAGCAAGGAAGATACCTAGTAATTTCCAGTTGATAATTATGGCTGTTACTAGACTTTCTTTTGTAATTTTAGATATTCTTCAATGCCTACCTCAAATTCTATATTCTTCACAAAGCCTTCTAGTTTGGTGGCTAATATTCCACCAAAATCTGTTGTGACATAAAGTTGTGTCTGGGAATGTGGCTGCCAGTAAGAAATTGTATTTCTCAGGTGACACTGAGAGTCATCTGACAAAGTTCTGGTCAGTGGAATATAATTGCAAGTGATGTTTGCACTTCCCAGGCTTAAGCCTTACAATATTGCCCATGTGCTATTCATCTTTTTTCTCCTTTGAACTGGAGTACTGATAAGCTGATAACCAGCTTTGACCATATAGATGAAGATAATTCCATCCAGAACTGCTGAGTAACAATATCGAAGGAATTTGGGATCTATGAAGGACCATGTACAGTAGAAGAGTTTGCCTACCTACTTTGGGCTGTTATATGAAAGAGACATAAGCCTCTTTGTTATGAAAAGCACTACATTTTTGATTCCCCGAATCCTCCAAGAATAGTTAAGCCTTTTATTCTAGCTATGTAAGAATTGGTACTTGAAGAAGAACGCTATTATAACAAAAAATCCAAAACATGTGTCATTGACTTTGGCAGTGCCATAACAGATATTATAATCTGGAAATATTTGCTATGATTAATTAGCCTTTTGCATAAATGAATCCATGTTCTAGTCTCAATTTCAATCAATGTTTGCCTCCACTATACTTCCACAGTATTTTCCACTTGAACCTTACTTAGTTCTTTATGTGATTAAGCGCCATGTTAAAGGAGCATTTAGTATCCCCTAATAATAATTTATTACATTTCCATATTGTTTTATAGTTCCCAAGGTTTTATTTTTATATTTATTAGTGCATTTTATCTTCACAAAACTGATAAGATGTTAGGATTCATTTATCTAGTCAACATTTATTAATGTCTTTATGTGGCCAGGCAATGGGCTGGGTTTGCAAGCAACTCTTCAGACTGAGGCTTTTATCTTGGAAGTGATTTCACTTAAGGACAAATTAGAAAGAGAAATAGGAGTCTCTAGTGAAATATTGTTATCATGACTTTTTTTTTTTTTGCATCTTCTACCTATGATCCAGGAAGTCAAATTATGTACCCAACGTTGCACAGCAAATTAATGCTCCATCCATTGGACCAGAACTACTCAACTCAAACAGTTAACTGTCTAAAATTTTTCAAGGTTAGTAAAATGCATTTATAAATCAACTTAATTAATAACCTTTGCTTACATATTTTCATGCATTTAGTATAACAGTGAGGTAATGAACAAAATCATATAGATCACAGCAAGTGAGGCTGTAATCTAATCTGTCAACATTGAGTGTATTAAATTCTTAGAGCTTGGGGAGGTAAGTGTTTTTGGTGGTAAAGTGTTGTAGACCAGTAAAAACTTGAGTCAGACTGGAAATAGCCCCTGAGCAATAGTTGAATTACACTGTTTCTTAGAATACTCAATTCAGCACTTTTTATGACCCCAAGACGATACGATTTCTTCCCAGGTCACCTTGCTAAGATAAAGAAGCAGGAGCATGATGACTGGCAGTGAGGGTGATAACAAAATAAAATATATGACAGAGGAGGACGAATCACCAGGAAAAAAGATGGAGAGTGGGCAGGAGGAAGAAAAGAGAGTGTTGGGAACCTAAGGGGGGCGGGGGAGGGTATAATTAAATGAACTCACAGCTTGTGAAAATTTTCCGGGGGGGCGGGGAGGGGGAGAGAAAAGAGAGAAATAGGAAAAGAACCTAATGAGACTAGGTTTAGCCAAAATAAAATGGCATGGAAAGTAGAGAATAAAATGAGAGATACTTTTAGGTCTAGGCACTTCATTAACTGTAATTTGAAAATACAAGGACATTGAGATATTGAATTTTAAAAAACAAGGAATTTATTTCAGAAATATTTATTGAGCTCTGACTGTGTGCAAAATCCTGGAAACTGAATGGCGTTGAAAAGAAAGGTGAGGCAATCACCACTTTATGGCTTATAGTTGAGGAGATAAATGCATAGTAACATTCCTAATCTTTCTTTGCTCTCTTGCTTTGGGTGAACAGTGGCTGAGGAAGTGTGCTGCCTTCCTCCCACCTTAGGGATTGGAATAGATTCAGCATTAAAGGACTAAAGGCTGGACACTATAGGGTTTTCTAGGTTTTGTTTACAATCTCTCTCAGATTTAATTGCCTGCTGAAGAAAGTACTAGAGTGGCACCCATTCCTGGATTTGAGACAGGGGAAGTGAAGTGGTCATCTGTTTACCTCTGCCCACTCAGTACAGAAGAACTCTTTAGCATAAGGTTTTGGCTTGACTTCTATCTAGAAAGTGTTCCCAGAAGTGTCGCTGAGAGAATTGTTTTGTTTTTGCTTTAGGCTGGAGGGTTTGCACTGTAACTATATCTGCTTTTCTACAGCTCTGTTTGACACTGGGTTGACCTCTGCTTACCTCATACTTGCTGAAAAGAAACATATCTAATACCATCTACCTCTGTGATAAGAACATGAGAAAACAAATAGTGGAAAGACCCTTTATAAGCAGATGACCTACTATTAGCTGTGGGAGCCACACAGCTAAAGAGGCTTGTCACGAATAGGGAGGATACAGTATTTGGGCTCCTGGGTTTAGGGCTGAGTTCTAGGCTTGACTGGCAATAGTTTGACATATGTGACATGATTGATGGATAAATTAATCACATTTACCAGCCTGTGTAATTTACTAGCCTGTGGTTTAGTATCAAACCATAATTTCCATATCTTTCTAGGATCAATGACTTCAACCAGATAATTGGGTCAAGACACTAGAAAGAGTCTTCGGGGGTATCCTCAGTTCATAATTCTATCTTCCCGTTGGAGGGACTTCCCTTCATCTCTAGCTTTATCTTCCCTCCAAGGGATTAAAATTAACTCATCAAAAGACACCAAACACTGCTTAGTTGTTCTAGGAATGGGGTTTTGGACCACCTCTGTGATGTGAGGTTAAAATACAAATTGTGTGCCAGTGAACTATCATGCACCCAGAATATTTTTGGAAAGTGTTAACCAGAGATGATTTTTATTGACTCTCACCTGCACAAGTACCATTGCCTTTAGTCAGAAAAAAAAGGAGATAAAAAATAACTTTGAGTTTAGAAAATGATACCTATTTTAGTTTGTGTAATTGTTTAAATACATATATATGTCGTAACAGTGAATAAACTGGCAAATTGACTGAGTTTAAAGACTTTTGAGAATGGTTTTAGGTCTGGAGAGCCCAGTCTGAGGATCGGTGAATGCTTTTTTTTTTTTTTTTTTAATATATTTTATTGAGTTTTTACAGAGAGGAAAGGAGAGAGATAGAGAGTTAGAAACATCGATGAGAGAGAAACATCGACCAGCTGCCTCCTGCACACTCCCCACTGGGGATGTGCCCGCAACCCAGGTACATGCCCTTGACCGGAATCGAACCTGGGACCTTTCAGTCCGCAGGCCGACGCTCTATCCACTGAGCCAAACCGGTTTCGGCAGGTGAATGCTTTGGAGAAAATGTTGTTAAAGAAAGAAAATTAAAATTGACTGAAAATATATAGAAGGAGGCTAAAGAAATGCAGATTTCTGAAAATAGGTGAAGTCCAAAATTTTAAGTAGTGGAAAACCTCCACAAGGGAATCTTCCAGATGTTGTCATTTCCATTTCAGACTTCAGTCCTGTGCTCTCTTTGTTTCCCTTCTCCACGTGTACACTTCTGCTTCTCTTCTCCACGTGTACACTTCTGCTTCTCTTCTCCATGTGTACATTTCTGGAGATGATCTCACCTTGGCCTATGGCTTCCACTGCTGATGACTCATCATTTTTTATCCCCAGCTTTGGACTTTCCTATATACACTAGGCTTCTTCAACCACCTTCTTATATTTCTGCCTGGATATCTAATAGGTATTGCAGAATTAACACTTTGAAAATACATCTTTTTTTCTCCAACTTCCTTGAAAACTTGTGTACCCTTACCCCTCACAAATCTACCACTTTTTATTATTTCAGCATTTCTTTCTTTAAGGCAATTTCTACTTCTAATACACCGGCAATTCTGTTGGCTCATGTTGTTAAATATCCATCTACTTTCCCCAATTTTTCCTGCTATCACCCTAATTCAGGTATATCATATATTGCCTGGATGAAGGCACTAGTTTCCCCAACATTCACTTTTCTCTCTCATTCATTCCCACACAACAGGCAAATGGCTTTAAAATATAAATCAGGTTACATTATTCTTCATTGTTGAACAAACAAATGAATTTAAATCAATCTTGTGCCATCCCAAAGGCAATGAACCAAAGAACACTTAAGCCTAACTAGTAAGAAATGTTAAAATGTTTTTATTTATTGAGCAGCACAAACTTTGATTATCAAAGGATCCAGTGACTCTTTTTCACTGGAGTTATGCCATGAGATAGAGACCAAGTTGCCTAAAAATGACCAGTTAAGAAGGGTAAAAAAATCTGATTAAACTACTCCTGCAGTCTTTAGTTGTCTTTTAAATTTTATTAGTTAATTAAAAATACATAAACTGTGAAGAGCATATTTTCAGCATTTGTCATTAATAATTGAGCCCCAATTCTTATAGGAACATGCAGTTCACTAAATATGTTGTTAAATTAGATTTTTATTTTTTTGCAAGGGGAGAGGAGACCTTACTAAGTAAAGAATCTTCACATTAGCATTTCAACCCCAGTTCCAATATGACTCCACAAACAGTCAACATAACATAAACTGGGTTAAAATCATTATCAATAGTCAGTCTAGGAGTGTGGCCAAAATAAGAATTCAGTATACATAGCTTTGGTGGAGTGGAAAGAGATTTGGACTCCAGCTCAGAAAAACTGATTTCAAATGCTGGCTCTAACACTTCCAAAGTGTGTAATCTTAAGCAAATTGCTTGATCTCTCTGGTTCTCCATATCTATAAAAAAAACTATGGAATTAAATAATATGATGTATATTGATATGCTTGGTAGATATTAGGCTTTCGAATGTTATCTAGTGATACTCTAATTGGTTTAAAAGATTCCAAGTATTTTCAGTTGTGTGAAAGTGTTTCCTAAAAATACAAATGCCAAAAGCATGTGATTCATTTCAAATACATAAACAGAGATGCCTTTGAGTTGGATAGGATGTTTTTAGCTGCCAATGCAAGAATACTTAATTTAATTTATTTAAACAAGGAGGAAAAATGATCTGCTATAATAATGAATGCAATGTAGGATGGTTGCAGGCTTGGCTGGATAAATTCCCCATTGTCTTCCCATCTTTCCACTCCACTGAAACCAGTGTGATAGCGTGGTCCTTTGGTTCTGCACCTCACAGTCCCAAGACAGCTGCTCTGACTCTGAAGATCACTGCCTACACCTCGCTGGAGGCTCGTCAGGAAGGAGGACCTCTCCTGGAAAGCTCCTATCAGACTTTCTGTTACGTCTCTTGGCCAGAGATGCATTACAAATCTGAGACCAGACATACTGCTGGCAAAGGAGACTGGAATTGGCACTAATGTCTTAGATTCAACATTTTCTCCATGGGGTTGATGAGGGGACCACTTTCCATGAGCATATGACCCCTTGATACTTGAACAGAATTAGTGTTCTGTTAGCAAGAAAGAAGGAGGTGGGGTGGGGGAGGAAATGGTTGTGGTAAAGGTAACCAGCAGTGTTTTTCACACCATCCTCATCTTTTTGAAAGGAGGAAGGAGTTAGTGGTTACTGCAAAACTCAGAATCAGAGGATGTCATGCTGGCTAAAAGGTTGGAAATTACAGTTGTATAGATTTTATGCTCAGGCACTGACCATGTTTTCTTTTTTTATTGTCATTGATCATATAGTCTAAATGCATAATAAGCACAAGAAAACACCAATATTAGAAAAGTAGCTTAATGACTCTTCTGGGGTTTTTTTTGTTTGTTTGGTTGTTAGATGTTTAGACAAACCCATTTGTCATGTGAATTTGAATGAATTGACAAAAAAAATTAGATATAGGAAGGAGAGAATTTTTAACCTTAGTTCAGGAACTAAAAAGGGAGTAAGTACTTAGAAAATAAATACATTAGAAGACATGATAAAGAGCATTTAAAATATTTTTTTTCCTTAGAGCAACTAGAGTAGAAAAAAATCATGAAAAAGAAGGTCATCCTCTGAGGTTTCCTAATACCTGGTATTCACATTTTGGGGTACTTCTAATATTAGTTCCTTATTCTTTTAGCATCACTTCGCTTTATATCTGAAGAATAGTGCTTTAATCATTGTATATGATCATGCAATGCCTGAAGCACATTGGCTGGAAAATGGTTTATAAATAATATTATTACTATTGTTATCTTTATCTCTTGTAAAAATACTCATTATATTAAGATTACATCTAGCCTAGAAATAGTTCAACATATGTGATTATATGTAATCAGTGTATTTTTTCTCTTTTTAAAATGCTGTTGCTCTCATTCAACTTTGTTCTTATCGCTAAACAAACTATTGCTTATGAGTTGTAAGTGACTCTGATTTGCTTTGAAGAGTAATTCTTTACAGGTCTCAACAAGAGTTTGTTCCTGGTAGGACTGGGATCCAAAGAAACTCCTTGTTCCCAGTGGACATGCATTGATAGCAGGTGTAGCACTACATGGAAACTGAATTGTCAGACCTTCCACCTGAAGCCAGAACCCCGGGTGTATCCAGAGGCTAAAACTGTGATTAGTAGGAAGAACTACTAGGGAGGCTTATTTTAGCTTGATAATAGAAATAACTTCATTAATATTAGCTCATTCATCTTAGCACTGTCTGCCTACATATTAAGAAGGAAGTAGGTCCTCATCATTGCAGGTATTCTAGCAAACTGTCAGGCCACTCATTTGGGATGCTGTAAAGATAATTCTCATATTCCATAGAGGGTGGTATTCTTGTGTCACTCCCACTTTGAAAACTCTATATTTCTATGGAGGTCAAAGAGCCTTAGTTTGTCTCTGTGATCCTGTGACAACATTGACTGTAGGACTACCCATCTAGTGGCCTTAAAGGGCAAAATGCAAGGCACTTTCTAATCAGCACATGCTGATGTATTACAAGGAATAGTATGATATTCATCAGTCTTAAACAAGGGGTGATAGTTGTCTGGGGTTGTAGCAAGTTGGCTTTGGGGGTTAGAGGTTCAACTGCAGTAGATCAAGGTTTACATATCTGATTCTCTATGTGGGTCAAAGCATTTGCCTCTTCTCTGTGCATATTAACTGATCTACATGATATAAAATTTTGGTAAGTGGAAAGTCATAGTAGTTGAATGTATTATTATTAAGGCTATAGACTGTGCCCCTTTCACCTGATGGGTGATTTTGCAGAAGGATGCTGCTGTTGGCATCGAAATTGACCAAATGAGAACATTAACACTCTCATAGCAAAACAAACAAAGAAACAAACCCTCAAAACAAAAACAACCCACACAAGAAAACAAAACCCACAGCAACAAACAAACGAACAAACAAACAAAAACACGCCAAGTCCAGCAGACAGCCCACTGAGAGGGGTACAGTGCAGGAGCTGGTTACATAAGAGGTTACATTGCATATACAGGAAATCTGAGGCCACTTTGCCAAACTTTCTGTTGAAGGACAGAAATGTTGGTGGCTTTTTAGATCAGCACAAACAATAAAAAACAATGGAAAGTGCACTTTTTGCTGTCAAGTTTTCAAACTCTGTTCAAGTCCAGCTTTTTCCATGAGATCATGCCTCCACAATGTTGGAAGCTTCTTAGGGTTCCCGATAGTCTAGGATACCCATTTGGTCATGGAGTATCTATTTTACTGATATTAAACTCTTGTATTCTTAGAAGTCAGCTGGCTGTAATTGCCTTAAAAAATACCTGTGATTTTTTACATTTATTTTAGCAATTTTCAAATTATAAAAAGGATTTTATATACATACACACATACATGTGTATTTTGTTTTGTTTCTTATTTTAAGGTCACAGTAAGTGCCTTCTAGCCCTCCATGTATACAAAATTTAAAAACCAGGACTCTACTCTTATTTGAGCTTGCTCCTTCCTATGAGATATGGTCGGTTAAAGCTGACAAGTTCCTAATCTCTCACGACAGCAATCTTCCTTACAAGGCTGGTGTTGTCTGGGTTACTTAGACAGACTCATGGTATAACAGATGTCCATCTCCTTTTGTGGCTTTTTTTTTCAAGTCTAGCACAGAGATGACAATTGCTGAGTGCTGCTACTGAAAGTGTTTGGTGTCACGCCAGCGTTCGCTCCTGTTTTCACGTAAAGTATAAGCGTGCAAACAAGAAGTACCTTTGTGCCAGGCAGCACCGAAATGCCTCTTTGGCAGAGATGCCTTATGAGGAGCTCACCTTTCCAATGGAACCCGCTGCAGATAATTAAAGAGGCAAACGGATGGGTGCCAACATTAGGTAAAGAGATTCCTCCCATGCCGGGGTCCAACCCCAGCGGGTCCAGGGGTCCCCAAAGGTGTGGACGGAGTCGGCAAAGAAGGAATGACACGGAGACAGCGTTCAGTTGATCAGCAGCCCAGCCAGGATCTCTAGCTGGGATCTCCAGCCAAGTTCTGGTCTGGATCTCCAGAGAGGTTCTGCTTTGGATCTCCAGCCAGGTTCTGTGTCCATGTTCTCTTGCTAGGTTCTCCAGGTTCTCCAGCCAGGTTCTGTAGCCATGTTCCCTCGCTAGGTTCTCCAGCCAGGTTCTGTCCAGGTTCTCCAGCCAGGTTCAGTCACCAGGTTCTAGTCAGGTTCTCTTGCCAATTTCTGTAGTCTGGTTCAGTCCAGGATCTTTTGCCATGTTCTCTCCAGCGAAGTTCTTCTGTCTGTAGGTTCTGTGTAGGTTCTGTCTTCTTCTCTCGCTATGTAGGTTCTGTCTTCTGTCTCTCTTCTAAATTCTGTGTTCTAAGTTCTGTGTTCTTACATCTGTATTTATACTAGTTGATTCCAATCCTATCAATCTCTATTACAAAGGTTAGGGCGTTTCTTATCTCCATTCCAGGGAGTAAAGATTATGTAGCTTAAGCATGATTGTTCATAGTTAAAGTGATTAATTACCCGCCTGGCACTTAGTTAAGAGGTTTTATTCCCTCCCTGACTTCAGGGAAAAATTCCTACCTGGGGAAACAACCTTTCTAGGAGAGGCATCCCCTCCCTGACTTCAGGGAAAAATTCCTACCTGGGGAAACAACCTTTCTCGGAGAGGTGACCTTGGTTAAAACACACAGCGCTAAGGGGAGAAAACATATTAAGAACAGTATGCTATATACGCCAGGTCCCTTGAAACAGCAAGGATGGACTGGCTCCCGGCACTCCCAGATCTGCAATCTCAAGTTTTTATTCCTCTCTTGCCTGATAGGTAGGGACACACCAATGGCAAACCAAAACCAAAACCAAAACCAAAACCACACCCATTTCATTAGTCCAACACCATTCATGGCTCCTAGAGCTTTTGGATTTGGTTTATAATCTTTCACTAAACTGTCAGAGTGTCAGCACAGAGGAGAAGCCACAAACATTGTCTTCTCCAGTCCCACCAGGGGACATCTGAAGATCCAGAGCTCCTCTCAGGCTTTGCTCGTCAGAGGCTTTTCCAAGGAAAATGGGCAGCTCCAGTTCATCTGACTGAAGGCTCTATCTGCTGTCAGCTTCTTGCCTCTGCCGTGTAGAGCAATTTCAGGGTCTAGGTCAGGGGTGGGCAAACTTTTTGACTCGAGGGACACAATGGGTTCTTAAACTGGACCGGAGGGCCGGATCAAAAGCTTGGATGGTTTATGTGAACTAATATAAATTCAAAGTAAACATCATTACATAAAAGGGTACAGTCTTTTTTTTTTTTTAGTTTTATTAATTTCAAACGGGCCGGATCTGGCCCGCGGGCCGTAGTTTGCCCACGGCTGGTCTAGATTTAGTAACACAAGGAAGAAAAGAGTGAGATGCAAAGTTACAAGAGCTATTCTAGCTCAGTTTAGTATGTTCAATATATTTGTTAGACTGTGGGAAATTCTTTTTCATGCAAATTAATGTTCTCCTTTTTAGTCTCATTTATTTTGACTTCTTTTATAATTTTATTTATTTTCAAAAAATTTTTAATTATTTTTATTGATTTATTTTTTAACTTTATTTTTATTGTTGACACTATTACAGATGTCCCCTTTGCCCACCTCCCCCCAGCCCCTGCCCCCCTTTCCCTCTGGCCATCACCTCCCTGTTGTCTGTGTCTATGGGTTTTGCATATATGCTCTTTGGCTATTCAATGTTACTTTTTGTTTTTGAGTGAAGTTAAGCTTAAAAGAGAGTTTCTGTGTCCACTTTGAAAAGATTTTACTTTTGTCACCTAATTCTATATTACTTTTTAGTATAATTACAAGTTTTTGAAAAATTCCTTTTCTGAGTATTATCCTGGAATTATCACTTTGTTTTTAGGTAATGTTGGGCCAATCCAATCTCTCAGTGACTATTTATTAAATTTGAAAATTAAAAAGTAATGCTAATAGGCATTCACTGGTTTAATAATCACCTAAGCAAAATAATCACTAGTTATTAAACTTATTTGTTATTAAATTACTAATTTTCTTAAAATAATTATGTACAACATCAATATTAGCTTGCCAATTTTAATATTCAGCTAAATGTGTGCTTTATTAGATTTTCTTGTTCTATACTGTTAGTTTTCCATAAGTGTGTTCCTCTTTCCATTTTGATTGCTTCACATACCTTTTTTAAAAAAAAAAAATATTTGTATTGATTTTAGAGAGAGAAGAAGGTAGAGGGAGAGAGAGAGAAAAAAATCAGCTGCCTCCTGAATGCCCCCTACTGGGGATCGAGCTAGCAACCTGAGCATGTGCCTGGACCGGAAATCAAACCTACAACATCTTGATATACCCGACAATGCTCCAACCAACTGAGCCTAGCCAGGGCACTTCCTATACCTTTCTGTATTCCCTATGGTAGCAAGCATTGGGCTGGCCATGTGGTGGGCATCCAACATGTTTGTTGATGGGTTCATTGACGAAAGTACTAGAGAAACAGGTTATGGTATATATTCAGAATATCTGTTTTCTGCCATCAGCGGTTATTTGCTAGTCATTTTGTTTGAGCAGCTTGTGAAGGTCCTGGTATGCATGGTAGAATGACAAACGGGTGTTTAAACACTGAGACATTCTCGTGTGGATTTTTAAAAACTTAAAAAAAATCATGGGAGCACGAAGAAACTTTAATTTTTATTCCATCCTCTGGGGCAGAGTTTCTCAGCCTTGGCAGAATTGCCCTCAGGCCAGATACTTTCTGGTGGTGCAGGGCTGTCTGTGCTTTTGTAGGAATTTAGGAATTTAGAGCATTGCAGGAGCTGATCTCTGGGCTTCATCACTAGATGCCAATAGCAGTTGTGACAACCAGAAATGTTTTGAGACATTGTCAAATGTCTCATGGGGGTCAAACTCACCCTGTTTCAGAACCACTGCTCAAGAGAGATGTCTACACTAGAATTATTTTTATATAGAGAGCCAACTGAAAGCACAGGGATTCATGCTATCTGAATTAAACCTTTCTGGTATTTGAGGAAAGTGCCTCCAGCCTTCAGGAGGCTAAGAATTAACCCCCTCTCCTTAGTCTGTCTCTCTCAAGGAGACACTGTTGAGGGCCCCATGCTGAACACCCAGAGGACTTGCTTGACTTGCTTGTTGTCAAAGCTGCCATCACTGCAGGGACTCTGGCCTGTGCCTGAACAGGACGCTTTCTCCACCTATCGTGTGGGTTTTTGTTGGGGCTCTCTTATGCCTAAGCGTCCTGGAACCATTTTGTTTTGTTTTGTCACAGAGACATGGAAGAAGAACCAACAGGTACAGTTTCAAAGCAATCAAGAGCACTTGTGATATTCTGGAGTTTCTTCCTGCCAAATTCGACTTTTCTCTGTTTCTCTCTGGTGAGGTCACAGTTGAACTCTTGGCGAGGGGAGAGGGAGTGATGCCACTCATCCAAAAACACCGGAACAGACCACGTCTCAGTGGCCAGGTCTGGTGAGCCCTGGAATTGGGGCTGGGAGGATGTGTTAAGTTTGCAGCTGAAAGTCTGAAGAGCTGCCAATCAAGAGCAGATTCGGGGAAGCTCCCAAGTGACCCAGATCCTCTGCTATCTTGAAAGCTTTATCTTCTAAGACGATGCTGAGTAACAGCTTTATTATTCTCCTTTCTGTTTTAAAAGAACAACAAATAAGCTTAATTCTTCACAGAATCTTCAGCAAATGCCTTTTAATCCAACACAATGGTAGTTATTTTAAGAAGGTTGGCAAAGGACTGAGAGAGAGTTTTCTGTTTCAGTCTGGGTTTTTCCTCATACGGAAGCACTCAGTCACACTGAATCTTGGCTTGCACCATGCCACACGAACGGAATTTATTTAAACAACTGATAGAACTGCCTTCAGCTCTTCTCTTTTTCCTCTCCCCAGTTAGCCTGACCACTTAAGTAACAGATTAAAATATACACGCACACAGAAGCGATTCACAGGTACCACATATCTTTGCTCACTGTAACTTCTGGGATTTGATTACACACCCAAGCTGTGTTTGCTGGAGGAAGAGAATGACTTGTCAAAGCACCATGTATAATTGGAGAGAAAGAGCTTAGGAAAATACCTGCTACTTGAATGAAAGGACCCTCGGAGAGGACATCTTGCGGAGGCTGAAGAGTCACGCTGCTCTGTGCAAAATGATCGAAGGCTTCCTTGCCCAGCAGAGGTATTGAGAATTCTCTGTTCTCTAGAGATAAGACCAATCTAGAGATTGTGTTTTTATGTCACCAAAGAACGGTCCTCCGCACATCTCAGATGGAGCATTGTCTGGTTATTACCTGTCATTTAAGACTAGAGTTTTGACCAATTCGTTGATGCTCCTGTAGCCCCTGGTTTATTCTTCCCACCTTCTAGCCATACTGTATTTCTTTTAAATAAATCTTTATTGTGAAACATTAAATTGTTTTCAAAAAAGTTAAAAAGATCATGCAGGGTTCTGGCATATCACTCCCCAGTCTCTCCTAATGGGAACATCCTACATTACTTTGGAACTACCATCCATTTTAAGAACTAATTTTTCTTTTCACTCTGAAGGAAACCACATAATTGCCTACTGATACTTAGGATAAATAAGATGTTTAGTATTTTTCCCCCAAATTTTTAACACTCTCTAACTGGGGTTTCTTCTATTCTTCACTTTAAGAATAATTTTGTATTTAAACTTATACTCTGGTGGATGAACTGAGATGTACAATAGCAAGATGGCTTGCTTTTTTTTTTATATATTTTATTGATTTTTTACAGAGAGGAAGGGAGAGAGATAGAGAGTTAGAAACATCAATGAGAGAGAAACATTGATCAGCTGCCTCCTGCACACCCCCCACTGGGGATGTGCCCGCAACCAAGGTACATGCCCTTAACCAGAATCGAACCTGGGACCTTTCAGTCCATAGGCTGACGCTCTATCCACCGAGCCAAACCAGCCAGGGCGAGAGATGGCTTTCTTAATGAAGAGCAAGCAAAGGTTAGATTAAACCTCACTCCCTTTTCCTGCTTTAGATCTGGGGATATATCTATGGATCTTAGCAATTTCTTCAGCATGACCCTAGCCAGTTTATTCCAGGTTGTCTTCTTTACATCAAATGTACATCATTAAGACTAGTACAGTTTTGGCTAGTGTCTGGTGTACAGTTATAAATAATATCATTTTATTAGGATCTATTTCTGGATGTGGAAGTATAAATCATAAAGCCTCTAGAAAACCACAAATGGCAGATTAATTTTACTAACAAAATAAAATGATTACAAAGAATTAGAAAACACTGAACTTTTAGGGAAAGGCTTCTCTACTATGGAGAGACCCCAAGGAGGTCTTTCCATTCTCTGTCTTCTTGAAGTTGCAGAAAAAGAGCTCAGGCAGGTAACAGATGGCAATTGCTGAGGAACTGTCCTCTGTTACCAAATTATAGTACTTTCTAGGAGAAGAAGAGAGCAATTCTCGGAAAGCATTGGGTCATGACCATGTCCAATTTCAATCTGAGCCCATTCTCTATTTCAGATCGAGGACCTGAGTGTCAGAGACATTTGTGTGGACCTTGCTAGTTTATGCACATCTTGTACAGGTGCATTGCCCCTCTCTTCCCTCTCCGCCTCTTCCCACTCCTCAGCCCACCCTCTGAAAGATCTCATTTGTGTTCCTAGGAAAAAACTCTAGATGAAATAAGATAACACTGCTAAGGAGGGAAGATGGAATTATGGATATCTGGTGGACTCATTATTTTCTCCATTAACTTTTTACTGTAGTTAATAAAATAATTGTTTCTGTTCATCCCACTTGTTAACTTGATGGAAATAGTGCACAGAAATTAACCCTGTGGTCCCTTGTCATAACCAGTGTACTGTAGACATTTGTACTTTTCAAAGAAAGCAAAACAGAAAATGTAGTTTATAATTCATTTCAAGGAGCTTCCCTTGAGGAATACATTTTGAATGGAACATTTTCATTTCCTGTGGTATAATGAAACCATCACACTGATCTTACAATATATTGAAATCTGTGCAGAAACAAATTTTGGTATGGTAGCTAAATTTTGCTCAACTCAAAATGAAATAAAGGATTGTGTATTAATTTCTGAATTAGGGCTGTTAACTGAAATGGACAATTTAATTTTTAAAGTGGATTTCACCCCCCCCCTCCCCCAAAGGATCAGTTTGACCTTTACTCCAGTGAAATATGCCCTCTCTCTATGAGTTCTCCATTTTAGTTCTTGCTGGGTAAATCAAAGGCTACACACTAACATTAATTTCCTATTTCATCTTTTCATGGGTTTGAGCTTTTTCCAATACCTGGTCTGTTTAAACCTTCTGAGACCTGCGTTCTAGCTATCTCCACTGGCACGCTTGCTCTGGACATCCTGGAAACGGTATATGTCCTTTCATTTGGGGTGTTGTGGTTATTGTCGCACTGCAGTTTGAATACTGGTGTTACTGGTTAGCCTGGGATAAAGTGCAAGTGTTGTAACACTAATGAAGACTCAGGTCTCAGCTTGTTTGATGGTGGGTAGTGGGGTTGCTTAACACAGCACTTCAGTTCAAAGTGAAGGCAAGAGGGAGTGGAGACTGTAGATCATAGATCACAGAGCAGATGCTAACCGAGAAATGCCAGCGTTCCTCAGTAGCAGAGAGAACTTGCAGGCACACGAATTATCGATGGAACTCACCAACATGTGTGCAGGGAAAGTGAAGCCAACAGAGCAATTGGAGGAATCCATCCAACTAATACGAAGCTTATAACTCTTTGGCAATTTGTTTAACTTGGGAGTTATTGCTAAGTCAGAAAGGTATTGGGCCTCCGGGATTTTGGCAATGCTGCTGGGAGTCTCCTACTGTGAAAAGTAAGCTTTGCCAATGGGACTTTTTTTTTTAAATTCAGGTGTTCAGTGTTGATTTTTCAGGCCAGGACTTTGGGAAAAAGCAACATTAATCACCGTAGCATGTGGGGTTCATGGGACTGATGGCTGCCCCAACTCCCCCATTCAAGTATGTGCTACTAAGATCTTTCAATCTACATGAGCTGACTCACACATTCATCTACTCACTCAACAAATGTTTTCTGAGGCCCTCCCATGTATCAGGAGCCACACCAAGTATCAGAAGACAGACCCAGCTAAAACCTCTCTTCCTGATCTCTGAATACACTTGTTTGTTTGTTTGTTTTTAATTTTAAGTCTATGTCCTCATGTCCTGTTTTTGTTTTCTCAACTCCTGACTCTGGAGTTGTGATTTGAAAAAAAGGTATTGGTTAAAGCCTTACAGAGACCCAGCATACTTTCTCCAAGGTCCCATTCTCACCTCTACCATCATATCCAATCACTAGCCTAATCCTAGTGATTCTATCTCCACAATGTATTTTTTATATGTATCTTTCTTTTTCCACTGCTGTTGCTATTGCTTCATTCCAGAACCTTTCATGACTCCTCTCTCTCTCTCTCTCTCTCTCTCTCTCTCTCTCTCTCTCTATATATATATATATATATATATATATATATATATATATATATATCTTAGCAATCAGGTCAAAGGTCTCCTTATTCCTAGTCTCTCTCTGCTCCGGATCATTTCCCATATTGCCGCCAGATTTATCTGCTATAGTATATTAGCCTTCTCCATAAAAATGACACTATTTCTATTGCCTTTTGGGTTAAACATCTATTTTCCAGCAGGGAATCAACTAGTGCATGCTAAATAAGATAGTCTTATTGGTCCTTAAGAATGTGGACTCTGGAATCAGAAACACCATGTTAAAATCCCAGTTTGGCCAGTTAAGCCTCAGTTGTTTCATCTGAAAAATGAGGGTAATACCCATATCTTATCTTGGAGTGAAGCGTGAAATAGGCATTTAAATTCTTGGCACATTGAGTAGGCACTCAATAAGTTATATTTGTAATAATAATAAGTATTATTGTATTTCATATCTACGGTCTAAATTAGCTTATGATTTCCTAAAATTTCTTTACTCCTTCCCACCCCCCATTTCCTCACATCTTTTTTTCTGTGTAGAATGCTCTTCCTTTCTTCCTGGTATCTCTCTATTTTTTTGGTAGCTTTTTAGCTAGAAGCGTGTATGTCATGAAGCCTCTGATTCTTCTGGAAGCAAACATTTTCCTCTCTTAATGAACTCCTTATTGGCATCTCTCTTTATGCTCCCCTGAAGCCTGGTTTGCAGTCATAGCTTCCCCGTCCCCCCCATTCCTTTTCCCTCTGTCAGGCGGTCGGCTCCCCAGTGCAGACAACATTTTAACCTGTGTTCTGTCATGGAGTCTGCAGTGAGGACTCTGTTGGGAGTACATTTGCTCACTTGTCGCAAGGTTAACATGTACTCCTGTGATTTGGGAGAAACTGTGTGGGACAGCTACCTGACTTCGGGGTTCTGTCCAACAGCTGGCTCTTAGCAGGCATTAGTTTGTATAGCTTCCCTGTAAACCCCATTCCCCTCAAAAACCTCCTGACACTGGATGTTCCCAGTTTGCTAAATTTCTTGTATATACCCATAAACTTACTGAATTTCAGAGCTGTAAGAAAGTGGGGGGAGACCTGGGAATCTTTTCTGCAGCCTCTTTGTTCTACATGTGAAGTTCTGCTGAAGTATCACCTTCCTTAAGAAACATCCTCTAAAACTATCCTAGCTGGAACGAACCATTGCAACTAGTACTTCCCAGGTCAACATATGTCTTCCTGTGGAGGTGTGTCATCTACTATTGCAATTGTTTTTAGACATGGCTGTCCCCCTCAGTGGACCTTAGATTCTCTGGAGACAAGGCAGTGGGTGGCTCATTAGTCTTTATGTCTCTGGATCTCAACATAATGCCCAGTACATATGAAAAGAGTTGATAAATATTGACTTAAACTGAATGGAATCCAAAGAGGTTAAATGACTGAATTATGGGTTGCATCTCCCATGATCTTTTTAGGGTACTAGGCTGGGTTGCCTCATCAAATTTTTAGTCCTTGCTCTGGAGATCTAGGAAAAAGAGCTGATTGATAATTTGATAGTTAAGACAGTCAGTATTGACACTTGAGAGCATAAGAAAAAGCCCTGAGCAGAATAAATCACTTACCTCTGGCATAAAAATAATCAAGAAAAAAAGTGATTACCTTGATTACACTGATAGGGAGCAAAAGCCACATGAGACAGGTACAGGTGTACTGACAGTTTTTCCTTCCTAAATATCAGCTCTGCGGTACTTGGGAGGTGAGAGAAACCAGGTCCCATTGCTGTATCCTGGAGGTAGTGGTTACAGATACTTGCAGGGTTAATAAATGCTGTTGAAGTTGAGCTTCCGTTGGTGGTTAACCCCCTGCCTTCTTTAGGCTCCTGTGAGACACCTGACTGATCTATGAGCTACAAATGTGTTCAAGTTTATTAATGTTAGGCATGGTGAATATACTCTGGGGTAAGCTGTGAGTTTAGAAAAGTACAAAATTTGTGGTAAGATGGATTTGATCTCTTGTATAATTTAGAATTCAACAATGTGTGTGAATAAGGCTTGTTCCCTATTATGAAATGTTGAAAATACGAATTCATACTAATCAAGGTAGGGAACAGAACATGAAACAGAGGGGGAAATGGCCCAGAATTTTAGCTACAGCATTGGCTGAATGTAAGGAAGCCATTGTTTGAAATGGTATTTCTTCTAGGTCTTGGTGTTTGTGAAGTAAGTGAGCTCCTTCAGGTCCAGTGTTCCTTCCTGAACTCCATTGCTAGGCCACTTGAGAAACAGGACTATGTAATTGCCAGAGCCTCAGGATTGTGGAGAGGAATGTTTGCCCCTTTGGCCAGATGTTGCCAAATGACATTCCTAAAAAGCTTCAAATGCCTCAAGTGGGACAAAATGGCTGTAAAATCCTTTACCAGGCTTACGATACAATGGATTTAGAGGTCAGAAAGACCTAGATTTGAATAAATGACTATTTCTTTCCAGTGAAAGACCTTGGGAGAAGTTAGTAAGGTAGAGGTTACTGGGAAAGTGAACTCTCTGGAGCTTTCTTATCTATGAGATAGGTCAGTGATGCCCTCTTAGCATGGCAGTTGTGAATAGTACTTTAGGTTATTCCGGATTCTCCAGGTAAATAGAACCAAGAGGGGGTATATGCCTACAGAGAGAGATTTACTTTAAGGAGTTGGCTCATGAGCTTGTAGGGGCTGGCAGGCTGGAAATGGAAACGCCGGCAGGACTGCTATGTTGCAATCTTGAGGCAGAATTCCTTCTTCTTGGAAAAACCTTACTCTTTGCTCTTAAGACTTTTTTGACTGATTGGATGAAGACCACCCAAAAATGGGATTATAATCTGCTTTACTCTAAGTCTACTGATTTAAATGTTAATTACATCTAAGAAAAAAAGACAGACACAGAGACAGAGAGACAGAAAAGAGTGAGAGCTCTCTGGGGCCCCTGCTCTGTGTAAGTATCTCACAGTATCTTTGATGGTTACTTTTACATGTCAACTTGCCTAGGCTATGGAGCCCTGTTGTTTGGTCAAACACTCGTTAAGACTGTCTTGTTTTCTCTCTGTCTTTCCCTCCCTTTCTCCTTTCTGCCCACCCCAGTCATATTCATTATTTCTTGTACTATTTTGGTTTCTCTTTCTTGATCAGGATCACTTCTTTACTATCTTGATTTTCTGCCTCATTATCATGCTGTGCCTTTTCCTATTCTGCTAGCCTCCTTCCCATCCACTCTTCACTGTATTCAAATTTTGTTTGCATCCTTCTAAAAATACTCTTATAATCCTTCTTCTACTCTCATTGTGACAGCCCTGACTCTCTCTCTTCAGCTGCCAAGTGCTCCTCCTTAACTGTGTTGGAGCTCAGTGTTGTGACAACTCCTGGACCTGGGTGTGGTTTCATGTTAGGGAGAGTCACGCCTTCACGAGCTGGTTAACGCCCCAGCCTCTGAGTGAATTCAATCCCATGGCAGACTCTTACCTGTTGTTCTTCTTGGACTGCCATAAGGTGAGGACCAGGCAGGCTACATTGCTAATGGGCTCAAGTGCACCTGTGGGCAGCCCACCTGCCAAGGCTGTGGCACCCTTCATGGTCACAGCGTGGCACAGAGGTCACCAATGGCACTTGTAGTTCATGTGTGGGAAAGGAACTCTGAGCTGCCAAAGAGAAATGAGTTCTCAATGAGTAGTGGCCAACAGGCACACCTTTTAGATTTAAAGGAATATTCCTTTTAGAAATTTGAATGCCTCTAGTCTAATTTTACATTTGACAAAAATTACTACTGAAAGATTAAGGAAAGACATCTTGAATGTGTGTCATGGAAGCAGTGGTCCCACAGCTGGACATGATTGGATGAGCCCAATGACGATTATTTCAGATAAAGAATCAGAAAAACTAGTTGAGAAGCACACAGCTAGTTTTATCAGGGCGTGGACCAGAACCAGGTCTCTTGACCTTTTCCTTTTTTCCATAGTTTCGGTCTTTTTCCCATTGAGAAACCATGCCTGGTAGCCAGGGGAAAATTCCACTGCTACATCCGTGCAGCTCACTTCCCTTTGCAGAGATAGCATGAAAACTGCAAGCCATCTTCCAAGAGCTGCACTGTGGAGCCTGGCACCAGATGCCCAGAGCTATTTTGGAAGGACTTTCTTTTGTAGTCCCAGAAGCACTACTGCTCACCAGAATATCATCTTCTCAAAGCCAGATTTTGGGGGCAAAATATCTATTCATCTTTTTACATAGCAATGACCTCCCCCAATTTTCCAGTTTAGAATTGAACAGCAATCAATGAAAAATAATTTTTAATAAACTCCATTGTTAGAGTCCTATTTTTTCAGAATTATTTTTACCCTTTCTCCCTAGGTATCTATCCACCAAGAATTGTTTGGACCATAATACTTTCCTTTGGAAATGACATTCTCATTTTCTACCCCTTCCTCTTGCACCCTATACAACTATCAACATCCACTTGGGGGGCTGAGAGGATATTCCACCTGCATCGAGTGCCTGGTGTTACTCTCCCCATTAACAAAAATTCCCAGAAAGTCTGATAAAAACAAGAAAACAAAAATCCCAGGAATTGTTTTTGCTCAAGTGCCTTCAGATATTTTTGCTTGATTTTATCTAGGTTTGAGTAAATAATAGATTGGCAAGACTTTTTAATTAATCAGTTTCTAGCTCTGTGGTCTTGAATACTGTTTGTTACCTCAGAAACCCCTGATTTTATTTTACTTTAAAGGACTGCAGGGGATAATTTCTTCAGAGTATAACTTTTCTTCTATGAACACCTAACAATGACTCTACCTGCCCTTCTCACTGAAATTATGAGTTCAATGTGCAGCCCACTGCTTCTTAGTGGTCCTCACCACATTCATGAAGGACTGACTTATGCTTGGTTACATGTGCCTTCCTTTTTAGTGTGGGGCACTCATTTCTAAGGTTCACTAAAGGAAGGCACTAAGTACAAATGGTCAGGGCAGGAGGAGGTACAGGTAAAAGAATGTGATGAAAGGGTCTGGACTTTCCATTTGATCTGATCACTTACTGCAGAGAATTTCTCATTTGGAGTCTTGGCCTGACCACATTCTGTTATCATTGCACATCAAGGCAATTCCAGGGAAAGAAAATTAAGGACTATCTACCGAATGGAGGGACTTTGAAGCAGAGGTCTTGCTCTTCCCCTGCTCCCTTCCTCCCCTACCCTGAAGAAATGCAGTGTCCCAATTATCTATTACTGAGTGACACACTACTAGTACCGTGGTCGGCAAACTGCAGCTCGGCAAACTGTGGCTTGCGAGCCACATGCTGCTCTTTGGCCCCTTTAGTGTGGCTCTTCCACAAAATACCGGCTCTTCCACAAAATATTGACTTCTGCACATGGGCCACAAAGTTTCAGTCGCACTGTATGTGCGTGCCCGTATGTGGTATTTTGTGGAAGAGCCACATGGAAGGGGCCAAAGAGCTGCATGTGGCTTGCGAGCCATGGTTTGCTGACCACGGTACTAGTATTTCCAACCTAATGACTTAATGGCTTAAAATAATTTCATTTTATTCTTACTTCTTATGGTTCTGGGATCAGCTAGGTGGTTTTACTCATGTGAAAGTCTGTCACTGAGCTGGAAGTTTCAAACAGCTGGACAGTGGGACATCTCAGATGCCTCTTTGGTCTCTCTAGATCAGTGGTTCTCAAACTTCTGGCCCTTTAAATACAGTTCCTCATGTTGTGACCCAACCATAAAATTATTTTGTTGCTACTTCATAACTGTAATGTTGCTACTGTTATGAATCGTAATGTAAATATCTGATATGCAGGATGGTCTTAGGCAACCCCTGTGAAAAGGTAATTCAACCACCAAAGGGGTTGCAACCCACAGGTTGAGAACAGCTGCTCAGATGGTCTTTCCAGTGTGTTGGCTTCTGGAGGATTATTACGTGATAGTTCAGGACTCCAAAGATGTATAGAGAGCTAGAGCTAGAGATATAGAGACAGCGATAGAAAGATCAAGACAGAGAACCATGTAAAAGCCATATGGTCAGTTATAACCCAGCCTCAAAAGTCATGCAGCATCTCTTTGTCAAAGCTGCCACTAAGAGAGGGGAAATGCAACCCATTTCTTTTTTTAAAGTATTACATATAGTATTACATATGTCTCCTTTTTCCCCCATTGGCCACCCGCCCCCCCCCCCCCAGCACATGCCCCCCAACTAGTGACTGTGTCCATTGGTTATACTTATACTAGAGGCCCGGTGCACAAAAATTTATGCACTTGGGGGGGGGTCCCCTCAACTTGGCCTGTCTCCTCTTGCAGTCTGGAACCCCTTGGGGATGACCACCTGCTGGCTTAGGCCTGCTCCCGAGGGAATCGGGCCTAAGCTGGCTGTCAGACATCCCTCTGGCAGCCTGGGAGCCCTCGGGGTATGTCAACTTGCCAGCAGGGAGCAGGCCTAAGCTGCAGTTGGACATCCTTAGCGCTACTGAGGAGGTGGGAGGGGCTCCCACCACCACAGCTGTACTGGAAGCTATCAGCCTGGCTTGTGGCTGAGCAGAGCTCCCCCTGTGGGAGTGCACTGACAACCAGGGGGCAGTGCCTGCATTGAGCATCTGCCACCTGGTGGTGAGTGTGTGTCATAGTGACCAGTCATTCCCACTCTTTCTGCTGTTAGGGTCAATTTGCATATTACCTTTTTATTATATAGGATTATATAGGATAGAGGCCTGGTGCATGGGTGGGGGCCAGCTGGTTTGCCCTGAAGGGTGTCCTGGATCAGGGTGGGGGTCCTGCTGGGGTGCCTGGCCAGCCTGGGTGAGGGGCTGATAGATGTTTGCAGGCTGGCCACAGCCCCCAGACACCCAAGCTCCCAGTGGAGGCTAGCTGAATCAGGTATCTGGGATTTATTGATCTTCTATAATTGAAACTTTGTTGCCTTGAGCAGAGGCCACAGCTGGCCAGGGCAGGCAGAAAGCTTGACTTCCTCCATCGCCAGGGCAACCAAGCCCCCTGCTTGCTCCAGCTCCGTGCCTACCGGCCACCATCTTGGTTGGGTTAATTTGCATATACACTCTGATTGGCTGGTGGGAGTGGCTTGGGGTGTAGCAAAAGGTGCGGTCAATTTGCATGTTTCTCTTTTATTAGATTAGATGCATGATACAAGTCCTTTGGTAGATCTCTTACACCCCCCCCACCCTAACCCTCCCCTGTCTTTCCTCTGAAGATTGACGGCCTGTTAGATGCTTCTATGTCTCTGGATCTATTTTTGTTCATCAGTTTATGATGTTCTTTAGATTCCAGAAATGAGTGAGATCATATGATACTTTTCTTTCTTCAAGTGGCTTATTTTGCTTAGCCTAATGCTCTCCAGGTCCATCCATTTTGTTGCAAAAGGTCAGAGTTCTTTCTTTTTTACAGCAGCATAGTACTCCATTGTGTAGATGTACTACAGTTTTCTAATCCACTCATCTGCTTATGGGCACTTAGGCTGTTTCCAAATCTTAGCTATGGTAAATTGTGCTGCTATGAATGTAGGACTGCATATATCCTTTCTGATTGGTGTTTCAGGTTTCTTGGGATATATTCCTAGAAGTGGGATTACTGGGTCAGATGGGAGTTCCATTTTTAATTTTTTGAGGAAACTCCATACTGTTTTCCACAGTGGCTGCACCAGTCTGCATTCCCACCAGCAGTGCACGAGGGTTCCTTTTTCTCCACATCCTCACCAGCACTTGTTTGTTGATTTGTTGATGATAGCCATTCTGACAGGTGTGAGATGGTACCTCATTGTTGTTTTGATTTGCATCTCTTGGATGATTGGTGACCTTGAGCATGTTTTCATATGTCTCTTGGCCTTCTGTATGTCCTCTTTCAAAATGTGTCTGTTTAAGCCCTTTGCCCATTTTTTGATTGGATTGTTCATTTTCCTTTTGTTAAGATGTATGAGTTCCCTATAAATTTTGGAGATAAGGCTGTTACTGGATATAACACTGGCAAATATGTTCTCCCATGCAGTGGGCTTTCTTGTTGTTTTGTTGATGGTTTCTTTTGCTGTGTAGAAGCTTTTTATTTTGATGTAGTCTCGTTTGTTTATTTTATCCTTAGTATCCATTGCCCTAGGAGCTGTATCAGTAAAAATATTACTGCGACATATGTCTGATATTTTGCTGCCTATGAATTCTTGTAGGATTTTTATAGATTCCTGTCTTCCATTGAAGTCCATTACCCACTTTGAGTTTGTTTTTGTGTATGGTGTAAGTTGGTGGTCTAGTTTCATTTTTTTGCATGTATCTGTCCAATTTTCCCAACACCATTTATTGAAGAGACTGTCTTGATTCCATTGTATGCTCTTGTGTCCTTTGTCAAATATTCATTGAGCATAATGGCTTGGGTCAATTTCTGGGTTCTCTGTTCTGTTTCATCGGTCTATATGTCTGTTCTTGAACTGTGGCTTTGTAATACAGCTTGATATTTGGTACTGTGATCCTTCCAACTTTGTTCTTCTTTCTCAGGATTGCTGCCTTGGACCCCATTTCTTGATGGAGATGTAGCAGGGTTCTAAAAGACCTGGTGAGATCAGAAATACTGCTAAAATTTTTGGAAAATACAATCTGCTACACACAGTGTTGTTCCTGCCAAGTTACTTTGAATCTGAGTCTCTTATTTCTACTCAGTAAAGAGATTGAGTTGGACCAGATGATCTCCAGGAGCCTCTTCAGGTCATACATTTGGGGACCCTGTAAATGAGTCCGTCCATCCTCACACTTTACAACGTGAGACCCCTGTTCCTGACAAATTCTCTGAAACCACATCCTGTACAGTGGTCACCACATCATTCTAGTCTCTTCTCAACATGTGTCATCTGAAGACAGTGCTTTTTATGGATATTCCCTGGAGGTCTCCTAGATGCAGGGAGCTAGGGAATAGAAAGTTCATTCAAATCAGTTTCTTTTGTGATGGAAGGATCCAACCATAGTAATCTGGCTAAACTCTACCATTTCACAAGTAAGATGGAATTCCATAGAGCTAAAGCATACAGTCATATCAGATTAAGAGAGATGCTTAAAATGAGAGTGTATATAAAAAGAAGCAATTAAGATGGGGAATGATTCTTAAAATCTTGTCACATGAGAAGTGGTTAAATTAATTTTAGCTTGAAAAAAGAAAAACATATGGATAGTACCTTTATTTTTTTAAACATTTTTTAAGATATATTTCTTTATTGATTTCAGAGAGGAAGGGAGAAGGAGAGAGAGAGATAGAAACATCAATGATGAGAGAGAACCATTGATTGGCTGCCTCCTGCACACCCCCTACTGGGGATCAAGCCCGCAACCCAGGCATGTGCCCTTGGCCAGAATTGAACCTGGGACCCTTCAGTCCACAGGCTGACGCTCTATCCACCAAGCCAAGCCGGACAGGGCAGGATAGTACCTTTAAATACTTTAACGTATTTCGTATGAAAAAAGATTAAATTTCTTTGGGAATATAAACAGTAATTTGAAAACACGTCTGAAATTTGGGTTATAGATAGATTCTAGCCTTTATTTCCAATGAGTCTGTGTATGCTAGTTTTGCCTACAGTATATACTAAAAAAGTTTAAGTACATTAAGTATTTTTTAAATATAGAAAGGGTAGGGAAAATGTCTCATATTTATTTTTCATCCCTTTCTAGAACCAAGTAATATTCTGGGCACAGGCTAGATACTTAAATAAATGTTGACTAGTTGATGTTTGTTTGTTATTTGATTATTGATTGATATTTAGTGTTGATACTTTATTGTAGATTGAAATGTACAAGACAGTGACTAAATTAATAGGATTGTGGCATTAGTATATCCTGATAGATTTTTTAATCCATTAACTCCTGCATTTGAATGAGTGAATTTTCACTGATTAATAGAAATCATACCCTTGTTGCCTCTAGCACCAGGAAGCTTTTTCCAGAGGCTATGCCCTGTTTTTGGGCACGTTGAATTTTTACAGGGCACTCTCAGTGCCCATCTCAGGAAAGAATGAATCACCCTCCAGAAATGAATATATATAAGGAAGACTTGTATTTTTCTGAATAAAGTCTTGTTTATTCAATTCCCATTTTTACACGAGGTTATGAGAGACTGTGGGAGGGCATGCTAGGGGCACTGGCTAAAAGTAAGTGGGACCTTAGTCCCAGAGGCGAGGCTTTAGAGAGCAACCTCTTATACTACCAACTTCCTGGTGTGGTAACACCTGTGTTTTCACAGCAGAGAAAACACAGCAGCTCCGTATGTGGTTAACTGAATACAATTAGGAGATCTTCAGCTTTCAAAACCAAGCATGAGTCTAGAAACACGATTTTATTTGACCTGTCCATCATCCTTAATTCTCCTCTGGCTGCAGGCATTTCTGTTGCTGGGAGTCAGCTCTCTGCATAGCAGTCACTGCACTGAATGGCAATGATTTTTAATTCTCTTATGGCACAGTTAGCACTGGGTGGCAGGGGCAGGCAGTTGTTTGCTATTATGTTTGTAGGTGGTGCCCACTAAGAAGCAGAGCAGGGGAAAGCTTTGCCTGGTCCCAGAGCTCTTCTAATGCTGTGTATACAGGAGCTTATGGACCACGGTGGCCAGGAAAGACTTTTCTTTTTCCCTTTTGACCTGGAATTTATTAAAGATACACCTGTCTGTTGTGAAAAACAAAATAGCCTGAATATGCCTCAATCAATTAATTGCCAAAGTACCCTGAAAAGATAATGTACTTTATCATTTATGATCTGATCATTATTACCATTATCCCCATTCTTAAGTATTAATACAATGACAACAGTATTAAGGAAGAGTTGATGAGCACTGAAGTCATTTAAACTGTCCTTTTAAAAATAACAATTAAATAAGACCTGTACTTGGAAAACTACAGGACATTGAAAAAAGAGATAGAGGAAGACATAAACAAATGGAAGAACATACCATGTTTATGGATTGGTAGAATCAACATCACTAAAATATCCATACTACCCAAAGCAATCTACAGATTCAGTGCAATACCCATTAAAATACCAAAGGCATATTTCAAAGATCTAAAACAAACTCTCCAAAAATTCATCTGGAATAAAAAAAGACCCCACAGCAATCCTGAGAAAGAAGAACAAAGTTGGAGGGATCACAATATTATATATCAAGCTATATTACCAAGCCACGGTTCTCAAAACTGCTTGGTATTGGCACAAGAACAGACATATAGACCAATGAAACAGAACAGAGAACCCAGAAATTGACCCAAGCCATTATGCTCAATGAATATTTGACAAAGGATGCAAGAGCATACAATGGAATCAAGACAGTCTCTTCAATAAATGGTGCTGGGAAATTTGGTCAGATACATGCAAAAAAGTGAAACTAGACCACCAACTTACACCATACACAAAAATAAACTCAAAATGGCTAAAAGACTTAAATGTAAAAGGGGAAACCATAAAAATCCTACAAAACTCCATTGGAAGCAAAATAGCAGACATTTGTCATAGTAATATCTTTACTGATACTGCTCCTAGGGCAATGGAGACTAAGGAGAAAAATAAACAAATGAAACTACATCAAAATAAAAAGCTTCTGCACAGCACGAGAAACCACCAACAAAACATCAAGAAAGCCCACTGCATGGGAGAACATATTTGCCAATGCTATTTCAGATAAGTGTTTAATCTCTAAAATTTACAGAGAACTCATACAACTTAACAAAAGGAAGATAAATGATCCAATCAAAAAATGGGCTAATGACCTAAATATAAAATTTTTAAAAGAGGACATACAAAGGGCCATACAGAAGGCCAAGAGACACATGAAAACATGCTCAAAGTCAATAATTATTTGAGAGATGCAAATCAAAACAACAATGAGGTACCATCTCACACCTGTCAGAATGGCTATCATCAACAAATCAACAAACAAGTGCTGGTGAGGATGTGGAAAAAAAGGAACCCACATGCACTGCTGGTGGGAATGCAGACTGGTGCAACCACCATGGAAGACAGTATGGAGTTTCCTCAAAAAGTTAAAAATGGAACTCCCATTTGACCCAGTGATCCCACTTCTAGGAATATATCCCAAGAAACCTGAAACACCAATCAGAAAGAATATATGCACCATTCATAGCAGCACAATTTACAATACCTAAGATTTGGAAATAGCCTAAGTGCCCATCAGCAGATGAGTGGATTAGAAAACTGGTACATCTACACAATGGAATACTACGCCGCTATAAGAAAGAAGGAACTTTTACCATTTGCAACAGTATGGAAGGAACTAGAGAGCATTATGCTAAGCGAAATAAGCCAGTCGAAGAAAGATAAATATCATATGATCTCACTCATATGTGGGATATAATGATCAACATAATTTGATGAACAAAAATAGAGCCAGAGACAAATGGCAGAGGAGGTGTGTGTGTGTGTGTGTGTGTGGGGGGGGGTGGTTAGAGCGCAACCAAAGGTCTTGTATGCATGCATATTAATATAACCAATGGACACAGACACTGGAGCAGTGGGGGCTTGCCCAGGGTGGGAATGGCTGGGAAGGGTTTCAATCAGGGAAAAAGGAGACATATGTAAAACTTTAGACAATAAAAAAAGTAACAATTAAATAGATTTTCTCAAGGAACAATTGAGGAATAATATAGCCAATGGTCTTGTGTATCCTATGCCTCTAAACAATCAGTTTAGTATATTAGTTCCAAATGGTCATTTGACAAAATTTTAAACTAACTAGTTCTGATTTACATATATGTCTCACATTTGGGCTATAAATTGAGTCCAGCTTTTATTTTCAATGAGTCCGTGTATGTTAGTTTTGCCTACAGTATATAATCAAACGTTTTTATTAGGTGAATTATGTACTAAACATTGACTAGATATTTGGCTTTGATCCTTGTGTGGTGACTTTAGGTGGATGTAACCCAAAACTCAAGCTGAGTCTTCTTAATGTGGTGACAATTGCAGTGACTGAGCTGTTATGTTTCTTCCAATTTGCCGGCGTGTTTTATGGGCACACAGTGGAATACATTTTGTTGGCTGCATGTTAAAACCATATTTTGTTAATTAGAAGCCTATAATAAATGCATCACTCATTTTTATGGCATATGAGTGAGTCTACTTGATTCAGAAAATTGGGCATCTGGCTCTGATTAGGTCTCCTGGGATGGTTGTGGACATTCCTTCATCTCTCTTTCCTCACCTGTTTGGGAAAAATTAGGATGGAAACTTTACTTCTGCAGAGAGAATGTGAAAGGGTGGATTTTGATGATTGTAAACCGGGTTGAACAGGATGCATATAGCAAGCTGGACAAATAGCCAAGGCATCAGAATCCCAATAGGATTTGCAAAGCTTGCAAGATTTGACACCTTTTTTTCTACTTGTGGAAAATATCAAACTATATGCCTCCTCAAATTGTTAATGGAATGAGGTATTGTATAAATAAGTAAATATGCTATATGTATAGCAATGTTGGAAGAAAGTGTTATTTATCTATTGTGTTTGTTCAAATATAGACTGAGGACCAGCATATCTTAAATTATATCTGGACAACTTTTAAACAGGAGCTTAGATTGGTGACTTTTAGGTTTGTATGGCTTTTATATGCTGGGGATGATCATAGGTTGTCAGAAACAGTTCTTTCTCTGAAGCCTGTCTTGGTGTGCTTGTTGACCTCAAAATTTTGAAATATATTGTTATTATGAAGAAGAAGGACAGGCTATTTTCCTGACTAGGCTAGGGAAAACCTTGGGAACTTGAGTCTTCTAATGCACAGGAATCTATAATAGAACCTAAAAAGCTCCCCTCACTCACTTATTAATCAAATATCTATTCAATCCTACTAAATACAACACTCTGTGCTCTGTGTGCTGAGATGTAAAATACTATATACAGCACTGCCTTCCCTTAGAAGTACTCATAGCCTGATTTATGTAGCCTCATAATAGAAGGGAGAGGAATATATCTGTTTTATGTGTGTTTAGTCCTTCATGTAATCATAATTTGATAAATACTTATTGGACATTTTTGTTAGGTGGTGGAAGTAAAAAATAATGATTAAAATACATATATTTTAAGTGCTTAGAATTTTATGAGAAAAATAAGATGAACAGATAACCTGAATCCTGAATACAGTGAGAGAGAGAGAGAGAGAGAGAGAGAGAGAGAGAGAGAGAGAGAGAGGTGTTGGGAGCATAAACCAAATTCAATGATCTCTAAGTTCACAACCTGTAGGAGGTGCTCAAGGGGGTCATACTCCATTTCTTTAGGCTATTCACTCTCCCACTCTCTATTAGATAACTATTTCGCACCTCCTCTTTCACACAACACCGTGGCTAGTGATCATGCTTCCTAAAACATTAAGAAACTAAAAACGATCATAAAAACTTCCTAGTGTCTCCACCAGCACAACTATGACCCTATCAGTATCTTCTGTCTGGACAAAATAGATGAACTGTTCCTTCTTCAACGTAAGGCCAATCTCTCTTTTATATTAGATCGAATTCCCTCTGACCTACTCAAGAACATCACTTCAACATCTATCTCATGCATTATCAAATATTTCTCTGTTTGAATCTTTCCCATGAGCATCAAAGTTGCTGAAATATCTCTTGTCTAAAAAATTTCTTTCATTGATGCCACTGTTTTCCTGAATTTTTTTTATAACAGAACTCTTGGAGAGAATTTTTTTACAATCACCCTCTTCACTTCTTACCATCTTATTCTTTCTTAAGCAATTCCAATCAGGATTTGCCTCCACCACATGAAAAAATGTTTTCTCAAAGGTTATCAATGACCTTCTTGCTACTAAGTTTAGGGAGTGGTTAATTCTTACTTCATAGCTCTTGACCCATTTTACACGGTTGGTCCTCTTTATTGAAAAATTTGCTTCATGTGGTTTAGGACACCACACTCAACTCTTCTTTATTGACCCAATATTTAAATATTAGAGTGTCCCAGGGCCCAGTCGTTTAATCTCTCTGTTCTCTCTATATTCACTCCCTGAGTGATTTCATCCAATCTTATGGCTTTAAATACCTGACAACCCACCCCTCATTTATATCTCTAAGCTAGACTTCTCCCCTAACTCCAAACTTGAATATCCAACTGCTTAGTCCTTGTGTCCACTAAGATGTCTAATTGATATCTTAAATATGTCTTGTACAAAAAGTGTCTGATTTCCCCCCTTGCTCCCATTTCAACCTGCTCCTCCCAGTCTCCATCATCTCAAGAAATCATTTCTTCATTCTCCATGTCAGCCAGCAAACAATCTTGGAGTTATCCTAGACTCCTACAGCTCATATATTAGCAAAACTTATCTTCAAAGTGCATCTTGATTCTGACACTTTTGTCCTATCCACCCTTCCCTCTATTTAAGCCACCAACACTTCTCAGCTATACAAATGGAGTAACTCCCTTAACTGGCAACCCTGCATCTGCTACTGTCTTCTCTTCCATTATTCTCTATACAGGAGTTCTTTTCTATAAATCTGACTATGACACTTATGCTCAAAGTGCTCTAAAAGCTTCTCCTGTCATTCAAAGAATAGGCCCAGTCCTTTGCCTGTTCTGTAAGCCTCTGCCTTCTGTGATTCCCCCTCCCTATTACCTTCCTAACCTTATTTCCTGCACTTTGCCCCTTGTTCACTTCACTCAGCTTACTGTCCTTCTGGAGGGGTTTAGAACATGTCAAGTAAGTTCTCACCTTAAGGCCTATGCTCTTTATCTGGTATCTTATGTGATTCAAAGTCTTGTTTCCTTCAAGTCTCTGCTCAATCTCACCTCTTATTGAAGTCTTCCCTGAGCAGCCTAATTTAAATAACAATGCCCCTTCTACTCCTTGCTCTCTTTTCTTCCACTCAAACAGGAGCTCTCTGAAGGTAGAGATTTCAGTCAATTTTGTTGAATGCTGTATCCTCAGTGCTTAGAACAACACCTGGCCATAGTAGATGTTCAATTAATAATTGTTAAGTGGATAAATAAATGAATGGCCAAAGTACTGTGAGAACATAAAGGACCATAGGATTATTTTTGTATGGAGAGTACTGTAAAGGCTTCATGGACAAAGTTGACTGATGAAGTGGATTTTACACTTTGCAAGAGGTGATAGGAGGTGTGTTTCTTTGCTGGTTTGTGCAGGAAAATGTTAAAAGCAAATTGTGACCTACACTGGGGCATGATATTGATAGAATGTAAGCCCTTGAAAATTAAGGCCCATTTTCCAATAGGTGACAGAAGCCAGCAGACTTATTTATGCATAGGAGGGAGGCCGAGGCCATCCACTTTAGATCTCAGAAGGTCACCTTGTTGGGAGTTTGGGGGAATAATGGGCCAGTGGTACAGTGTGAAGAACTGGGAGAGTGAAGACTTTGGATATATTAGGAGATGAACACGATTGCTCAAGAAAAAAATGCCTGAAAGACTTGGGATTAAGCCTAGATTTAGCTTTCGTGTCCAGAAATATGGTGATAATACTTAAGGATTTCAGCTCCAGTTTCAGACAAAGCATTTAGCCACTTCACATGTGAGAGCCCAGGTTACAGCGAGGGGTATTTGGTAGTCTGCCATCTTGGTAGACAAGTCTGGATGGTAGGGCCAATGTTTGCGGTCAAGCTCAATTCTTTACTGGGTGGTGGTGGTGGTGAGGGTGTGCAGTACTAACAGATGGTGTCTGGAGGGACAGCACTCCACCCCACCCCAACATGTTTCAGAATGTGTGTGAATGCTGAATCATGGGTTGGATGGGTCCTAGGGCTGATTCAATAGGGTACTTTGTATATTCTGTGAACTCTCTTTATTTTCATGCTCCACATTTCTCAATTATAACTAAGCCAATATACAGTTCTTTTGGCAGTATCCTGTCAATATCTTTTACTTCCACAACAGATTGGCATATAATTGATACAGTCTCTTGGCTGTCTTGTTGATTGACAATGATTGCCATTGTAGGACTGATTCATGGTGATTTGCATGGATTTCTAAAAGGCTCACATTGCTGGCCCAGCCGAAACATGGTTCTAGTCATTTAAGAAATTCAGTTAGCATTTCAAATCACTGAATATAAATATATATATATATATATATATATATATATATATATATATATATAAAAAATACAGTTGAGCCCTTGTTACATGTCTACCAAGAAAAGTAAGTTTTATAGACAGTAAAGTTGCTGAGAAAATTAGAAAGTCATTCTACAGATTTTAATCCCAAATTCTATATAGGAAGTAAAACTTTCACCAGTACAAAAGAGAAGAAAAAACAAAACAAGAAAAAGGCAAACACGCATGGTTTAGAAAAAGGATAGCTATTTCTTTTCTTAACCTGGTTAAACTGAAATTCATATCAACACATTTGAACTTAAACTGTGGTTTTCTTACAGTAAAATGATGACTGGTATTGTGGTAGAGTTGACATGTATGCAAGCAGTTTGACATTTCTTTCTTATTCTAATTTTCCTTAAATCAATACAACACTGTCTTCTACTTGAACCTGGCCCAAAGACCACTCTTCACCTTTTTTTTAATTCTTTTTTCTTTAACCCTGGAGTTTTTGTCTTTTGGTTTCCCCTCCCTAATCTTGGTTTTGGCAGTTTTTTCTCCCCTATCAGCAGAGGAGAAGTTCTTTTAGTGGTTAAAGCTTTTGGTGACTATGTTCCTAGGTCTCCTAACTGCTTTTTCTCTCCTTGGATTAACTTCGCTTGTTCATTTTCATTCTAGCTTTGCTTAGTGTAACTGGCATTTCAGTGCCCCATTGTGTTGTTTTCACGGTCTTCTTTCTGTTTTCCTTTTTATTCCAATGAAATATTTTATTCACAGAGAAGATATTGAAAGCAAGATGGTGTTTCTCCCAACCACTTCCTCTCCTTAAGTTTCTATCTTTCCTGTATGCGCCTGCAAAGTTGGAAACAAAATGCAGTTCTGGGACTGTGATTTGCTGTTCAACACGGGTTGGAAAGGGAAAACCTACCTGATTGTTTCCTGCTGAGACCTATGCAGATTGCAGAGGAGGCACCATCCCCCAGGAAAATATTCCTCTTGAAAATATTCAGGCAGTACTCAAGCCCTGGCTCCTTTACTAACCTCAGGGTAACCTCGAGTCTGTCACCAAATCTATCTGACCCCTGATTTTCTTAATTGCAAAATGGCAATGATAACACCCACTCAGTAACACAGTTGTGAAGGGTAGGTGAGCAACACACATGATATCCTATCCTGATATACAGTGCCAGAAATCTTTGCTGTTTGTGTCATTCTTTACATTGTATCTGAGAATCTCAGTGGCTTTGCTCCCAATTCCAATGGCTTTTCACATTGGTACCTCTAAATATCATCTCTCATGTTTTCATTGCTGCTGTTCTGCCTACATGTCAGTTTCCCCCTTTTGTTTGTGTGAATCCTTTTCTCCCTGCCCTCTTACTATGCCACCTCTTCCATACCCCAAGATTGGCAGTCTGGATTATCATCTGTGTTTGTTTCCAGTTCTCTCCACACATCATGTTCTGCCTGTTGGACTAGACTTTCTTCCAGCACCTGATTCTGGCTCTGCTTCCCCGGTAGCTGCTCCACCCCAGTTGATATGTCCACTTCTAGGTCTTCGCCCCTCCCAGGCAACCCTGCCATGCCATAGGGAAGTGAGCCACCCTAAAAAATGTCTGAGATACGGTGTTAGCCTTTCTTTTTTTCTCTTCACCTCTTTCTATATATTTAAAAAACGTATTTCTTTTCTAAATCTCTTGATTAATCACTTGGGGATTTTTTTCTATAGCACTATAGTTATTTGCCAATTCTCTTCTGGTAGATTATAAATTTCATGAGGATATGGACTTTGTCTTAAACTCTATGTTTCCCTAAATACCTTAAATACTGTGGACACCAGAAATTGCAGGATATATTTGAACCTCCCTTTCTGAGAAAAAAGAAGTTAAAGGAGTGAGGCAGCTGTGTTTCAAGGGTTAGAAAACTGTATTATTAAATAAAAGTGAAATGAATATGAATTGTTCACATCAAAAAGAAAGCTATTGAGAAGTAACTTAGCCTCATTGAACCCAAAACATGTTGCAATATAGAGAACTCTAAACACGAATCCATCATCTCCATGGAAGAGAATCCCAGAAGGGAGAATTAAAGTTAGTTCCACAGGCAAACATCAGCAGCGAATGGCGGTAACGACTAACATGTGCTGCTGGTGGAGTGAAATGGGCGCAGCTACATAAGACTCACCCACAGTGTAGATTCCAATTCTCAGAAACGGTTTAAGGGCAGCATTCCTCAAGGCAGGAGGGTAGATCAGATGTATTATAAAGGTCCCTTTCAATCCTATGTTCTTTGATTTTATTATAGCTTTCTTACATTTTATCCAATGCTTGCGGATTAAAAGACACTTCATCCCTAGTGGGTCACATCTGGTCTGACTCTTAGAAGCCCTAAGTACCCACAATGGTGTTCTAGCATCTGAAGGAACCTCTCAGCCACCAAAGGTGTTCAGGTCATTGGGCTGTACTTTGAATACCTGACCAATAACACTTACCTTATTAAGAATATTTATCCTAAAGAGGAATCTCAAGATTTCTCCAAATCATTACTTCCTCTATTCCTAGCCCTTTTGCCCCCTCAAACAAATAAACAAAAACCAAAAACTTACTTAGACTTTTCATGATTAGTTCAGTAAGTATAGAAACATACGTTGTTTGGCAAATTGTGTTGCAAAATGCCAGAACAAAGTGCTGAATAAGTCTCGTTCAAATCATGCATTTGGTATGTTTCTGGTTGGGCTTTGGGTGATTTTCGTATCCCCTCTTAGAATGTTGTATTATTCGCACTGAGCTGTTGGCCTGAAGTCATGACATCAGCTGTGTGTGAGGCCTGTTGCTTGTTAATAGTTAATTGACTTTGGTGTCAATCATAAAGAAGAGATGGGTGGTTATGTATATCTTTTTATGTTCATATTGGTTCAGACAAAGGCTTAGTCAGTGTTTTACCTCCAGTATTTTAAATCCTTCATAGAAATAAGGACCAAAAATTTATCAATGGATAGTTAGTTAATAGATCTAAAAATGGGAATGCCTCTAAAACTATAGAAAATGTATTTTACTGCCTTTCTCTGATACTCAGAAGGTCTAATTATAGAAGTGGGGGGAAATATAAAAGTCACGGGGATTTTTATATGGTATCAGAAAAGTGAGGGATTATGGAAAAAATATAATTTAATACAAACTAAAACAACAATTATGCTAGAAAACATGGAAATTTTCTCTGGGAAGTTGATGGCAGAGAGAAGGCTTAAAAGTTAAGAAAGTAGATGGTGAAAAAAAAGAACAGAATTGAGATGATTCTTCTGGAGGGGCTGCTGGGTGGCCTCAACTAGGATACAAAGCCAGGCACACACACTTTCTGCCTGGAGCAACTTTTGAGATTAGGCCACCTGGAGCCAGTCAGGTGCCAGGATATCATTAGCAGGAAAGAGAAGAGATTGTAGGACATTCTTTCTTATTTCTACTTTCCCTAACCAAAAGTAAGTCAAGTCATTTTCAGAGTCTGGATTGGATTAGGAATTCCTGAAATCCACTCTCACTATCTGCTTGTTGTCAGAAATGCCTTCAATGGAGCATAAAACCTTTTAACTCCAAAATTAGAAATGAAAAGCGGTATTATCTGGTTGAAAGAGAACTTCGACACTCATTCATGTGGGAGTGTAAGGAGCCAATGAGTGAGTGAATGAATGGATGAAATAATTTGCCTAAATAATTGGTATCTCTTGTCTATGTTGACTTAGAGTGGTAATTAAGCCAAGTTGGAGAAAAAGTGTCCATGAGAGTGAGGCTGGCAAAGCCCTGTAACAGTTTAACTGTTTTGCCTGGAGTGTGTTCTTTGTACTTTCTATACACACAAACAGACACACACACACACACACACACACACACACACACTCACAAATCTCTCTCTCTCCACTCTTACATGATTTATGAGGCTTACTCCATGGTTGAGGGGTTTCACTTATAAAGAATTTATTAATTTAGGGAGTTGCAAGGTTTACTAGCAGCTATGGGCTTCCTTAACTTACTGTCTTCCTGGTTAACTACAGAGGAGGAGAGCTACATGACTTAGGTAACAAACAAACACAGATCAGATTGGGGCTCAAGACCAGTTTTCCCAATTCCTCATACACTTAAGGTGCCTGATATCACTGATCTTTTATTAGTCATGCCTCAATCTCACTGTGCTTTATCTTCACATTTCCTATGCCATTTCAGTCTCTTTGGATTTTGAACCCTTCATGTCAGTCAAGCTGATTTTTGCCTCCATTTCAGCATTTTCTGTCATTGCATTAACATACACAACTACTCTATTAACAAACCAAACCTTCCTTTTATACCTTCTTTTCATGAGCCACATGACCTTTTATTAATATTCTTTGTACAAATCATTGGGTAGAATTAATAAATTCGATGATCATTGTATGTCCTTCAATTTAGCCACTCTGGGGGACATGCTGGTCAGCTAGTCAAAGCCTTACATAGTTCAAGAGGAAATTATTGGGATTTGTGAGTGAAAGTCAAGCACAGGACAGTTTAGGTTTTTTACATTTCCATATCCTATCATTCAAGAGAAAAATGTGAATGTCACAAATGCCTAGTTAATCAAATTGTGAAGACTAGGGAGAGCAATGAGTTTCATCTTAAGTTCCAAAATCGCCTGGAGCACTGGGCATGATGACAGACCCAGAGGAGATAAGCATAATTCCAGGGCAGGCAATTGCCTCCTTAATGTTGAGAAATTTTTAGTTCAAACACAAAAGTTCTCTTTGGTTACTGTTTTGAGCCACACAATCACAGAGAACTGAATCTTTAGACTGGGCTTCTATCTATTATCAGTAGTCCTCAGGCATTTTTCCTTTCTGCGCAGAATTCACTTTGGACCCACATCCTTCCATTCATACTTTCCATGGGAGAAAATATGCCTGGAATTAATGGAACAAATGGTTACAAGTAAAATAAGCTTTATTTTTTATTTTATAAAGGTATATTGTTAATTCCTATCACTGAAATGATATAATCATATTTTATAAACATGAGTCTTGTAAGAGACAAAACTAAAGAACATTGAAGAACCTTCAAGGTCATTTAATGGGAGGGTTGCTACTTAGATCAAATTACCTGGGTTAACAGGACTATCAAAAGTGGCCTTTAATGTCCAGATCATAGGAACCTAAGATTATGCCACCAAGAAGTGTTTGTTACCTGACACATAGCTTAATGAAAAGACTTAATAGCTTATACCAGGTCTTTAAAAAGTTCTTGATGACATAAAATATGCAATATGAATTTTTCTCTTTCTAATTAACTATCTCTGATATGTTTCCTCCTGCACAGCACCAAGCAAATATAAATGTGATCATGTCTAGATACTACAAAGAATATCAGTTACTGCTGCAATTTTGTATAAAAACACACAGTGATTTTTCTAGGTGAGTCAATGAACACATTTGGGATATTCCCTGGGAGTATTCTAAATAGGTCTTGGTTATCAAGTTGGCAATTTTATTGTTGAGGAATTTTAATGTTTGATAACATAAAGAATGAAAATTCATTCATGTAGAGATAAGTCTCAAAATCTAGTAATGGAAAAAACCTAGTAAATGAAGAGAAAAATTCCAACTTCTGTTGAGATAAGTTAGATGATCTGAATTTAATTAATTTGCCTGTTCCTCAGAATCATATTTTGACCCAAAACTGTGGAATATATAAAAAGTATAAAGAAGGAAGCAAAAATCACATATAATTTCTTCATCTAGAGATGTTAACTAACAATTATTTGATTCATTGTGTCTTAATTCTTTACCTTCTATTGTTTTGAAATTTTACTTTTGCATGAAAACAATGAATATATCTATATCTATATCTATATCTATATCTATATCTATATCTATATCTATATCTATATCTATCTATATCATCTATCTAATCTATATCTATATTTAAAAGGCTAATATGCTAAGTGTCCGACTGCCTGACAGGTCACTATGATCTGCACTGATCACCAGCGGGCAGATACTCAACGTAGGAGATGCCGAGCTGCAGTGACTTGGCAGTGGCAGTTCTTGGATGACGCACCCTGAAACCAGAGAGGAGGGAACCTGATTCCACCTTCAGCCACGGGTTACGTTGTTGCTGGGGCACCGTCGGCCCTGAATCTGGTTTACTGAACACTTGGGTTTGCATTCTACACCCTGTACAACAGCAATTTTGCAGAGTGCCCTCTCACACTCTGGGACCCCTTGGGGGATGTTGGAGAGCCTGTTTCCGCCCGATCCCCACAGGCCAGGCTGAGGGACCCCACCTGCCTGAGGGACCCTGCTCACTCTGCAGACGCTGACCCTGCTCACTCTGCAGACGCTGGGGAAGGACCATGGGGAATGGCTCCAGGGTGTGTCTGGCCTGTCTTACCCAGTCCCACCTTGCCGGCTACCCCCTAATTAATTTCCTTTCAATGTGCAGGAACCCGTGTACCGGGTCACTAGTTGTTAATAAAATCGTCTCACTATCAGATTAATCAATTTCATGCAAGGTCATCTTTGGGGAGAACTGTCTCTCCTCCTCCATTGTTAATCTTGAATTTAAGGGCCACATTTATGCCACCAATTTTTTCAGCTTTCTCCATAGTTTCATTATGGAACTATTAAATGGTCTTATGAAGAACATAAATTACAACAACCCTAAATAGGATGATTATTAGAATAAGATCCAATATTTTTTGACGACTTCCTACGTGTCATCAAAAACTATGTAAAATTAATCCTTAGATACTCAAACACTGTATGCTTAGGGGGCATTCCAAGGTAGCTCTTGCAAAAAAAAAAAAAAAAAACCAAACTCTTTTTGTTTCCATTTGGGGAGGTG
Source organism: Myotis nattereri (assembly GCF_964212035.1). Lineage (NCBI taxonomy): Eukaryota > Metazoa > Chordata > Mammalia > Chiroptera > Vespertilionidae > Myotis > Myotis nattereri. The sequence goes on from NC_138075.1 coordinate 157,027,003, forward strand.
TTGGCATATCTATTTTTATGCCACAACAGTATTTATTCTGGTGCCAAAAAGTTCATTAGATTTAGCCAGTTTTATTTAATCTCAATAATATCTAAATTTTGTGCATGGGCAAACTTTAGTATAATAAAATTCTAACCCTTCCACTTTTAACCTTTTAAATTATTCTCATTGGGTCCTCTCTGCCTCCCCCACCACCCACCTCCCACCTCCCGTGATAATCTCCTCCTTGACTGGAGAAACCCAAGTACATTTACTTTTGTTTCCGAAGTGTCCCCAGAGGAGGGCACTAAGCATGTGTAAAGATCCATAAGACCCTGAACCTGGCCTCACAGAAGAGCCCTGTCTTGTTAGTTTTTCTTGCATGGACTCTTCCATGTTTCTGAGAAATAAATAATAATAATAATTGCTTCAAATTTTCCTATAACCATTTCTAATATTTTCCTGCAGGGAATGGTTTCTATTTTGTTTTTTCTTCACATAAATATGAGTTCCGATTCCTGCATGTCTGCAAGCACATAATTATATCTCTGATTTATTCCATAGCATTTATTGAGCACTGTCATAGGCAAGGAAAATACAGAGATGAGTGATACAGTTACTGTCCTAAAGGAGATGCACGTCTAGTGGGAGAGAGTGGGGCAGGGACAGAAATGACAGCGCAGAATAATAGGTGCTATGATTGGACTGAGCATGGTGTCAACGCATCTCAGAGGATGCACTCTCAAATGTGGGGGGTGTCAGGGAAGCTGCTTTTTGTGTGTGTGGCGGGGAACTAACCACATAAATTTTATTCATAGCATGACTTCCACTTCTATTCTTGAATTTTTTTTTCTCCCAAGCTCCGTAACCTCTAGTGTACACAGAAGAAAAATGCAGAAGGGATTGAAAACCTTGCTCCAGAAAAGCAATTCAATGTTTCTTTTGAAAATAATGAAAAGAAATATATCAAACTCAGCAGAACACATTTTATTAATAGAAACGGCTGTATACAACCCTGGGTGATTCAATATCAAAAAGAAACAAAAATCCTACAAAGATCTGACATCACAAGGAGATAATAATGTGCCCTGGCCCGCATACCCTGACAGCCCCAAAATTGAAAATGGAAACACAGACACACAGCCCTTCGGGAGCGGTGCATGCCCTTTCATGAAACGCTGGGCTGCAGTGTAATTTCATTTTGCTAGGCATTGCCTGCCATGCGGTGCACCATCTCCGCTGGAGTCCTTTGCTTTATGCAGAAACTCAATGGAAATTGCCATTCTGGAAACTTCTTCGTTTTAGGAGGAGCAGTCTAGAATGATTCCGTGTAATGGAAGTGAGCTATAAAATGAATTTCCAACAACAAATACTTTCCGTTTCCCCTTGAAATGTTGAAGTCACAAAGTGCTCAGGTCTTGTGCTTTATGATATTCTATAGGCTTCATGGATCTCAACTGTCTTTCATGGAGAGGGAGGGCCACTCAAGCTGGGGAGTGATACATTAATTTCTAGTTCTTTATCTTAACTATGTTTTCAGGATGTACCACCTTTCTAGGGCTCAGTTATTCTGCAGCACTGATCCCTCCTGTTTCCTGTTGCTCTGGACTTCTTTGGATTGAGCAGCCTTGAGGTTAATAAGAGTCACTGGATCTGTGTTAGCAGAACTGGATGTACATAGGTGGTTCCAGTGGAAATGGGTGTCAATGCCATGGCTGTTCTTCATTCCATCTGAAACTTAAAATGCAGTTTGTGATTTTTTTATATATATATTTTATTGATTTTTTACAGAGAGGAAGGGAGAGAGATAGAGAGTTAGAAACATCAATGAGAGAGAAACATCGATCAGCTGCCTCCTGCACATCTCCTACTGGGGATATGCCCGCAACCCAGGTACATGCCCTTGACCGGAATCAAACCTGGGACCCCTCAGTCCACAGGCCGACGCTCTATCCACTGAGCCAAACCGGTTTCAGCAACAGTTTGTGATTTACTTGACAAAATTAATCATCAAGTTTTAAATTCAGCTTATTTCAGTTCTTGTACTGAGCCTCAAAGCCAGAGCTTTGTGTTGGTGGCTTTTGTATCTATTGGGCATTTAAGCATGGATAGGATTTGGGTAGGCAGAGGGGAGAGTGGAGGACTTCAAGGCTTAATTGGAGAAATAAAGAAAGAAATGCCCATGGAGGAGTTAAAATATAAGATTTTAAAAGTAGTGTAAAGTTGATGGATGATGTCTTGAAAAAAAAGATTTAGTGTAGAAGTGGTAAAAAATAAAAGTTGTGGGAGGTTTATGAATAAGAAAGTGACAAGATGAAATGTATGCTCTAGCAAGTTGAGTGTGTCATGATGGATAAAAGATCCTGAGAGGAGGAAGGAGGGAGAATAAGGGTGATAATGTTCAGCAATTCGCAAATGGAAGAGAATGAGGGTCTAGCATAGTGTAGTTTCAGAGGTAAGGGTGGACTTTAGATCATTTCTAACTTGATCCAGGAGAGGAAATTAATAGAAAGGGACTCCCAGCTTTGAGCTTGGACAGAAAAAATACATTGTGGGGCCACTGGGGAGACAGTGAAATGGAAGGCCGAAGCTGTGTAGTGTGAGAGGACAATGTCAGCTCTCCACATGCTGAAAATTAGGATTTGATGGGACAGCAAACTGTTCAATAATCAGGAGCTGTGAGTACTGAGGAGAAAAGGGGAGCAAAAATGCAAGAAAGGTAAAAAAAAAATCCTGTTTTCCCTCCAGTTCAAAAATTTTTTTTGAAGGTTTGATATTTCTGAACCTGAAAATTCTGAGTAGCAAAGAACCTTCCTTACCCAAGATTCCTCATAATCTTTAATTTATGCTTAGTCTCATAAAGCCCTGGTCAGAGATGAACTTCCCTACCATCTTGAGGGTTAGCTTTAGCCCTTTGCTTTTGGGGTTTTGTATTACTGAGAAGCTGACTCTAATTTTTCCATCAGCGTTTTCCTGGAAAAGAACTGCATGAGTCCAGTGACAAATATGGACTAGTAACCACAATAGTTCTCACCCCTGGCTGCCTAGTAGAATCCCCTGAGGAGTTTTTAAACAGTGCTGATTCCAAACCAGTAGAATCAGTCTCGCTGAGGGTGGTATCAGGGCATTACTGTTTTGTAAAATCTCCCCGGGTAATTCTCATGTAGATGCAGTGTTGAAACTACCAGACAAGTGGTGACTCTGAACCTCAGGTGCACATTGGGACCACCTGGACAACCTCAACAAATATACAGATACCTGAGTCCTGCTCCCAGAGATCCTGAACATTCGGAGTTTTAAAAGGATCCCAGGTGATACTGTGTGGCCAAAGTCAACAGCTACTGAGCAGTCCCGGGCTGTCTTAAGGCACACTTCTCGAGGTCACTATCCCAAACCTGTGCAGGACGGCAGAACTAGGACGGCTGTTGGACAATGTGCTTGTTATTTTTGCCGTTGGCATAATGAACTCAATGGTCAGCTAACTTTTGGCCAGAGTTTTTCTTCCTGGTAATAATGATGTAAGAGGCAGAAAAACATCAGTAGAATGTTCAGCTCTCAGGTCAAGTTTGCATTGTTGGTAGTTGGAAAGTTCCTGTTTTAACTTGCCCAACTGAACTTATTTTGAACTAAAATCATGAAGACCAAAAACTGTCATCTACAGGTGCTTCTCGGGGAAAATTCTGCCTAAAAGTCTGACAAAATGAAATGTATACATCTGCAAATCATACTCAGCAACTCCAGTTTACCACATGAAAAGTCAGGATTTAACAAATATTCTCCAATATTATAGAAAGAGGGCTACACCTGGTACCATCTCACTCATTCGCTTTTCTAGTTTATATGGATATATTATTCTAATCTCTCTAAATCTATGTATGTTCCAGATTTGTTATGAATATCTTTAAAGAGCAACACAGATATTTGTTGGTCTTAAGTTGTTTTTCCTTAAATCCAGTTTTACCTTGATTTGTTTAATATGATATAAATCTATGAACTGATAGCCACTCTCCCTGCCTGGAAGGTCACTTCATTTATTAAAATGCTATTTCTCACCCTGGCTGGCATGGCTCAGTGGTTGAACCATCAGCCTGTGCACTGGAGGGAGCTGGTTCTATTCCTGGTCAAGGGCACATACCTGGGTTACAGGTTTGATTCCTGTCCCTGGTCAGGGTACGTGCAGGAGGCAACCAATCGATGTGTCTCTTTCACATCCATGTCTCTCTCTCTCTTTTTCTCCCCTCCCCCTCCCCCTCCCTTCCACTCTCTCTCTAAAAATCAATGGAAAAAATAGCCTCACTCCTTGGGTGAGGATTAAATAAATGCTATTTCTCCTTACGGTTTGTTCACATTATAGCTTGTCTGTTGTCTTAGCTTGGGCTGCTATAACAAAATACTATAGACAGAATGACTTAAACAACAGACATTTATTTCTTGCAACTCTGGAGGCTGGAAGTCCAAAATCAAGGTGTTGGAAGAGTAAGTCCCTAATGACGGCTCTCTTTCTGGCTCTCTTCCTGGTTTGCAGATGGCCATCTTCTCACTGTGTCTTCACACAGTGGACAGGCAGAGAGAGAGCACATTCTCTGGTGTCTTCTCATAAGGCCACTAATTCCATCTTGAGGACCTCATCTTCATGACCTCTTTCTAATCTAGTCACCCCCATCACTTGGGGGTTATATTGTCAATGTATAAATTTGGGGGTACAAACATTCAGTCTCCAATATCTGTGAAATCCTTCTGTTTCAACTTTAAAGTGATTCATCTCTTCTTTGAGTCCTTACAGCTCTTGTCTGTCCCTTTCACTTATCACATATTATAAACAACCTTGTTTTGGCTTTTCTTCTCAATAGATTGGAAGGTCCCTTGAGAGCAGAGGTGAAATAGGGTCAATTTAGATATTTTCAGCCAGCAAAATGCCTTCCACATAATAGATGCTCAATTAACTAGTATTTGGTTTTGCTCTGTGATTTGGGGCAGGTTACCTAACCTCTCTAGGTTCAGTTTCTTTACCTGTGACATGGAGGTGATGATAGCGCTGTGGTGAAGATTTAGATATATAATGTGCATTAATTGTTTAGCAAGGCTGCTACACAGGAAGCATTTGGTGAGTGATTACTAACTATTAAATAAACTGAATGCAACTCAGGGAGTCAGGTTGTCTTCATAGAGCAGGAAAGATGAGCAAAAGCATGCTGGGAAGGGAAGGGAAAGTAGAGCCTGTACCTTCAGGTGAGTGATCAAGATAGGCCTCCATGGTAATTTCATCCGAGAAGGAACCAGAAGGAAGTGAAGGTGTAAATTGTGCAAAGACCTGGGAAAACTGCTGTTTAGATGGGGGACAACAAAGGTCCTGAGATAGAAATGGGCTTGACACACTAAAAGTATGAATTAGGGACTAATGAAAGGATGTCAGACTATTTCCCAGCTCTGAGAGCACTGTAGTGGAGAGGAAGGACTCATTTGCAGTGAGTGGTGCATAAAATGTCCCCTCTTCTACGAATTAAACATTAAGTTTGAGAATATAAGCTTTCCCCCCAGCTTTTTGAGTAGTGTGATACATCAGCACTTTTTAGTGATAGTGATGGGCGGCAGGTGCAGGTGGAGCAATCTGACTTCCGTGACTGTCTCTGTATTAGTGGCCAGAATGTATTTGGCTTAATTTACTCTGCTTTAGGCATGCGTCTCTTCCTTCTCTCTCACTCCTAGGATGTATTCCTTTAGAAATGGTGTCCTAGCTTGAAGATGATGCCCTCATCAAGTTCAAAACAGACGAATTTGAGTTGAGTGTTTGAACAGTTTTATATTTTTTCTGAGCTTTAAATAAACTCTCCTAATCTGAATGAGTTAGGTAGAACAGCTGTTATCTCCACTTTATATGTAGTTGAGATAACTGGGACAGAAATTTCATGATATTTTTCTAACTCAATCCAAGTATAAATGTTTTTACATAGGAGATTTATTAAAAAAGTGATTTGTATACATGATATATATATATATATATATATATATATATATATATATATATATATATATTAGCTTTTGTCATGAGATTCTATAATTTCAAGGCAAGAAAACCTTTTAAGAGTTATTTTGGCTGTTGAAAGATTGTCCCTTTGCAATTTCTTTGGATGCTTTATCAAGCTCACATGTAAAGATGGCCTATGGTGAATTTTACGTAAGTTTGAGAAAATGTAAAGCTGTAGTTGTATGGCATATAGGTTATTCAGAAAAACATTGTTAAAAAGTGTATATTGTTATGATTTATTTTACCTGTGTCACCTGCAGAGAGTTTTTGTCACAGTTCAGTTACTATGCACTTTCAAAATAATGTCAGACCTATTATTTTAGAGCCCAGCCAGCGATCATGTCACCAGTGATGGATGTGGTAAGAATTGCCAAGCTGGATGACAGCCACCAATGGGATGTTTCCTGAGAGATTGTTTGCAACATCCACCCACTTTAGACTGAACAACTACTCCTAATATCTCTGATTTTTCCTTAGCAACTCATTATAGCCCTACTATCCTTAACTGTGAATCTTAGGATATTTGGGGCTATTTTGTGAAAAGCAACATATTCTGCTTATCTATGTAATTTGTGTTTTTTGTGCATTTCACTTGTATCTTTTTTTCTTCTTCATCTTTTCCTCCTTTGCCATAGAGTCCTATTTATTTTTATTTCTAAAGTAAAAGTGAGCACCTTTCCTGCTGGGATACGTAAGGAAGCATGCAGCCAGCCTATAGGGGCGGTGCAGGGTGTTAAAATTAGCCAGCACAGCAAAGGCAAAGAAAGAAGGAAAGAAACTCGCTTTGAGATTCAGCTCTGGGCTGCTGATTCAAGCTTGACTTCAGTCAGCTTTCCTCTGGACTCTTCAGCTAGAGGCAAGAGGTCCATTCATCTTCATTGAAACAACAGTGTACCCAGAGCAGGGGCAGCAGACTGTCCTTGTTTTCTTTAAAACTGGTGCTACCTTTCCAGTTTCTTAAGTTGAGTGTGCATTGGACTTTATATAAGTTGTGGAGGCATTTTTTTTCTGATGCATGTTTTATGAAGTCTAGCATTTGGTGGATATTGTTTTTGCTGCAGTTATAGTTAAAAATTATCTTTAAAAACAGTTTATGGTGCTTCTTATATTTTTTAATGACAGACCAGAGTCTATAAACTTTGGGTTATTTTAGTTATTCATCATATTCTACACTGAAAAAAAAACACCACACTCAAATTCTAAATCAATATTTTTTTGTTTAATCTTATTAGAGGAGGCCAGAAAAATGTATATATATATATGAAATATGTTAATAGGATCATTTGCTTATACCAAGGATTAACATTCTTAAGGTGATAGTACAGTGGTATTCACCAGGCATTCTGAAATAGGCTGCGCTCATTTCTCTCTGTTCGCTTGCCAATAAGTTCCATCACTTAAACGATGTCCTAGGGCCAAACTCCCCACCTGGGGAGGAAAAGTACAGAGGCTTGATGTTGTCATTATCTCCAGGAAACTTCATCCAGAAGTTCTAAAGCCAATAATCCATCTCTCACTGCCCCTCCCTCCCTGAGCTGTTCCCCACACAGACACTCCCTGAATTAATAGGGAAAGAAAACAAGAACATTATTCAGAAGTTTAGCAATAGGAGAACATATACTTATGTATGTAAAAAGAAAATTGTTTATTAGAAAGTATACTCAAGCTTTTTAAAAATAAAAATAATTTCAATGTATAATATAGCACCACCATAACCAATTTTTAAATATATTCAATAACAATTTTTATGTTTTTTTTCATAGAAGAAATGTAAAATTTATGCTCTGTGTTCAAAATAAAATTATTGTAAGCATTTTCTCCTGGCAGCCAGGGGACAGATAGGCAATACTGGAGAGTGTAAGGCTTAGCAGTTGAAAGGAGGGGGTTTAGATTCAGAAAATTTGGGTTCATATTGACAGCTCTACAGCTTACATACTGTGTGACCTTGGGCAAATTACTTATTATGTGTTCCTCAGTTTCTCATCTGCAAAATAAAACTTAAAAAAGTCCTTCAATTAGAGATGTGCTTAAGCTAAAACAGTTCATTTCAGCAAACAGTCAATAGCCATCATCCTCTCATTATATAAGAAATTGGGGTAAATTGATTGGCAAATTCAGTGAAGAACAACGAGAAGTTGGAGGGAGATGCAGCTTTAAAAATATTATCTTAGTAGAACTATTCAAATTATCTGGTAGCACACCTTTGAGAACCGACTGGTCCAAAGTCCAAAGTAGGTACTGAACTAATGGTGTGGGATAAAAACAAGTAATCCACCTAATGATATGGGATAAAAACAAGTAATAAATAAATTAATTTTCTATCAATGTTAAAAGAGAAGTATTGAGTGGATTTAATGAAATAATATAAGGCAATTAAATAGTACCTAACTAAATGCTTCATGAATGTTTGCTATTATTATATTTTGTTGTATTTATATAGTTACACAAATACATATTTTATACAATACATATAAATTTTACCTATTTTAATTTACAGAGTACTATAGTACTAGTATTGTATATTTAAAAGTATATTGGAAAATATATAGTTGATAACATATTATTTAGGGATTCAGTGTCAAAGCTTGTACAAATGATATTCAAATCATAATCAGATATAGCCATGTGCTCCTTAATGCTTCCATGCGCCTGGGAAAAGTGCTAGTGGATAGCTTCGTTTTAACAATCAAGATTAAATGCCCCCAGAGATAGTCCCTGGAACCTAGGGACTCACGAAAGATCCAGAGGGAAGAACGCCACCTACTGAACAGCAAGTTTCAGAATTTATCTCTTCATCATGAGAACTTAATGATCATAATAAACTTAATAAGATGTACCACTTTACAATCCTTAATTAGTTAATCTATGAAACATCTTTGTGAAGTAGAAAAGGGTCATTACCCCTATTATTATTATTACTCACAGGATTCAAAGATAAAGCCATTGAGACTTAAGCCATGACTACCCAATATCCAGTGTTCAACTTCCTTGGATGACTCAGGGAAAATTTCATCTGGTAATAAAGATCGGAATTCGGTGTTTGTGGTGAAGACCTCAAGCATCTCACTAGGTTTCACATTCTCTGTTTCTATCTGCCTGTGAGATCTGCAGAGCTGCTAATCTCAGTTCATACTTAGTTCTTCCAGTCAATTATTTCCAAAAAATAAAACAGCACCATAGAAGGAAAGACTTTCCTTTTTGTTGTTTGCACAGATAGTCCAAGAAATTATGGATATCTTCAACTGTTTTTTTCATATATTCGTTCTCCTAGTTTTTTGAAGGTAATAGACCTTCTACTTTTCTTTCTTGAAGGTAAAAGGAATTTGATCACTTTCCAAATTTCTTGATATTTTTCCAAATTCATGATCACAAGAGAAGTTTCCTCTGGATTTCTTTGTGTTACAGATATATTTTCCTCTAATAGGTTTAATTTCGAAAATGCATCCTCACTCATCTTGTCTTCATTTATGCCCTTGTATGTTGTTATAAATAAATAAACACGTAACCTACAGCATTGTTGAGATATCTGGGTAAAACTGACTTTATAGCACCTGGCCTGACACAAACTCTGCTTTCTCAGAACAATTTAAGTCCAAACTCTAAGGCAGTTGTACAACATGTACCAAAACCAAAGCAGAAATATTTAGCAACAGTATATTCAGTAAGTTTAAAATTTCTTAGTTCTTTTTTTTTTTTTCATTTAGTCTTTTCTCATTTACTCACTCATATTTAAAGGCCTGGTATCAGGATAAACACTGAATATGAAAAAAATCACTCAGTGACTCTAGCTTCTGAACACTTTCACAAAGGTGATCAACAGTTTAAAATGGATAGAGCGGAGTAATTGTTAAGAAAACTGGGTGAACCATAGTCGGTTCAGTGGATAGAGCGCTGTTGGCCTGTGGACTGAAGGGTCCAGGTCTCAATGTGGGTCAAGGGCATGTACCTTGATTTCAGGCTTCTCCCTGGTCAGGGCTTGTGCGGGAGACAACCAATCGATGTGTTTCTCTCACATTGATATTTCTGTCTTTACCACTCTCTTCCACTCTCTCAAAAATCAATGAAAAAAATATCCTCGAGTGAGGATTAAAAAAAAACAAAAACAAAAACAAAAACTGGTTAAAAACTCATTTTAGTCTAAATTTGAATTTCCACTTTGGTTCATTCCAAATCTGTGGAATTTGGAAAAATGATTTTGCTTTCTTGAGCTTAAGTTAGTCGTCTATAAAATGGAAAGTGTAACCTCCCTGCCATGCTGTTATTAAGAGAATCAAATAAAATAATACATGTAAAGCAATTAATGTATTGTTCAAAACACTGCAGTGTTAGTAAAGGCCAACTAGATATTTTTTTCTTTTTTAAATTAGGAATTCCCTTTAGATTTACTTGGCAGCAAATCTTTTAACTAGACCTGGTATATCTTTAGGCCAAGAACTTCAAGCCCCCTTTCTGTCTGCGATGAAGTGAACAAAATTGCCTTACACGGAATCTGGGTGCTTGTTTTGGATTAGCTAGATAGTTGACTGAGACCTAGAGATGTCCCCTTTCCTAGTGGGAGGAACTGCAACCAAGTTCATCTTTCCACTAGACTTAAGGTACCTCCAAAAAGTAAGGGTTTTACAAAAACCTATTTGCCCTATGGATGTCAGATGCTGTATAGCTGGCATTACCAGGCAAATTCAAGAAGCAGCTGGTATCTCCATCTCCAAACTGCTGATTTCCAAGTAGCCTGCGTATTGTCCAACTGACAAGGCCGTTTTTCATTTTTTGTCTTCTGAAAAGGTTAAGCAGCAAGAAGCACTAGTCCTCTAGTGGAACACAGACCCACACTACAGGAGTAGGAGCTCTCTGGACAGGGTGTTTCTCTCTGGGATGATGGCAGTCAAAGGACTCATGCCTTCTCTCCTCTTGCTGATCCAGCCACACAAGTTTTTCTTTTTCCAATAAAGCCCATGCACTGTGATGATGTGAAATTCATCTTGAACCTTACAGGTGAGAGATGGTGGGCTAAGGCAGTGGCTGTTAGAACCACAGTGTGAGCAAGAATAGGGTGAAATGGATTTGATATATGCTGATGAGGTAGAGTCAAATGCGACAGGATTTGGTGATGGGCATGGGGCAGTGGTGAGAGTTTAGATAGAGGGTTTAAGGGAGAAAAAGTATTCTAAGATTACACCCATGTTTTGATTGAGGTTACTAGGTAGACGGTGCCATCCCGAAGATAAACAGTGATAAATGCAAAGAAGAGAAGAATAACCAGTTCACAATGGAGCAATTTTAGTTTGAGATGCCTGTGGAAAGTATGTAAGTCAAACTGGGTAAATTCCTTCCATGCCAGATGACTTAGTAGGATTCTTATGGGTGGTAAGCAATTGCTGCTCTTTGCATCCAATGCAGCATTGGAAAATACCGGAGCTTGCTTTAGCAGAAAATTTCTGAATATTTTTGGAATAAACTTGTCCTGTTGTCAAGCCTGTTCTGAAAAGATTAGCTTCACATCCCTATAAGTGAAATTGGTAGCAGCAGTGTACATACCTTTGGGCATATGTTAATATTTCATTATTTTATTGACCTGAAAGTAGGGAGCATATTGAAACTTATTGGTTACTGGTTTTGGCCTCTGTGTTTTCTTCTATAGAGTTCTATGCACATTTCATATTTTGGCTGTGTAGGCACTTTCCTATTTAGGGCAGCAATCGTATTCTTCATTTTGCAAGATCTGAGGATATTCCCCTCTCTCTTTAGGGGTTTGGTAGAGTTTCAAAAGTATCAAAATCAAGTTGGTTTTATTCATTGGAGCTTAACAGTAAATTTCTGTATGTCACATATTTAAAATAATATACTCTCTTAGGCTTGGCTTGGTAATTATAAGGTGCACAATTATCTAAAATCTTATACTTTAACTCAATATGGAGTAGAAGAGAAGGCAGGGAATAAAAAATCGCTTCCTGAATCAGTCACTTCAACTCCTTGCCTCCCAGTTCCTCTGTCCATAAAAAAAACGATACAGGCATTTGCCCACCCCAGCTATATTACGCACTTGGTTTTGAATTTAAATCTGATTATGTGTAAGAAACTGTCTAAAAAACACCATGCACTATACAAATATTGGCAATTTTTACCATTCTTCAATTATCTCCTTATTTGTTTTCTCATTTCTGGCCTGTTTAAGTATGTACACGAATAATTTCCTGAACTGAAAAAGAACCATCTGGGTATAGTGGGTATAGAGAAGATTAAGAAATAAGAGAAATATATTTCTGGTTTGTGTTAATTAAATATACAGTAAAAATCAGAGCTAACCAAGACCACTCTTTGTGAGTCTTTTCAAAGAAGAGTTTTATTTCATATGTGATGTTACATTATGTATATTATATAAGATTAATATTTCATTGATATGTAACCTAAGTTAAGTTTATTTTAATAATTTAATTATACAATTATGGATTGTGATTTAATATTACAATATTCTTAATAATGTATTAATGTATATTATTTTATATATATATTAATTAAATATAATAGAAAACCTTTAGGATCACCATATATAATATCTCCATGACTTATAATTTACTATTTTAAAAATGTTAATTTTATTACCTATATTAGTAATTCTTCTACCCAGTGATAACCATTGTTATTATTTTGCTACAGAAATGTGCAGCCTTAGTCCTTTTCTAAACACATTATTATTTTTCTATACATAAATAATAGGTGTTTTTCCTTAAACATAATTGGGATTATATTCTGTGTACTATTTTGTAATTTAAAAATACCTCCTGCCGAAACCGGTTTGGCTCAGTGGATAGAGCGTCAGCCTGCGGACTGGAGGGTCCCAGGTTTGATTCCGGTTAAGGGCATGTACCTTGGTTGCGGGCACATCCCCAGTAGGAGATGTGCAGGAGGCAGCTGATCAATGTTTCTCTCTCATAGATGTTTCTAACTCTCTGCCTCTCTCCCTTCTTCTCTGTAAAAAATCAATAAAATATATTAAAAAAAATAAATAAAAATACCTCCTGCAATTAATTACAGACATTTTTCCAAATTATTAAGTACTAGAGGCCCAGTGCATGAAATTCATGCATGGTAGGATCCTTAGGCCTGGCTGGCGATCAGGGCCAATCTGTGGGACAACTGGAGGGGTGATGGGGGGGAGGAGGGAGGAGGCCCTCTGGCACCCACCTTGGCTGACCTGGGGCCTGGGGGCTGGGGGCAGCTCCTGCATTAAGCATCTGCCCCCTGGTGGTCAGTGCACATCATAGTGACTGGTCATTCCACCAGTCATTCTGTTGTTCAGTTGATTTGCATATTAGGCTTTTATTATATTGGATGAACAATATGATAGCTAGTAGCTTTGAAGTATAGTTAAGTGATAATTGAATCAATTTTCTAATATTGAAATTTTAGATTACTTATGATTTTTATGTAAATTTTCACTATGTGTTTATTCATATATAACATATAGTTCAAATTACATAGATACATACATTGCTAATGAACCTCTTTGCAATTCAAAGTTTACTTAGAATGTTAACATGTTTAACAAGTATAAGTTTACCTGGTCTGTTTGGAATTAAAATCTCATATCAAATATCCTACTCTCTTTCCTCACTTCTCTCTCTCATGTCGCACCTTGAAGTAGGTGGCTTTGGAGAGATAACTTATGCTTCAATATTCTTATTTGTGAATTTTAGTTTGCATACACAGTTATTTCCTTAGGATGCACACACATATGTTGTCAATTTGCCCATCAGGTTGTACCATTCCCAGCAGCAGTGTATGAAGTGCCTATTTTCTGCCCTGTATTATTTTTAAAAAATTCTTTATCAACTTGAAATGTAAACGATAACATAGCAAAACTGTTTTAATTTTCATTTTTTGGCACAAGTTAGACTGTATTATTTTTTATGTTCCCTGAAAGTTTTTATTCTTTTGTGATTTGCTTCTTAATATTATCTGAAGCTTCAGATAATATTATTATCTGAAAGTATTTTTAATTTGAAAATTCTTTATATATTGACATCTTGAATCCATATATTCAAGTATTTTATCATTCTGTCATTTATCCACTTAGTTTTTTATAGCACTTTCAAACATACAGGACTTTTACAGTTTTGCATAATTTAGCCTTTTCTTTAGAGTTCCTGTTTTGCCTAGATGTTTAGCTCATCCTTTCATAATCTAGGATTACATAATTATTTACCTATATTTATTTCGTGTTTAACAATGTCTGTCCATTTTATATTTAACTAATTACAGCCATTTTGGAATTAATATTGCTTTAAAATGTAACATAAAGATCTAATGTTTTTCCTCAGAATAATTAAGTATTCCTCCCAAGACGATTTGTCCAATAACATCTGTGTGAATTTGTTTTGTTCATATAACTCCCTCCTGGCTTCATTTTTTTTTTTTTAGAGGAAATATTTTAGAGGAGTACTCCTGTCATCCTGTTGTAATTGCCCCAACCACCCTCTATTCTTTTGCTCTGTTTTTATTTTTCTACATCACACTTTTTGTTACCTGATGTTATTCTTGATATTTTGTATACTTTACTGTTTATTGTCTGTCTCCCTCATAAGAATGTAAGTTCCATAACAGCAGGGACTGTTGTGTCTGTTCACTACTATGTCTCAATGTTCTGAAAGGTCCTGCAAAGAAAGAGCACTTCATATATAGGTATTGAATAGATGAATACTTAAATACCATATACATTTTCTGCCTTTCATGTTATTTGACCTTGTAAATACTCTCTCCCTTATACCTCATCTTTCTTCAGACAGTGATCTGGTAAAAGATGGAATAAATGACTCATTTTACTGTTTGTGCCTCTTTTGAATAACTGAGTTCAATTGTTTATTCTAGATTTATCTCTCTTTTTCTTTTCAGTGATAGATGTTCTGAAAAGTTTATATATTTAACTTAAATAGTGACTGACTATTCTTTTTATATAAATTAGTAAAGTAAATGATATTAAGTATCTTACTTTACTATTTCAGATATTCTTAAGAAAACAAAAGCAGCAAACAAGTTGATTCTTTTGTAAAAGGAAATTTAGCTTATTTATCTGTGGGGTTTTTTTTTTTTGTTTGTTTGTTTTTTTTTTGTCTTTTTAAACTCCTTAAAATGGAGTGTTATCATAAGAGGGCCTGATATTATTTATTTTTAATTTTATTTTCCATGGAAGCTATTTGTCCTTAGAAAGAAATTGGCAGTTAATGGCATTTTTTTCCTGCCAGTTCTCAGACACATAAAATCACGATAGAGGAAGAGAAGGAAATTGGTCTGACAGGCTGCAACGTTAACTGATTGCTCAGCAGAGACCTAAATCTATGCTTCGTTTCTATAGGCTTTCATGGAGTGTTTTGCTATGCTGTAAGGAGTTTGCAATCAGAATTCCATTTCACTGCTGTCTTGAACTAATTGGCTCTATGTTATCACAGAGCCACGTGGGCTCAACTGAACGTCACTTAGGAAAGGGTGGAGTACATACACAATGCTGCAAAGAACTGTGTGTAATTTATTAGGGGCAAGGTCTAAGAACCAACTACACAGGCCTTCCAGTTTTCTTCTAGATCAGTAGACGATTGAATCTCTAATTCATCTTACTAACTAATGGATTTAGCTTAATTGCTATAAATTTAGATTTTGTGCAGGAGCCTAGGGACCTTAAGGTACCATAGGTGCCGTAAGTCAATCATGCACGAGTCAACATGACATTTTTGAGCAGCTTGTCCTCTTATGATGGCAATGTACCTGGACCATCACATCAAAATAAGGTGACTGAGTCATTAGAGGAAGGGTTCATTCATTCTCTCCCGGGAAAGGTCCCCTGACTGAAAATAACAGGTGATTGAGTCATAGAGTGAATCTGTGCACACCCAAGAGAATTTCTCCTGTTCTTCATCTGTTTTTCAAGTTGTTTTAACCTTGGTGTGGCAAATTTTGGGAAACATTCATAAATTTTGTCCTATTTCCTCTTTGGCACATAGCCAAGGAAACGGAGCCAAGGCTTCATTGTGAGAAGCTGTCAGGCTTTGGGGTCAGAAGTGATGTTCCTTTTCACGTGTGAGATCTGGGAGCCCATCAGCATTTCCTGCTCTGTGTTTGCCAACCCTCATCTCCAGTGCAGATGTAATCCTGCAAAGTTACTCAAGAAGCCAGGAGATAACTAGACCTCTGCAAGGTGGGCCAGACCAACGTCCACGGTGGCAGGGCCCCTGGCAGCTGTTCAAAGCTGAAGATAGCAAGAAGCTGCACCCTGGATGCCTTGGAGAGGAAGGGTGCCCGATTCTTCCCAAAGCGGGCTTTGAAGAGGGGAGCAAAAAGGCATTGAGAAGTTAGCCCTCTGCTTTCTGCCTCTTCTTCATGTGTGCACTTCACTCTTTTCCTTCCAGGAAGAGGCTACTAATGTGGAGAAGCAGTGTGGATGGGGCACTTTTACCCATCACTCCAAATTTATGGGGTAGGTTTGGGGAGGGGGGAAGAATAAAAAGTCTCCAAAGCTGGGCTATGGTTTTATTCTGTTACAGTTCATGGGTTACTGGGACATGTCTGGCTGCCATTTGAGGCAATTTGAAAAGAAAGGAGGGAAAGTACTTTTGCATAGAGTAGATGCTTAATCTAGACTGCTGATTGAGGAACACTGTTTTATTCAGCTCCCTTAGCTTGCCGGGTGCCTGAGAGTGTGACTTATGGTTAGGGAAGGTAAGTTATCAAGGTAAGTTAAAAAAAGTGATTTCTTTAGTAATACAATTAAATCAAGCAAATATATTCTATGCACTTTAGGAAGTGCTAAGTAAATATTTTACTTATATAGTGTATAGTTCTATGAGTTTAAATATATGCACAGATTCTTGTAACTACCACCACAAATAGGATGCAGAACAATTACAACATTCCCCCAATATTCCATCATACTGTAGATAGATGCACCTCCCCACCTGTATTAACTCAATTTGACAAAGAGTTTTTAGATATAGCTGACACAAGAAACACTATTTATTAATAAATTGAACCTCATTAAAGTTACAAAGTTTGCTCCTTTTGAAGAACACAATGAAGAGTGAGAATACAAGCCACAAATGGGGAGAAAACACTTGCAAGTCACTGATCAGACAAAGGAAGCAACATTCAAAGCACTTTGAGAGACAGAAAATTGGAGAAGGCAGGATCTTTTTCTACAAGAAACTGGAGTTGAATGGACATAGAGATCAATATGTAACAAACCATATGTGAAGAAGGATGCAATTAATCTATACTAATAAAAGAGTAATATGCTAATTAGACTGGACATCCTTCCAGCCAAAGCCACAGTGGCGGGGGCTGAGGCAGAGGTGGTTAGGGGCCATCAGGCCCTAAACTGGCAGTCGGACATCCCCAGAGGGGTCCCGGATTAGAGAGGGTGCAGGCAGGGTTGAGGGACCCCCCCCCTCCTGTGCACACATTTTGTGCACCTGGACTCTAATACTAAAATAACAGTGGTATCTCAACAAGACAGTGACATTAAAGGTGAGGAGGGAGCTGTGTTCCAGCTTTTGGAATTCAGGATGGCTCTGTGGGAAAGGATGGGAAAGGATGGGAAAGGGTGTTCTAGAGGAGGAAATCACATAAGAAAAGCCATAGAAGTGAGAAAATACTGGACATAAACAGGACAATGCAGGTAGTCCACTCTTGTTAGCTCCCAGTATCACTTCTGTGTTGCTAATGGCAGGCTGAGAATGAATATATATACCTTCTAATATATGTATAAACCCACACTTTAATATTTCTACCTTCTAAAGCCATAGGGGAAAAAAAGCAATTCTTCTGCAGGAAGAGGTGACTCCCTTAGAATGGAATCACTGCTTATGGTGAAACATAGAAAACCATTAAGGGTAATTTAAAACCAAATGAAATGTCAAGATAGTCCATTAGAAATGCAAATGCTAACTGCCCTGTGATAACCACAATAAACAAAACAATGAAACCAATTAGAAGGGACTTTTGAGATTTTTAGGCTTTGACTTATTATAAAGGCAGAGAAAAAGACCAAATTGTTAGATTTTGTTTATCTTCTCCTGAATCAATAATCTGAATGGTTTTGAAAGGTCTTAAATGTTTTGGCTTACTTAGGCTCCTGCCAGGGGCTCATTTGTAGTAAGGAAACCTTGCAATTGGACCAGTCTCCACAAGCCATTTTTCCTGTGCACCATCAAGCAGACATACAAGAAACATCAGCATCTATAATACTTAGTCCAGAGTGCTGACATTACACGATAGGGCCTTACGTGTCTTTTCTACTGGGCAAAATTCCTAAAAGAACCGATTCTTTTGCTATTGGTCAGCTGTTGAGTGTAGCATATAATTAGCATACACATGATGTTAAACAATAGGGGAAAGTTAGAATATAAACTTCTACCACTTTCATGTTTACAGATATATGTCAGGATTAAAGGCTGCTTTTTTTAATACTGCTTTATATCTTCTTTAATAAAAATAAGGTTGCCATTTACATTTATTTTCTTCCCAGATATATTAGTTAAATGTGAAATAGTTTTTTAAAATTTATATTTTTGGAGGATATTTCTGTGTGTCTATATATGTACACAGATTCTTCGTAGCCTCATCTACAAACAGGATACAGTAGAGAGCCAATATCCTAAAAAATAATCCGTCATTCTGACCCGTTGTGAATAAGCCCTGACTGCTGGGTTTGGCAAAAACTGTCAACAAAGGAAAAATTGGTAAATTGGATTTCATAAACATTTTAAAATTTTGCTTTTTGAAGAACACAGTTAAGAGACTTGAAAAGACAAGCTACAGATTGAGAGAAAACATTTGCAAATCACATATTGACCAATAATTTATATACAGAACTAAGAACTCTAAAAACTCAACAGGAGCCCTAACTGGTTTGGCTCAGTGGATAGAGCATCAGCCTGCGGACTGAAGGGTCCCGGGTTCGATTCCAGTCAAGGGGCATGTACCTTGGTTGCGGGCACATCCCCAATAGGGGGTGTGCAGGAGGCAGCTGATCGATGTTTCTCTCTCATCGATGTTTCTAACTCTCTATCTCTCTCTCTTCCTCTCTGTAAAAAAATCAATAAAATATATTTTAAAAAAACTCAGCAGGAAATGAACCTTTTCATGATGTTATATAAGGATTTAGTGCACCCAATTAAAAAATGGGCAAAAGATTTATACAATGACTTCACCAAGAAGATAAAGGATAGGCAAATAAGCACATGAAAAGATCATTAGTCATGAAGTACATACAAATTAAAATCTCAGTAAGATACCATTACATACCTATAAGAACCTCTAAAAAAAAAAAATACTGACCATACCAAGTGATGATCCATGTGGAGCAACTGGAACGCTCTTACATTGCTGGTAAGAATGCAAAGTAGTTCCAATGCTATGGAAAACAGTCTGAGAGGTTCTTACAAAGGTCAATATGTATAACCCATATGACTCAGCACTCCACTTCTAGGAATTTATCTTAGAGAAATGAAAGCTTAGATTCACACGAAAATCTGTACATGGATGTTTATAGTGACATTAATCACCAAAATCTGGAAACAACTCACGTGTCCTCCAAAGGGTGAATGAATAACCACACTGGTATATCCGTACAATGAAATACAATAAATGGCATGGCTGAATCTCAAAATAATTGTGTTGAGTCAAAGAAGTTATATTTTATTTATTGCTAATGAGCAATCACTTCTTTTAAAGAATATCTCTTTTGATTCTGCTTACGAACTATGTTTTTCCTCATTCTCTCAGGCCTCAAATTGTTCTCCTTTCCTATCCATGGTGCTCTTAATCTGAAAAATCTCATCTTAGTGACATAACACAACCATCACTTTTTTATTCTCATGGATTCTGTAGGTTCGGAATTCTCTTCACTATGAGACCCCATTTTCTCAACAGCATCTAGGATTTGGATTTTGCCCTGAGGCCATTTCTAATTTTGAGGACACTTTGTTAGTGGTTACACTCCCTCCAAGTTTGTTAGCTGTTACATTTCTTCTTCAAGGAGGTCCTTGAGAAACATCATGTCATGAATGAGATGCCGCAGGAACTTAACTCTTGCTTTTATCAATTAGCCTATGGTAAAACTGGTTTGGTTATACATGGTTTCACTGTAGTTCCAAGAACCTTTCCATGATATTAAATAAGGATTTAGTGCATACATATCTTCTAAATTATTCTAAATTATACTAAAAAACAGTAATTCATTCTTTAATTTATCTTTTTTACTTTCATTTTATTTTAGTGTGTTAAAAGCTATATGACACCTTCAACACTCTAAAATTTCTATTTTCTTGTTCATTAATTTTACTATGTCTTCAGTTTTCTTCCAGCCCCTAGTGACAGCCTCCGTGAGGCACAGGAGGCTTCTGTCCATCACTTTATTCCAAATACACTGCCAAATCTAAAACACTACTGTTTTAGATTTGGTTAAAGCAGAACCCACTTTATGGAATCAAATTCTGTCCTAGTTATTGCTGTATAACTGTCCTGAACTGGAAGTTATGAAGCACTGACCATTTTATTATGGTCATGTAACCTGTGGGTGAGGAATTCGAATAGGCATGGTGAGCATGGCTTGCCCCGGTTCCACATTATGGTATCAGAAACATGTTGATAGCTGGGAAATGATTCAAACAATGGGAAACTGAGGTCATTTGAAGGCTTCTCTCACATATCTGGGTCATAGGCTGGGATGTCTTGAAAAGTAGTTTTATCTGAGCTGCAATCAGAGCCCCTAGATGTGGCCTCTCTGTGTGGCCAGGGCTTCTCATGGAAACTGGAAACATCCAGCAAGTGAGCATGCCAAGAGAAAAGCAGGCAGAGGCTGCCAAACCTCTTCTGACTTAGCTTTGGATTATTACATAGGGCCATGTGCTTTCTGCCATTTGAGCCATCTCTCCTCCCCCCTCCCTCACCCCCTACCACCTACCCTCCACCCCCCACCAGCCATTACAGTCATTTCTTGAAAGCAGTTACAGTCCTTCCAGACTCATGGGCCAGGAGCATAGATCTCACTTCTCATTGGGAGAAGTGTCAAAGAATTAGGAGTCATATAGGAAAACTCCTATAGTGCCCATGATCACACCCACCTCCCATATCTGCATCTCTCCCCGGAGATCGGTATGTCTAGCCTTGACTTTTCTCCTGAATGCTAGATTCACAACTCACATATTTAACACATATTTTACTTGTATTCACCAGCACTAAACAAACAGAAATGAACCCACCAGAGTTATATTTCAGAGCATCTAACAACCTAAGAAGAAGAGTACATAAATTTATTTAACACAAGATGATTTAAAATACCAAAAAGTAAGCAAAATACCCAACAATAAAAGAAAATATAGTATACTCACTAGATGAGATAGAAGATATCCATGAAAAATGATAAGTATAAAGATTCTATAGCAATGTCTTTGAAATATCACATCATGCAAAGAAAAAGACATCTTGCTATGTGCACTTGAACAATAATTAAAAGCAAAAAGATATACGTAAAAATATTGGAAGACAAAATGTTGAGGATAATTGTGTTGGAAGAAGTGGCATTATGAATGATTTATTATTCCTCTTCTTTTCTCCCCCCAAATTTTCTTTCTCTTATTACATCACTTTAACAATCTAAATATGTATTTTAAAAATTCAAAATAAAAACAAACTGTTCCAAACTAAACTTGTCATTTCATACCTCCTGCTGTTCTCATTTGTTTCCATTCTTTCCCCATCTCATTTAAAGCCATTATCATCCTCTTAGTGATCTAGGATGGATAGTTCAGACATCATTCTGTCTTTTTCTCTTTAAATAGTCTTTAGATATGATTATTCTTTGAATACCCTGAATGCTACTTCACCAATATCTTTGCAATGAATAATTGTTAAATAATTAATGGAATAGATGTAAAATGACTTTTAGAATTATACAGAAATACTAATATACATAGGGCTCCAATCTCCACTTCACCACTGAGTGACTTGTACAAGTTTCCCAATCTTTCTGGACAACAATGTGCTCATCTGAAGTGTGAGTTTAGCATACATATCTTGGTTATAATTTTGTGAGAGTTAAACTACACTATTTAGGTAATGGCTAGTGTAGTGCCTGGAATATAGTAGACATAATAAATGATAGTATAACAATCTTTGGCTAGTACCATTGATACTCACATTGTTTCCTAACACTTCCATGAGAAAAATAAACACAAAGAGTCACACATATACTGAAAAAAATTGAAACAATTTTTTTTTCTGAATATATTCTCACTCACTCTATAATACAATGACAAACCAACCAACCAACCAACCAACCTCAGGTGGCTGCGAAACAAATTTACCATCAGAAATAAGATGCAGAGAAAAATCAATAGCCTTGTGGTCAATATTAATCTCCCATCAATAAAAGCCCATATCTTTCACTCTTTATGGTAATTGTCCCACTGATCTGCTTAAAGTGCTTAAAGTACTTAGAGGGGCCCGCTGATAGCATCTTATCAGGGCTCTGAGCAGCAGAGTCAGGGAGCTCCCAGGAGCTGGGGCTGGTTCTCCTGGAAATCTGATGTGACAAAGGGTCCTTGCGGTTTCCAGTGGGGCTGCCTCCCCTCTCTGCTCTTCGAGGTGAGGGTGGCTGTCCTTTCTTCTTCCGAGGCTTTCGGGATTCACTGAAACACAGGCTCGGCTCATCACTTACTCCACTGTTGTTAGGAGTTTCATGGTGTGTTCTTTAGACAGTCTTTGACATAAAACACATTACTTTTGTGGCAGCAAAATAGACCTCTCTTCTCCTCAGAAGTCTATTAATATGCACACTTAAGAGCTTATTGCATTGAGGACTGTTGTCCAAATAGCCCACTCTCACTTCCAATGAAAGCCCACCATTGCCATAGAAATCTGACTTTCATCAAGTGACTTGCAGTGTTCTCCAAATTAACATTAAATCTAGGAATTTATAGACCCACCATCAGTGGTGAATATTGGTGTGAGATGCTCTGCAGAGTATGAAGACGTGACCTGTGAGGGGTGACGTGTCCCTCCCTATAGCTATTCCGGGCTTCCCTTTCTTTCTCGGCAGCCTCCCCCACTCACACCTCCATCCCAGCATAGCACTCGGCAAGCTGTGGAGGCAGGAATCCTCCCTGAGCTTGGTGTTTCCAAAAAACACACTTCTTTTTGAAGCTGACAACCTATATGAGGCATTTGTAACTGAACAATGATGACCCGAATTTTAACACGCACACACACGCGCACACACACACACACACACACACACACACACTCATGCAAGAATGTAATGTCCAATGGGCTTGTTCATTTTCGAAATTGTCCTTTAGACTTTATATGAAATTCAGCAATGTATAGGATATATCACTTTCTATATGCCTGTCTTCTATTTCAGTTAGTCGACTACATTTTTATATTTTACCAAAACCTTTCCAAGCGGCACATGCTGTTTGAAATCGTAATGACAGACATTACTTTGATGTTACTTTTTATTCTTAACTCAGCCATCATTCACAGCTACTTCTGCTGCAATTGAACAAAGCACTTAAAAAAGGGAAGATATTATGTACATTAAATTTTCATTACTCGGTAACATATCAAAAGATTGCACCATTTCTGATTTACAGTTAGGATTGGAAATTAACTTCAAAAAGCAAGAAATGGAAAAGTGGAGGTATATTCTTTCATGGCTTATCACTGAAAAGGGAGAAGTGATGTAATAATAAAAAGCATTCTCTTTTTGAATAAAACAAGGAACATCCATTCTTCTTGTACCTGTGTGTTTATATTCATTTATAAGTTTTGCCTCCCTCTTAACCCTTTGAACTCATAACTATGGTGCAAACAGGTCCTATAATGTCATCAATGTCACACCCTGGGCAGAATCAAGAAAAAACAAGAATGAGAGCTTGGAGATACATCAAGGGATCAAAAATGTCCAGCCTTTTGCTTTCAGCAAAGGGAGTAATGATAGAATCATTTCTATATGTGACATATATCTAAGAGTTCACCTATCTAATTGATACCAGGTTACTGATAAAGTGAACCTGGAACCCAGTCATCTCATTCGTCAAGTTCTGTACTCTTCCTGTAACTGTGCAAGAACCTAATTTTGCCGCACCGGTGAAAGAGGTTCATTGGGAAATAGATGATTTGGTGCTCCCTGAATTTAGAGACCCTCTGGTTTCCTAAGGTTTACTTCCAGACCTCACAGTTCCTGACCTTCATCACCCCGAATCACTGGCTCCCACCAGCACATCTGTCTTTGCCTTGTTGTCATGGGTACCTCTCTAAGATGTCACTTTTGATGTTCCTCATCTCCGACCGCACTCTCTTTACTTGCCGTTTCTTTCACTTCCCTGTACCCACTCACTTTCTTTTTTTGCTTCTTCTCAATCTTGTCCTCTTTTCATTCTTTTCTCTTGACTAGGCTTTGCTGTCTCAAAATCCACACCATTATCCACGTATGCAACACTCTCACTAAAATTCTAGTCTCCTCTGTCTTCTCTTCTTCTGCAGACTATTTATCCCCTGATGACCTCAGGGCTGGCTTGGTCATTTGTTGCCCACCTTCATAACTTCCATGTCCCTAGGCAGCTTGGCCAGTGTAGGTCCCCTCATTCATTAAAAAATGTTAAAACTTATATTTTATGACTGTTTCAGGATAATGTATATCACCTTCTGCCCTAAAAGTTTATACCCCCCCCCCCTAATCTTAAGTAAAACATTTTCCGAAAAGCATTATAGGCAGTGGGTTCTGTACCTATTCTGCCTGATGAGTGATAAATTGGCCTGGGGTTGAGCCACGAAAAGGTACAGCTGATTCAACCAGTTTTGGTTCACATTACTTACTTTTGAAAGTTGCTAAAATCTATTAAACATAACAAATGTTAGAAAGTATAATTAATATTGAGTTTATAGTTTAAAATCATGTGATCTTCATCAAAATATTGGGACAATTATAAGGCTCATTGGTTTCTTGGTTGTAAATATCAAAGATTGTTCTTAAGTATAATTTTTTTATAATTTGAAATTCAATTACAGGAATATTTAATAAAGTAAAATTAATGAAGTACATGTTGTAGTTAACATGGCAAGTTAATTACAACACTGTTCTAGCAGAAAGACAAGGTACCAATGACTATAAAACTGGACTAAATGTAAATTCTCCCAAATAAGTAAGTAAATAAATAAAGACCCGAGGGTACAAGGTTTGGAGAAAACCCATTCTTTTTGTAGTATGTGGTATGTATTAATTTCTGATTTTAAAAAGTAATCATTTATTATAGAACCTGTACACATTTATAGCCCCCACACATGTACCAGCCTCCCCCACTATCAATATCAGTTACCATAATGGTTCATTTTTTAAATTTTTTTTTTTCGAAGAATGAACTTTCATTGTCACATCATCATCACCTAAAATTCATAGTTTACCTTAGGGCTCACTCTTAGTGGTGTACATTCTATGGGTTTGGACAAATGTATAATGACATATATTTACCATAGTATCATACAGAGTATTTTCACAGCCCTAAAAATCCTCTGTGCTTACTCTCCCCCTAACTAAACTAAACCCAGAAACCACAGATCTTGTTGCCACAGTTTTGCCTTGTGGTACATCCTTTTAACCACTCACTATACTGAGTGTTTTTATTTTGTCTAATAGCTTTCAACTTGATTCTGGGTAGAGAAATATACATCTTTTAATAATAACTTTATCTTTTCATATTAATGTGTGTATATATATATATATATATATATATATATATATATATGGAACATTGTGTATTGTTTTACTTTATTTTCTCAACCTTTCAGAAAAATATGAAGTAACAGTCATTTCAACAAGAATTCACCCAATATTTTACAATGTTAAAGAAATTTTCTTCTAGTAACATATAAAACCAGAAATAAATAGTAATTTCAACCAAATATGATTTTGGAATCTATTATAGTAGAAAATTATGTGAAAAAAAGCAGGACACAAAATAGTATATGAAATTGTTATCTGTGCGATATGTTTTTTGGAAAATTTTTCTCTATATTTTCATTTTATTTTTTTAAATAATAATTAAGTATGTTAAAATGAAAATAAATCACTAACAATTCTTAGATTATTAAATATTATGTAAGTGATTCCATCTTATATATTTATCATAATTTATTTGATTAATTGTCTATTATGAGATATGTAGTTCTTTTCTAATATAAATAAAGTTGCAATGAACATTCATATACATAAACATTTATACACATTACTGACTCTTTCCTTAGGACAAGTTCTTAGAATGATTTTACTAGGATAAAAAACTAAAAATCTTCTAAGGCTGAGTAGATACAAAATGCTATAAATTTTAATTCCTACCAGCAGTGTATAAAGATACCTGCTTCTCTTCATCTTTGTCAACATAGGAGGTTTTTTAAAAAAATAATTTCTTTAATTTGATGAAAATCTAATAAATGAAAATAGTTTTGCACTATGGTTTTCTTTATCTGTCCTTTCATTTTTAGTGAGGCTAATCATTCTTTCATAGTTAAAATAATTTTTTCAAAATGATCTACTCATACTCTTGACTTTTCCCTTTACTTTTATTGTTTGTAAGTTTTTTCTCCCTACCCCTCAAGAAAACCTATTATTCTCTATTTTCTCTGAATTCTTCTATATTTTTACATTTTAGATTTAATTCTTTAACTGAGGGGGTAAGTTTGTTTTTTATCCTCATCCAAGGATATTTTTTTTCCATTGATTTTTTTTAGAGAATGAAGGGGAGGAAAGAGAGAAAAGAACATCGATGTGGGGGAGACACATAAATTGGTTGCCTCCCACACGTGCCCTGACCAGGGCTGGGTAGGATCTGCAACTGAGGTATGTGCTCTTGACCAGGAATCAAACCTGTGACCCTTCAGTTTGTGGGCTGATGCTCTAACCCCTGAAAAAAACTCACTAGGTTGAGGGGGTAGAATTTTGATAGGTGAACAGGGTGAAATGATAGAATTTTTCTGCCAAAGAAAGAGCAGAAATAAAAGGCAACATGTGTGAAGATGTCCAATATTTTGGGGAAATAAAAATGGGCTAAATTGTATATTTAGGTAACAGCTGATATTGAGGAAGGAAAGGTAAGTAGAAAAGAAAGAGATCCACAGCCATTTAGCACTGTGGGAAGAGATTTCTAGGTCTTTCTAGTGAGCTTCTGATCTTTATACCCACCTATGTATCTGTTATATACACTTGGATGTCACACCTCTTGTTTATATTAACATTCATACTTGTAACCAGACTTCTAGTCATCTTCAACATGATCAAAACTGAAAACCTGTAATCATCTCCCCAAGCATGTACTTCCTATGCCAGTAACAGTGCTCCTCAACTATGGCCCAGCCAAAGTCCCAGTGCTGTCCTTGACTGCTACCTGCCCAGCCCACATGATGAGATCCTGTCAACCCTACTTCCTCAATACTTTTGACTGTGTCCAGTCTCTCTATGATGCCACTACCTTAGTTGAGGACCATTGCCTTAACACAAATGCAAATTACTTTCCTCTTTCAACCAGATTAAGGCAACAATTTCCTACTGGGTCTCCTTGTCTGTGGCCTTGTTCTGTTCCAAGTCATACTTCTCAGAGTAGCTGCAGTGAATTTCTAAACTGGAAACCTTATCATGTTTTAAAATGCTCTAGTGGTTACCAATTTTTCTTAGGCAATAAATATCCCTGGTGGCTTTCATGGTCATCCAGTCTAAGATAGCCCTCCAATCAGTCGAAATCCCCATCTTCTTAGTTATTTTTCCTCAAAGTATTTACTCCATTTTATGTGGTATTGTTGATTTGTGTTCTTTTTTTTTTTCAATCCTCACCCTATGATATGTTTTCATTGATTTTGAGAGAGAGAGAGAGAGAGAGATAGAGAGAGAGAGAGAGAGAGAGAGACATAGATGTGAGAGAAAAATATCTATCAGTTGCCTCCCGTATGCACCCTGACTGGGGATCGGACTCACAACCTTTTGGTGTTAGGGATGACACTCCAACTAACTGAGCCACCCAGCCAGAGCTGTTTCCTTTTATAAAATATGATTTTTGGCTTTCTTTACTAAAACGTAAAGTTTATGAGAGCTGGGACTAGCTTTCCTGTTCATAGCTACAGAATACTCCAGCATGTGAAAAGGTGGCTGGAGGTAGATACACATAGGAGGTAGATACACATGAATATTTGTTAAATGCTTTGAAAACACTGAACAGTGCAGGCTACTTATAGCTATTATTGTTTGTTTATATTTCTGCCCTTTCTAATTCCAGAATGCCGACTCTTTTAACTGAGCTATTATTGATGTGTTAGAATCAACTTGGAGGTTGTATCACTGGGAATCTTTCCTGATTTTCTTCTTGCCAGTCAGTGGGTTTCCATAGGAATCAGTTGTCACAGCATTGACTGTTTTATGTTTATTTCTTCTTGGTTCCTGCGGTAGACAGTAAGCTACACGAGGAGAGGATTTATGTCTTATTTATCATTGTATTCCCAGAACTTGGCAATGTGTTTGGCTTATCATAGATGCTCAGAACATACTTATTTTAAAAGTAAATTGTAATATATAACGTTTATTATATTATCACTAGGAGCCCAGCGCACAAAATCACGCGGCCCTCTCACCCCCATGCAGCCCTGCCTTGACACCCTAACCTCTCCACACAGAGCTCCAGCATGCCTGGCCCAGCACAATGCCCCCCCTACTCCCCCGGCCCCTCTGGACTTCTCTGGACGCTTCAAGCCCCACCCTCAGTCCCTTGAGTCGACTCGGGCTGGTCCCACTTTCTCCAGGTACCTCCCCGCTTCCACCCCATCTCCGGAGCAGCGTGGTGGCTCTGCCCTATCATGGCACCAGAGGAGAGCATGGAACCTCCCACCTGCTGCTCTCTGCTCTTTCCCCAGGCAGGTGAGCGGCGGAGCGCTCTGAGTGAGGGTGGTGGGTGGAGAAGGACTAGTGAGGGTGGTGCTATGGGCTCTCACCCCATCCTCCCGGGGACGGGCCTCCTCCGGGCACCTCCCCACTTCCACCCCATCTCTGGGAGCAACACCCCACTGTGCATGCACAGACAGCCTCCTCCTTAGCGGTCGTGACACCGTTAGGACCAATTAGCATATTACCTCTTTATATATACAGATTTTATTATATATACTAGAGGCCCAGTGCACGACATTTATGCACTGAGGGTGGGGAGGGGGGTTCCTCAGCCGGGCCTGCACCCTCTCACAGTCTGGGACCCCTTGCTCCTTACCAGCAGCCTGCAGCGGAGGCAGGAGAGGCTCCTGCCACCGCTGCTGCACTCGCGAGTTGTGAGTCTGGTTTCTGGCTGAGCAGCATTCCCCCTATGGGAGTGCACTGACCACCAGGGAGCAGCTTCTGCGTTAAGCGTCTGGCCCCTGGTGGTCAGTGCGTGTCATAGCAACTGGTCGTTTCGCTGTTTGGTTGATTTGCATATTTGGGTTTTATTATATAGGATTGTTTATAATATTTAAGTATTATAATGATATCATATTAAATATAAATATATTTACATTTAGTACATCACAAAAATGTTTATTATGAATAACCGAAACAAAGCTAGGTAAATTGTGCAG